>NC_081407.1:397073228-397430228 GCF_030272615.1 Cryptomeria japonica | reverse complement strand
ACCATTCTATGGGGTTCACCCTACTATTCAGCTAGGGGAACAACAGATAATTGTGTCGGGAGCAACAAATTACTACTGTTCATGTTCTTGCTATAGGGATACACATGATCTGGACATTTTGTCTCGCCCCCCCTTCTTACATTGGTCATGTTCTTACTATAGGACTATAGATGATCTGGACGTGCATTATATGCTCAAAAGCATATATATGTATAGAGAGTGACAACTCCTCACACATATTTGGAGTAAAAAAAATTTATAACTAGAAAACTATCGAAAAGCATAAACATAAATACCACAAAGAAACAACCTCGCCACAAATCAAAAGATCATATCACATACAAAAAATTTACAAATGAAGTGCCATATTACTCAAGAGTAAGAAATTTATCAAGAAATACTTTTAAATAATAAAAAAATTGTAAAGGAATAATTTAGATAAAATCCTTAGCTTACACACTAGTGTTGAGGGTTCACATGATGGTGGAATACTCATAAACCAAGCATACCAACCAAGGAAACCCTAACAATTTTAATTAAACATGGATACTTGGAAGAATTAGATGCATATATGAATAATGTTAGTTGAAAATTTTGTACACTCGTGAAAGAAAACAAAATTGTGGCTTCAACCATAGTGTGTGAGTATGAAACTCTCCTAATTAAGGGAAGGCTCCCCCTATCTATCTAAAACTGAAATAAAAACAGGATGGGACAACAGTCTTCCTTCTTTCTTCAAGGAAGCCTATATCCTTTTCTCTCCTTAGAAAAGTGATAGGAAGAAAATGTATAGTAATGGTAACAACTTCAAATGAAAATGAGAGAAAGGAAATGAAGTTTCCTGAAAGCTCAAAGACTCCCGTCACTTCCTTCAAGACAGGACAACAATATCAAGCTCAAAGACTTGACTATTGGAAGTCCTATCTACCCTTTGCTATACTAAATTTTACAACAAATAAAAGACAACAACTCAAAGACTAGAATAACCTATTATTTGAACACAAAGAGAAGAACTAACGCAAGCTCAAAGACTTGCTGCTATTTCTTATCAAACAATATTTTTTTCTCAAGAATAGACGCAAGCTCAAAGACTTGCTGCTCCTTCCAGAGATTTTCCTATTTTAATTAATCTTCTCTACTTGCAGCTCAAAGACTTCAAATCATATTAGACTAAACTCCTTTAGAAACACTTTGCATGGAAGAAATAAAAAGATTCAAACTCAAACATGTAGCTCAAAGACTCAAAACTTGAGTAATCCTTCTTCATTATTCTTCAAAACTTTCAATTCACATACATAAGCTTAAAGACTTCTTGCTATAAATTTGGCAGAGTTTTTGCTTGCTTTCCAAAAGATAAAAAATTACAATAGACTCCTCAAGTATTTATAGAAGAGGAGCCTTGAGAAAAAGGTGGGAGGATCCTAACTAACTTGAGAGATTCTCTCAACCACCAAGACTTATTCAATAACTAACTAAGACTTCAATAACTAACTAAGACTTATTCCAACGACAGTCCTAATTGGACACAACTTGTAGTTGCCTTACATGTAATTAAAAAAGTGCAAGTAATGTGTAACTTGCATTTTACAAAGTTATTTTTACATGTAACTTGTCAAAACGAAATTACAAATGCATAACTAAAGCTATTCCATGTGTCTAAAGACACAACTCTAACTGCATCATCCTTTGTTTGTGATGATCTTCATGCTGCTTCAGGATGCTAGAACTTGAAGTATTCTGGATTGGTAAAGACATCTTGAACTGGTACGGGAACTTGCATCCTTATCTTTTTGCTTGGGGTAGTACTGGTTTTTCAAGAGGGAAAGGGCGGCCTTCATCTTTTTATGTCATGACCATCTTTGTCTTGAAAGCATTCTATGCTTGCAATCATGAATTGTTGTTGTATCTCTTCTTTGTATCATCCTTCATTCTTGAAATCTTCTTACAAAATTAGGCCCATGCCTTAATCCGTTGATTATGTAGATCGTGTGTGCAAACCAGACTAACAAGGGAAGGGATAAATTGATGCAAAAAATGGGCTCACAAGTGAATTTCGAGTTTTGGAAGCTGCATTACATGTGTGGAAAAAACAAGAGCATTAACTTGCAATTGTGGAGAACAAACATGCAACTTCATATGTGTAATGGGTAAACACAAGTTTGCACTTGTAATTGGACCTTTAGAACTCATTTTTAAGTGTTTTTTGAGTGTATTTTGGACCAATTTCGGGTTTTGGATGGCTGACCGCAAGTAGATTTTAAATGGGGAAAATGAATGAAGGTATGAAATGAGTGGATGAAATGGTATGAATGGTATGTACGGATGATGGAAATGAATATGAAAAGATTTTGGGAAGATCATCTTCAAGAAAATGGGAAGAACTTTCAACAAAAGATGGTTAAATCTTTTATCCGTAATGGAAGAACAATTTTTTTCATCCAACTTGTAATCGAGATTTAAAATATCGAATACAAGTAAAGAGGGAAAATGGGGAAGAACAATAGAATTCTAAAATTGCTTTACAAAGGGGAAAATCTTTCTCACAAAACCGTTTTTTTGGGGAAGAACCAACATATTTACAAATTTATAACTAGAAAGGAAAAACAAGAAAACAAGAAAAAAGAAACAAGAAGAAAAGAAATCTCACCTTGCTCCAATCTGAAAATGCCTCTTCAACAAGATGATTAATCAATCTTGGAATGAAGAAGACGATCCAATAAATGGAGACAATCAAAGATGCCAAACCCTAGCCACGTTTTTGCAAAAATGCCCAAAACTGAAAAACGTGGCAACAAATGCATGAGAAATGGCATGGAAAATGGCCAAGACTCTTTCTAACCTCAACACCTTAGCATACCAAGCCAAAACAATTTATAACATTACTGATTCGTGGCATTCGAAATGGCAAAAAAATGTGGTTTTTTGAAAAAATGTGGCTGCTGTTATAAATCTACAAACCAGCAATCTTAACCTCCATGTGTTGTGAAAGGTGTTTGAAAATGCATAAAAATAGGGAGGAATCCAAAACGCCTTCCTCCTCCAACAAATTCTTCACAAAAATTTGCTAAAAATCCTCAAAAAAATGTTTTTCCTTGCAAATCGGGTTTTTTGGAACAAAGTGCAAGTTCGAAATGCATAAAACAATGAAAATCAGGTTTTTTGGAGGATATAACAAGTTTAAAATTTCACTTTTTCACCATGTTAGGCAAAATCGGAATTTTTTGACCAAATAGCAAGTTTAAAATGTCAAAAATGCACTTTATAAGCAAAATCGGGTTTTAGAAAAGAAATTACAAGTAAAATTACTTGTAATAGGGAAATAGAATTCCCTTTACAAGTGATTTCACTTAAAACATGTAAAGGGGTTTTAAAATCCCATTTACAAGTTTTATTTTAACATTATAAAAACAACTTTAAGTTATAAAGACATGTAAAGGTGTTTTAAAATCTAATTTACAAGTTTTTAAACACTTAAAGTCAAGCTACTGGTAATGGGGATTTTAAAATCCCCATTACAGGTTTTATAAAAACTTGCAATTGTAGAAAAATTCCCCTACAAGCCTAAAAGCTTCAAGGGGGGTTTGACAAACAAATTACCAGTTACTGGTAATCATTGAAAAATTCCCCTACATTGAAGCAAAAACATAGCAAACGAACTCGAAATGTGATGAAATTCGAAATGTAGCTTGGGGATGGATGAAGGATCGATCCAGCCCAAGGATGGGGTGAATTTATGCCTTGGGAAGCATGCCATAGAGTAAAAGTTTTCATTTTTTTAACAAAAATTTCTTGTAATGGTCCTTCATTTTTGTTTTCAAAAATGAGGACAACAACTAGTTCTGACTGGGGAATTCTTTCATTTATCTTTCAAGATTGTGAAAGAATAAAAACTAGATCTCTAAGTGCCTTCTTCCTTATCCATTGGGCCATAGAGTCAATCAAAGCAAAAACCAAAACAAAGAGACAAAAGACCAAAAATAAAAGATGCAGATGGCTAAAAGGATGATATGACTAACACAAAGCAACCAACTAAGACACTAACTTGTTCAACTGCACTTACTGAAAATAGAAACCTACCTATCCTAAACTAACCACAATGAAAACTTTTCAAATGAAGCCATTCACTGGCTCAATAAAATAATTGCCTTTTTTCAACAACTTATAGTACCTTGCATGATCATGAGCAACCACAACCAATTGAAGAACAATCGATTGCACCAGAACTTCATGCAACACTCCTTGGAAAAGATGAACAAAGTCACCTTCCTCTTGAAATGAATCATATGTACTGTTGCTCCAAAGTAGATTTTTGATGCCAGACTACTCTTGCTTAGCTGAAAATGCATGTTTGGACTCTTCAACAAGTGTATCTACCGGCTCAAGAACAAGTGCAACCTTTGTCCTCCCATTGGCTTCCAACCAAGAAAGATGTCTGATTGGTCATCCTCTTGATGGGACAAAAACATAATTCTTCTTGCTGATTACATCTTTATTAGTTGCTTCTTCAACCATAACCTTATGCTGGACAGAGAGATCTTCATGTGCTTCAAATGAAAACATGGTTGCATTGCATTCCTCAGTATGTTGTTTACAAACTTCACATTTGAGAGAATCATCAACAAGATTTAAACAAAACTCTTCTATAGTACTCATGAAATGATCTTCATCAATTTTTGGGGTAGATCTCTTATGCATGATATGTCCAAGTTCATGACCTTGGAACACTAATGCATTCATTTCAACTTGATTGGGACCTTCATGCATGCTCGTATAGAAAGAAAATTCTTCTATAGAACTTTCTTGAGGACTTGAACCAATATCAAAACCTCCATCTTGGAAAATAGACTCTTGATTTTCATCTTTATCAAGCTTCTCATGATCTATGCTTGAACAAAATAGTTCCATCTCATCCCAAAATGTATCCTCTTCAATATCTTCCTTACTCTTTTGAATAGCAGAGCTGAAATTTGCTACATGACAACTCTCATCAAAATTTCCAAACTTCAAAAAAGAATTGTCTTTATGTTCATAAATCATCTTTTCACATACCATGACATGATCGTCCTCCTTTATCAGCACCTTGGATGAGTGGCCTTCAACCTCTTGTTGTGCATTGTCCATGGTAATCGACATGGTCCATTCTTTTTGTTCATCAGCTTTTTGGAACTGCATAAACCAGATTTGAGAGTCGCCAGCTACGTCTGCTTCATCATCTTCTTGGAAGAGACCAGCAAAATAACTTTGTTCAAATTCAGAATCCTCCACTACTGCATTTGTTGGTGGTGCCTCAAGAGAAATCCCTTTTGGTGATGAAGGAAGCTTATCTTGATTTTCAGCTACATAACTAGGAGCAATATTTGGTTATGGACTCCTTGGAATGTCTTCATAAGGGGAAGAGAATACACCTTGAGCTATTTGCCTTTTGAGGGCAATCAACTTATTAGCCAACTTTTGCACCATGGGATCTATTCTCTTGGTAGCCCATGATCCCAATGAAGAGATTTCTTTGGACCCATTACATTCTATCTTTATCTTGTTGGCATTTTTGATGTTTATGTTATGATTGTCATTGATGGACACACACTTGTATTGAGATCCCCTTTATATGTATGAGCTTGTGCTCAACCGATATTTGTTCCAACCGGTATGTTGCATACTAGTCTTTAGACTAGTGGTGATTTTGTAGAATGTGTTTCCCGATCTGAAGCGGCATGTCAACCCCAAGCGGTTCGTAGATCACAAGTGATACGAGGGAGCAAAGCGGCACAACACATTCTTACCAGTCTTCATTTTTGTCAAACTGGCAACTGGTATTTTGTATGAACCAGTAATACTCTGTGATGGGTTACCAACTGACATTTTGTGATGAGTTACCAATCCACCGATTGTTTGACGGTGCCGACACATTGACGGTGCTTTTTGTGTCGTGTTATTGAGTATGTCTAGATTCATTGAACCTAGGAAATTGTAATGTAATCCTATTGGACCGACATGAAATCAGATTCCTTTAAAAGGACATCATGTCTAGGGTTTTAAGTTGTTGCTGAAAGGGTTAATGTTGAGCTAGGGTTTAAGGTGGGAGTCGAGAACGATCTTATCTGAGAAGATCAAGTTGTAATTGTGAGAGAGAGAGAGGACACTGAAGTAATGCTAGAATGCATTAGCTGTGAGCAATACTAGATCTAACCAAGCAGTTTGTGCTATTAGATAGATCAAACACTTGTTGATTACTCACATCTTTGACAAGTCTGTAGCCCTTAACTGGGTAGGCCTCAAAGCCTTTGTAAAATCCTCTAACAAGGTGGTTCACACATGTGAATCTAAAATCCTCTAACAAGGTAGTCTTTAATCGGACTTATCTCCTAACAGAGATTGAGATTCCTAACAGGATCTGTTCTGGTGAAGAACATTGTAAGACCTTAACTGGTCTGATTTCTATTCTGCAGATAGTAACTTGTGAGTTTCATCTCACCGTGGTTTTTCCCAGTTGGGTTTCCACGTCAAATATCTTGTGTTATGGTTGTATTTCTTTTGTGGGTGAATGCTTTATTCGCATTTTGGTTTGCATGTGTGGTAACCGGTTTAACTGTCAAACTGCTTTACTGGTTTATCTTTAGACTGTGTAAGTGTTTTAGTGCAGTATTTTTTGGCATACTAATTCACCCCCCCTCTTAGTATTCATCAATTGGTATCAGAGCCTACCTTTCTATAAGTTTAACCACTTGGAAAGAGATATGGGGGAATACACCTTGAGGGAACTTACTCAACGACTCACTAAGTCTGAGCAAGCCTATGATGATCTTATGGTCAAATACAAGGCATCTCAAGCAAAAAGGAGAGAACATGCAGAAAAACTGATGGAACTATCTGAAAGTAGTTCTGAAGATGAAGCTAACATGGAAGCTATGATTGCTGAAGTGAATAAGCTGAATGATTCAAATTCCAATCTAAGAAAGGAGTTGGAAGGACTGACTATTCGGTTTAGTCAAGAGCTTGAGAACCGAAGAAAAGCTGAAGATCTGGTAAAGGATAGAGATCATGAGATCTCCAAGTTGAAACATGAGATTAGTGCACTAACTGCTCGCCTTCATGAGAGCAGAATGGAAAAAGAAGACATGCAAGGAGAACTGAACATTGCCATCTCAGAAAATGCAAGTCTAATGGAGACAAACATTGCTATTTTGAAAGAACTCTTTGAGTCAAAGGAAATACTTGATAAGTTTGGCAAAAGTACTATCAAGCTAGAGCAAAAGCTTGAGTCATCTAGACTAGCAAAGAATACCAATGGTCTTGGTTTTTCTGGACATGAGGAAGGATAATCCTTAGGAACAAATGCTGAAGCATCAAAGAAGCAACCGACACTCAAAGGAAAAGGTAAGCAAAAATTCAAACTCGTTTGCTTTAACTGTCTTAAAGAAGGACACACTACCAATGTATGTAGGAGCAAAGCCTACAATAATTTTCCTTATTTTATCAACAATGTACCTAGATCCAATAAGTTCGATGGTCATTGTTATGCATGCAACAAGTTTGGGCATAGAGCATTTGAATGCAGGTCTGTAATGGATAACACTGGAAGATATCCTCAGAGGACCCAAGGAACTGGTTTCGAACCTTTTATGAACCGGAACCACAACGTGTTTAATGTCTTCAATCATTAGTCAAGAAGCGGTGGCCATCAAGTGGCAACCGAATGGAGAGAAAGTTGTATGATCTGTCATGGTCATGATCACACTGTTGCAACATGCAGAAGGAAGAATGGAAACATGTACAATGGACCTTGGAGAGTACCTAGACTTGTTTGCTATCACTACAACAAACCGGGTCACATTGCAAGATTTTGTAGAAGCAGAAAAAGTATATCTGATGATATACCGGTCACTCAGGAAGGAGAAATAGATGTTGAAAAAGTTCAAGGAGACATGAAGAAAATATGGAAGAAGAAACCAATATTGTCAGAAGAGGAACCGGTTTCTGCACCTAGTGTGGAAATATCAGAATCGGCAAACTAAGCCTCAAAGGCTTAGGGGGAGCAAACAGCGAAATGCTTTCGAACCCCTGGTTGACACCGGTAAAAGACCTTAACCGGTATGTGATACCTGTCGCTTGGCAGAAGACTGAAAATGGTAAAAAGGAAAATTAGGGTTTATGCCCTAATAGAGGAGCATTAATGACGATAGGTGAGAGACATGTATAAATGCATTTTTCAAATCATTTCTCACTATCTGTTTTCGAGCGAAAAAAAGTTTTCAAGTGCAGAGCGAAGAAAAGGCGATTTGAGCTTATATTTCAAGAAATTGGATAACCTTGAAAGAGATTCAAATTTATTTTGCAAGTGGTAGTGGAGAACACAAAGCGGTGATTTGGCATCCGACGGAGAGTGAAGTGAAGCAGAATCAGGAAGCCCTAAATTCGCGTTTGAAAGGTATTTTTCGTGTTCTTGAAATACTCTTCAATGGCTTCCGCATCTCATACCAGTTCAAGTACATCCATTGAGTCAGAAAGTTTCATTCAGAGGAAGTCCAAGTATAATGCTTTATCACAAGTTCCAGCTGGAGTCATAGTCGAAGAAGGAATTTCTGATTATATTGATTGCAAAATAGAAGACCTAGGGTCTTTAGCCATTCATACTCAGTTAGGTATATTTTGCGGAAAGGACAAAAGGATCAAACCGGAATTTAGTGTCATAGAGAAGAAGAAATTCCACAACGCAGTATATTTCTTGGAAGACTTCATAGAGGATCACATCAGGATCATCTTGAGCAGAGTCCATGGTGACAAGATGTACCTAGAGAGGACGCATGATATCACGCCTCAGGCAATTCATGCAGTCACCGGTTTTTGCAACACAGGGGAAGTGCCAGCCCTGAGAAAAGTGAGAAAAACGGAAATGACCAAGCTCACCAGTTCAACAAGTGATTCATGGGGTATGACAGTCAATCCTATCAAGGATGATCTGGTGAAATACGCCTGCATGGTGATAGGCTACAAAACATTCTCAGCCAGTAGGATTAATTCTGTATCTGCTGCAGCGGTAAATGCCGCTTACTGAATGATAAAAGAGGATGCATCTTTTGATTTATGCATCGGCATGCAGAGGCAACTCCTGTTAAATCTTAAGGCAGTCAAGCAGGACAACTCACTCAGGTTTAAGTTTGGACAACTACTGGTAGGGTTGTTCTTTTATTTCCAAGGCTACTTTCTGGGTGTAGGAGATGTCCAGTGGTCACCTGACCAACCAGTAACCAAGTAGATAAAGGAAAGCGTGCAAGCCATTGGAACCGGCTACCTTGAGGTACTGAACAAATACTTTGATGAGTTCAGAAGAAAAATGAGTCAGAGGGTAAGAATCTCAGGTGACATAGTGAAGAAATACGAAGATGACATCTGTTTCACTATTCAGGTGGACAAATATCTAATGGAGGCTGTTGAGCCTAGAATGGAGGAAGTGGAGCCTATGGGCTATGAAGTCATGTTTGACATGCTGGAAGGATATGCTTCAACCCTTATTGCCTCGCCTCTTGATCCAAAGGCTAAGAGGACCAGAACCTACTTGGAGAGGATTGCACCGGTTGAAGAACCATCGGTAAAGAAAGGAAAAGAACCGATAGCTAAGAAAGCTAAGGCAGTGCCAGCAGCATCGACACTGGCTACCACTGCAACTCCAAGAGTGACCAAGCGGTCACTGGAAAAGAAGAAACCGGAGGTAACACCGGCAAAAGTCTTCAAAAGAAAGAGGAAGACTAAGGCAAATGAACCAGACTCCGAAGAAACTAAGTCTGATGAGCAGCCAAAGAAGGCAAGGCAGATAAAGAAGATAAAGAAGAATGAACCAGCAACATCCACACCGGTAAATATAGACATCTCCTCATACAAACCTTTGACACATTGTCAAAGAATAGTAAAAAATATTAGGAGAAAGTTACTTCATGATTTAATAGATTATTATGATGAATTCAATAGTGAGGAAAAAGATGAAGTACTACAAGAAATCATTCTTTATTTATGTAAAAATGACCGGTCACCATCAGAGATTAAATCTTAGACACCGGATTCATTATTTAAAGCATTGGATAATAAATGGCGCATTGCCATTGAAAAGGAACAGGAGATTAGGGAGAAAGTTTTTGCACAGTACTTCCCCGAACTCTCAAATTCAGAATTGTTTGATGCCCTGGATCAAAATAAAGGTCTCTTCTTCACAAGGAGAAGAAGACTCTGGTTGTTGGAGGGGAGAGTTGATGATGTTGAAAAAGATACACATCAGCATATGGCCCATGCTATCAGCTCTCACAAAGCACGAATGGCCAACCTCCAAGCGGAAAAGGAACTGGTTATTTCCAAACCAGATGAGGTCTTTGATGAGGAAGGAAACCTGGTGGAAGAACCAATTGACACCATCGATGTCGATGCCCTGGATGTAGAAGATGTCACTCAGGACATACCTTCTGAAGGAACAGAACAGGGGCAATAGGCCGATCAGGGTGGTGAACAAGCTGAGGACACACAACAAGCGGAAAAGGAACAGGAAGAGAAAAAGAAGAAGGATGAAGATGAGAAACAGAAGAAAGAAGAGAAGAGAAGAGAGGAAGAGGAGAAACAGAAAGATGAAGAAAAGAAGAAGCAAGAAGATGATAGAAAGAAGGAAGAAGAGGAGAAGAAAAAGAAGGAAGAAGAGGAGAAGAAAAAGAAGGAAGAAGAAGAGAAGAAGAAGAAGGAAGCGAAAGAGAAGAAGAAGAAGGAAGAGGTAGAATATAAGAAGAAGGAAGCAGAAGAGAAGAAGAAGAAGGAAGAAGAAGAACAAAAGAAGAAGGTAGAAGTAGAGCAGAAGCAGAAAGAAGAAGAAGACAAGAAGAAGATGGAAGAGGAAGAGAAGAAAAAGAGAGAAGAGAAAGAGAAGGAAGAGAAGGAGAAGAAAAAGAAGGAAGAAGCAGACAAGACAATTGAAGCAATGAAGACCACACAGATGGAAACTCCTAAGGCAACTGGTAGCCAAGCCAAACCGGCTACTATCTCGAGCCCCATTGATCTCCAATCTGCAAGTGAGTCTGAGCTTATACAGAGCATCAAGGTTGCCCAAGAGCACCTTGAAGGCATTCGCAGGAAAAGAGAACAAGATATTATTCAGGTGGTTGTAGACATGCTTACGGTTTAATCCCCGGTACTAATCTTCCTGACACTGAATCATCACTAGCACAACTCAAACTTCTATGTACTATAGTGGATGATCAGGTGCAGAGTCTAGAAGAAGCAGCACAGGCCAATGTAAAGAAAGAGCACCAAAAGGCTCTTAATGTTGCTCTAGTAAAGAAGTTGAATGAGCTTAGGACTGAATTGCTAAAGGATCAAAAGGACATAAGGAATGCCTTGGATGAGGGAAACTTGCTACTCAGCAAAATCTGTCAACCTCATCTGTTCTGTGATGATGTGCTAGCCTAGAAGAAATAGCTTCAAACAGACTTACAGTCCTACTTGGGCACATTCAAGACTCCTTATGACTCCTTTGCAGCATATGGGCAAACCGTTCACCGGTTCTAGATCTAGTCAGCCAAGATGGAGCAAGAGATCAGCACACGGTCTAGGGATTTGCAGGAGCTTCAACTGCTATTACTCCCACGACTGCAAATTCTTTAGAAGTGTTATCTGAACCTGGATGCCCTGACAGTCACACAAGAACTGAGCACAATAGATGCCATGGAGGAACAGGTATCCCAGATGCAAACAGAGAAGGAAGTGGCAACCTCCCTACTTGAGTCCTGGTCCCTATCCATGAAACAATTTTTGCAGGACTATAAAGCGGTTTTTGACAAGTATTATTCATTATTGTCATAAACTCTTATATATATATATATATATATGGAAACAGGTTTTTCAGTGGTACTTTGTCATTGTTGGCAAAGGGGGAGAAGTATATCTGGTTTTTGTTTTTTAAATTTTGAAATTTTGATATATCAGGGGAGAAGTATATCAGGGGGAGAAGTATCTGTTTTGAAATTTTGATATATGTTATATGCTCTGATGTTTATGCTCTGAATGCAAAATTGCTATACACTCTGTTGATTAAGGGATAGTGTATATGCTTAGGGGGAGAAATTTTGTTAATGGCAAGTTTTTGTTGTAAAACACTTAGATGCCAAAATTTTATTTTCCTAAGTGTTGCCATCAATGCCAAAGGGGGAGATTATTGGCATTTTTTATGTTTATGTTGTGATTGTCATTGATGGACACACACTTGTATTGAGATCTCCTTTATATGTATGAGCTTGTGCTCAACCGGTATTTGTTCCAACCGGTATGTTGTATACTAGTTTTTCGAGTAGTGGTGATTTTGCAGAATGTGTTTCCTGGTCTGAAGCGGCATGTCGACCCCAAGTGGTTCGTAGATCACAAGCGGTACGAGGGAGCAAAGCAACACAACACATTCTTACCAGTCTTCATTTTTGTCAAACCGGCAACTAGTATTTTGTATGAACCGGTAATACTCTGTGATGAGTTACCAACCAGCATTTTGTGATGAGTTACCAATCCACCGACTGTTTGACGGTGCCGACACATTGACGGTGCTTTTTGTGTCATGTTACTGAGTATGTCTAGATTCATTGAACCTAGGAAATTGTAATGTAATCCTATTGGACCGACATGAAATCAGATTCCTTTAAAAGGACATCATGTCTAGGGTTTTAAGTTGTTGATGAAAGGGTTAATGTTGAGCTAGGGTTTAAGGTGGGAGTCGAGAACGATCTGATATGAGAAGATCAAGTTGTAACTATGAGAGAGAGAGAGGAGACTGAAGTAATGCTGGAATGCATTAGCTGTGAGCAATACTGGATCTAACCAAGCAGTTTGTGCTATTAGATAGATCAAACACTTGTTGATTACTCACATCTTTGACAAGTCTGTAGCCCTTAACCGGGTAGGCGTCAAAGCCTTTGTAAAATCCTCTAACAAGGTGGTTCACACATGTGAATCTAAAATCCTCTAACAAGGTAGTCTTTAATCAGACTCATCTCCTAACAGAGATTGAGATTCCTAACAGGATCTGTTCTGGTGAAGAACATTGTAAGACCTTAACCGGTCTAACCTTAACCGGTCTGGTTTCTATTCTGCAGATAGTAACTTGTGAGTTCCATCTCACCGTGGTTTTTCCCAGTTGGGTTTCCACGTCAAATATCTTGTGTTATGGTTGTATTGCTTTTGTGGGTGAATGCTTTATTCGCATTTTGGTTTGCATGTGTGGTAACCAGTTTAACTGTCAGACTGCTTTATCGGTTTATCTTTAGACTGTGTAAGTGTTTTAGTGTAGTAGTTTTTGGCATACTAATTCACCTCCCCCTCTTAGTATTCATCATATCTTACCAGCAAGGATAAGATCATCTTCAATATCAATTGCCAAGGCTTGCGATGCTGCAAGGCCTCTTGGAACTTCACTTCTCAACAAGAAACATACTTCTGGCACTTGAGCATTGATGAAGAAGCACTTCAAATTTGCAGCGGTAGGCTGAGCAACAGCTGAAATTTTGTTACACAACTTATTGAATTTAGCCACAAAATCCCGCATGGGTTCATGTGACTCTTTTTTCATTTGAGCCAACTGAGCTAACAATGCATGCACATCTTCTACAGGCTTGAACCTCTCTTCAAACTTGACTTTAAGTGTGGCCCAAGATATAATTAAACCAACAAAAAGGTTATAAAACCAATCAGCTGCAATACCTTGGAGAGTCTCCATAAATAGCCTTACAGATACATCTTCGTGTTCAACACGATGAACACCACATGCAATGTAGAAAGCAACAATGTGTTCGTCAGGGTGTTGTTGTCCATCTCCAAAGAACTTGGGAAAGTTCTTCCTCAAACCATCAAGAAGAGCATGCAAAGGCGGAGTCAAATTCAATGGACCAAAAGAATTCCCCCAAGGACCTTGAGCAGCCATTAACATATCCTTGGTGAAAGTTTGAGAAATTACAAAAACAGGAATTACAATGAATAGCATATCGATATACTTCAAACAAAAGAGTGAGGATTTTGAATGCATATCGTATCCTAGCAGAAACCCAAGAAAAGTTATTTCATTTTTTTAAAATCGGCAAGACACTAGTCTTCAAATGAAATCTTGAGGCTTCAGAATGCATCTGTGTCCCCAACAGAGTTGCCAAAAACAAAATTAATTCTAAAAACAACAAGATACTAGACTTCAAACGAAAACGTGAGGCTTTCGAATGCGTTCGTGTCCCCAGCAGAGTCACCAAAAACTGTTGGTGTCTCGGATAGGCCAAACAAATTTATACCAGAGATCTAGAGACAAAATTAACAAGGTACTTCAAATCTCTCTCTCCCAAGCAGAGTCACCAAAAACTGTTGGTTGAAAATTTTGTACACCCGTGAAAGCAAAAAGAATTGTGGCTTCAACCATAGTGTGTGAGTATGAAACTCTCCTAATTAAGGGAAGGCTCCCCCTATCTATCTAAAACTGAAATAAAAATAGGATGGGACAATAGTCTTCCTTCTTTCTTCAAGGAAGCCTATATCCTTTTCTCTCCTTAGAAAAGTGATATCAAGAAAATGTATAATAATGGTAACAACTTCAAATGAAAATGAGAGAAAGGAAATGAAATTTCCTGAAAGCTCAAAGAATCTCATCACTTCCTTCGGCACAGGACAACAATATCAAGCTCAAAGACTTGACTATTGGAAGTCCTATCTACCCTTTGCTATACTAAATTTTACAACAAATAAAAGACAACAACTCAAAGACTAGAATAATCTATTATTTGAACACAAAGAGAAGAACTAATGCAAGCTCAAAGACTTGCTGCTATTTCTTATCAAACAATAATTTTTCCTCAAGAATAGATGCAAGCTCAAAGACTTGCTGCTCCTTCTAGAGATTTTCCTATTTTAATTAATCTTCTCTACTTGCAGCTCAAAGACTTCAAATCAGATTAGACTAAGCTCCTTTAGAAACACTTTGCATGGTAGAAATAAAAAGATTCAAACTCAAACATGTAGCTCAAAGACTCAAAACTTGAGTAATCCTTCTTCATTATTCTACAAAACTTTCAATTCACATACATAAGCTCAAAGACTTCTTGCTGTAAATTTGGCAGAGTTTTTGCTTGCTTTCCAAAAGATAAAAATTACAATAGACTCCTCAAGTATTTATAGAAGAGGAGCCTTGAGAAAAAGGTGGGAGAATCCTAACTAACTTGAGAGATTCTCTCAACCACCAAGACTTATTCAATAACTAACTAAGACTTATTCTAACTACAATCCTAATTGGACATAACTTTTAGCTGCCTTACATGTAATTACAAAAGTGCAAGTAATGTGTAACTTGCATTTTACAAAGTTATTTTTACATGTAACTTGTCAAAACGAAATTACAAATGCATAACTAAAGCTATTCCATGTGTCTAAAGACACAACTCTAATTGCATCATCCTTTGTTTGTGATGATCTTCATGCTGCTTCAGGATGCTAGAACTTGAAGTATTCTGGATTGGTAAAGACATCTTGAACCGGTATGGGAACTTGCATCCTTATCTTCTTGCTTGGGGTAGTATTGACTTTTCAAGAGGGAAAGGGTGGCCTTCATCTTTTTATGTCATGACCATCTTTGTCTTGAAAGCATTCTATGCTCGCAATCATGAATTGTTGTTGTATCTCTTCTTTGTATCGTCCTTCATTCTTGAAATCTTCTTGCAAAATTAGGCGCATGCCTTAATCCGTTGATTTGGTAGATCATGTGTGCAAACCGGTCTGACAAGGGAAGGGATAAATTGATGCAAAAAATGGGCTCACAAGTGAATTTTGGGTTTTGGAAGATGCATTACATGTGTGGGGAAAACAAGAGCATTAACTTGCAATTGTGGAGAACAAACATGCAACTTCATATGTGTAATGGGTAAACACAAGTTTGCACTTGTAATTGGACCTTTAGAACTCATTTTTAAGTGTTTTTTGAGTGCATTTTGGACCAAATTCGGGTTCTGGATGGCTGATCGCAAGTAGACTTTAAATGGGGAAAATGAATGAAGGTATGAAATGAGTGGATGAAATGGTATGTACGGATGATGGAAATGAATATGAAAATATTTTGGGAAGATCATCTTCAAGAAAATGGGAAGAACTTTCAATAAAAGATGGTTAAATCTTTTATCCGTAATGGAAGAACAATTATTTTCATCCAACTTGTAATCGGGATTTAAAATCTCGAATACAAGTAAAGAGGGAAAATGGGGAAGAACAATAGAATTCTAAAATTGCTTTGCAAAGGGGAAAATCCTTCTCACAAAACCGTTTTTTTGGGGAAGAACCAATATATTTACAAATTTACAACTAGAAAGGAAAAACAAGAAAACAAGAAAAAAGAAACAAGAAGAAAAAAAATCTTACCTTGCTCCAATCTAAAAATGCCTCTTCAACAAGATGATTAATCAATCTTGGAATGAAGAAGACAATCCAATAAATGGAGACAATCAAAGATGCCAAACCCTAGCCACGTTTTTGCAAAAATGCCCAAAACTGAAAAACATGGCAGCAAATGCATGAGAAATGGCATGAAAAATGGCCAAGACTCTTTCTAACCTCAACGCCTTAGCATACCAAGCCAAAACGATTCATAACATTGCTGATTCGTGGCATTCCAAATGGTAAAAAAATGTGGTTTTTTGAAAAAACGTGGCTGCTTTTATAAAGCTAAAAACCAGCAATCTTAACCTCCATGTGGCATGAAAGGTGTTTGAAAATGCATAAAAATAGGGAGGAATCCAAAACGCCTTCCTCCTCCAACAAATTCTCCAAAAAAATTTGCTAAAAATCCTCCAAAAAAAACGTTTTCCCTTGCAAATTGGGTTTTTTAGAACAAAGTGCAAGTTCGAAATGCATAAAACAATGAAAATCAGGTTTTTTGGAGGATATAACAAGTTTAAAATTTTACTTTTTCAACATGTTAGGCAAAATCAGGATTTTTTGACCAAATAGCAAGTTTAAAATGTCAAAAATGCACTTTATAAGCAAAATCGGGTTTTAGAAAAGAAATTACAAGTAAAATTACTTGTAATAGGGAAATAGAATTCCCTTCACAAGTGATTTCACTTAAAACATGTAAAGGGGTTTTAAAATCCCATTTACAAGTTTTATTTTAACATTATAAAAACAACTTTAAGTTATAAAGACATGTAAAGGGGTTTTAAAATCTCATTTACAAGTTTTTAAACACTTAAAGTCAAGCTACTGGTAATGGGGGTTTTAGAATCCCCATTACAAGTTTTATAAAAACTTGCAATTGGAGAAAAATTCCCCCACAAGCCTAAAAGCTTCAAGGGGGGTTTGAAAAACAAATTACCAGTTACTGGTAATCATCAAAAAATTCCCCTACATTGAAGCAAAAACATAGCAAACGGACTCAAAACATGACGAAATTTGAAACGTAGCTTGGGGATGGATGAACGACCGATCCATCCCAAGGATGGGGTGAATTTACGCCTTGGGAAGCATGCCATAGAGTAAAAAAATTCATTTTTTAACAAAAAATTCTTGTAATGGTCCTTCATTTTTGTTTTAAAAAATGAGGACAACAAATAATAATAAATTACTATGGAATAAAAGATCCACAATATACATCAAATTTATTTGTGAAGAAGTCTAGAATAGATTAGGAGAAATAGACAAAAAAAAAAACTAAAAATACAATTATTTTATTAGACATTAGCCTCCACTGCAAGAGTAGTGTACATATATTAAGAGATAAGATATGATCAAGATTTTATTTTATCATAATTTAAATTTTTGGACCCAAATAAAAATATAAACAATGTATTGAAAAAAAAATAGAGAAATGATAACTGTACCAATATAAATGGTAAGAAGAAATGTTTAGAAGAGAGACACATTTCTATTTTTGCTAGATTTTAGCTAGGACAGGGGTGGGCAGAGGAGCCACATTTTGAGCCAAATGACTACTGGGTTAATGGGCTAGGTAAAAATAGGAAGAAAGTTTAGTCTTTGTGATTTTTTTTATTGTCTTGTTGGGTTAAAGGTCAAGTTTCTATTTTTGCTAGATTTCAGCTAGGATAGGGGTGGGCAGAGAAGCCATATTTTGTTTGTGTATGAAATTTTTTAGTTGGCGCAATAAGCCGCTTTTTGATTTAGTGGTTAAATTATTTAGCCTATTCATTAAGTAATTGTTTTTGCTACAATGATAGTAATATGTAGGAGTGGTTGTTTGAGCTTAGAGACTAGATATAGGGGATAATCCCTGAATTTTGCAACTCTATATATATTCTACTTTGAATATATTAATAAAATATACCCAAATTACCAATAACCAAAAGTGGCTAAAATTATAAACTATTAGGGTAAATAAGTTCTATAGATATCTAAGATACTTAAGGAGTATGAAATTTCATTTCTTAGAAACATAAACATAATCAAACTTCTCCCTACTAAAATTTCTTCCCCCCGACTCCCCAATCCCCACTAATGGCATTCAACATGTAGAATCCCTGCCCTTTGAACTTTGAATTTATTGCCTTTTTTTGACGTTCCTACCTACCAATTTCATGGAAAAGAGCACCATTAATGGTCAAAAGGGTTTTTATGAATTCTCCAAAAAGGATTCCTCTACCCCAAAACATTGTTAAAAATGAAGGGCACACTTTTATGTGTACTTGTAGCTTGAAGGATGATAACAACCATGTCTTATTAATGTGGTACTTGAAGTTTATCAACATTTCAAAGGTTTTCATAGGCTCTTCTCTACCCTATATGCTAGATCAAAGGATGCCACTAATGTTGATTCCATCAAGGGCCAATCACCACTACTTTTTTATTTACTCTATTTGAATATGTTGAATGAGTTCAATTTGTTTTGAGTTATTCATTATTCAAAAGGAATATGCTTTATACTTCAATTGAAACCCTATTTGATATTGTTCTAAGCACAAATGTTCATACAATCAGATCTAAGGATAAAAATCCTTGGATTTATAGGTGAAAGCAAAATAAGAGCAAAAAAAGAAAAATAATCTAAGAATTTTGTTGCTTGAATTAATGTTACCAGGAATGAAGAGTAAATTGATTTGAGCAATCATTAAATAAGAGAGGAGACACAAGATCTTTTGAAGGGATAAAAAGCAAAGAAAAAACCCCTAATAAATTATAAATGGAAGGTAATAGCCTAAGAATATGTGTGTGTGTGTGTGTGTGTGTGTGTGTGAGAGAGAGAGAGAGAGAGAGAGAGAGAGAGAGAGAGAGAGAGAGAGAGAGAGAGAGAGAGAGAGAGAGAGAGAGAGAGAGAGAGAGAGAGAGAGAGAGAGAGAGAGAGAGAGAGAGAGAGAGAGAGAGAGAGAGAGAGAGAGAATTATTACAATAACTTGTGAAGAATGAGAGGAGAAGAATCTCTTAAATAGAGATGATGAGAGGAATTACTTTGTAACTCCCAACTTTATGAATGTCACCATTCATAATATGTGCATGCAATGTCTCAAGGTCCCCTTAAAGAGGAGACAACTAATATTCCTTAATAAAAAAATAAAAAAAAAGAGACTCATCCACACACATGTGTGAGGTGACACAAAATGACCAAGGACATGTAGGGATTCCAAAGGAATCTCCTAACATAATACAAATGATACAAATAAATAATTAATCTTTACTAGGTAAAGATTAATATTCTAACAATAGGAAACCAAAGGACATAAAAAATTGGCTTCATGAGCCAAAGGATGTAACCCCTTTGGTATAGTGATCTTATCTAATGTCACACATGAGCTTCAGGTTGTGCTCTTTACTTGCAAAACGATACATAATATGTTGTTTATCACGAGGCTTGACCTTGACAGTTTATGTTATTGTACTTGTAGCTATAGGGTCATTGAATGCATTTTGGTATTATTTCCATTGTTATCAAACTATATTTTTTTATATTACCATCTCAATTAATGTAAGGGTTTTGCATTATGTTAACAAGATATAATTTTCTTTTGTAATAGTGTTTGGGGATTACCTCTATCTTGTTTAATAGAAGTAAAGGTTTTGTAGTTATCTATCATTATGAGCACAATTTATAACCTCAATACCCTATATTTGTGTAAATTGTAAAGGAGAATTCCAAGCTTTATCAAATTAAGGAAAAATAGTTGTTGCATTGTGTTTATGTTAGCTATAGTTTAATTTTTATTAGATCATATGAGTTATATTCTTATGTCTATTGCAATATTAACATGTTGTAGTGTCTTTCAAATATCATTAATATTAAAAGAGGCTTAGGAATTTATTCATCTTTGTTGTCTTCACTTGAATTATGGATTTACTAAAGTTGGGTTATTATAGATCTTATTGATATGATAGATGCTCTACAATTAATCTCACATTTTTGTAAACTCGATTTGAAACATGGTATTAGAGAATATGTACCATGATAGGGGACCAAAAAGATGTCAATTTTTTTTGGCCCCTATCAATCTATTTGGAACATGCCAAATGTTAAAGTAAAAAATAAAAATCAAGCAACTTCCTATTTCAACCCATTCCCTACTGCAACCCACATTTTTTGAGTTTTTTACTCCTCCATATTGTGCTTGCCAAAAGGAGAAACCATTTTTTGCTCTTGGAGGTGTGAGATCTTCATCAAAATTTTGCAATGATGTCAAATATGTTGAAGAGGTATGTATACTTGATTTATTAGTATAAAATTTTGATTAAATTAGGTTTTTAAATTAAATTTTGTTTTAATTTTCAAGAATTGAGAATCCACTTAAAAATATTTCTCACCATCACCTCCTCGTCAAGACCCTTTTGAATAACAAGCACAAAAAATACCTCCTTCAATTCATACACATCCCCTAGGCACACAAGAAAACATACTAGGGAAAGTTGAAAATAAAAAAACAACAACTTGAGGAGTTGATTACTAGGCTTAAAGATCCCACTTCAACAAACTCTCATGTAGGAAAAGCCTTGTTGACTCGCTGCAATCTATCATGACCCATGTAGCTTCAATGAGTGGAAAAATTAATTTTTGGTCCAATAAAAGAGAATAACAAAAATAGTTTTATGCAAACAAGCTATCATATGCGAAAGTAAAGAGAAGGAAATTTAACAAAATTGACTTGTGTGCACTTTTCACAGACCCTCAAACCAACCAACCTATACACCCTGGATGGAGGAGGTTCTCTATCCATTGGTGCCACCATGAAGGGATAAGGAATAACTTTTGGGATAGGTTGTGGGTGTTTTTCAATTAGCCTCCACATAATAATCACGAGGCACCTCAATGCTTTTCAAAAAAATTCTATTGTAAGTTTGTCCTCAATGAGATCCTGAACTATTTTGATTGTAGAAATTTCCAAGGTAGAGGTGGGAGCTCTTCACATGACAAAGTAGGGGCACAACATGACCCAAAACTAGTACTGAGACCCTTTTCCAGACCTATGGTGGATCATTTTATTAGTCCTTCCATTGTGAAGGAGAGTGTCAAGGTGGATACCTTAAACTTCATCAACTCACTGACTAAGAGCCTTATATAATATGCTAGGCCTCTAGTACATGATGATGTAGGTGAATCTTCTAGGCCTTGAGTTCTAGCTCACTTGTGTCAATCATGTGGGTCTCTTCATACTTATGACTCTAATAGTAGTCAACATGCACCTACACAACAAACATCTGCTACAAAGAATATGGTCATGATAGAATCTTTGTTGAATGAGGCATTAAACATTGATACTCAGGTACATTTTTTTAAGTTCATTTCATTTTATTTATTAAATTTTATTTTGAAATGTATGAATAAATAAATTAGTAAGATGATTATGATGAAAATATAGGATCAAAGTGTTTTCACTACCTGTGACATTTCCCTGCCCCTGTTGGCATTATGTGAACCGACATGAGCCTTATGTGAACCGACATGAAGACATAATGATATTGTATGTTGTCATTGATGTCAATATGGGACATAGTGTGAACCAGCACATGTGATAAGCAAAGATAGAGGAATCGGCATATGTATGAACTGGTTTATATGCCAAAGTGAAGCGGCATATTTGTTCAAGGTGAACCTGCATGTAGTTATGGGAACCGGCACATGGAAGCATTGTATGACTACCGGTTGGTAGATAGCTTCCACTTTGGGGTTTCCAGTTGGAGTACCTCAAGTTTGTGTGACTCAATCGGTGATCTTTGTGTGATGAGTTAGCAGTATGATGGAGGACAGATCATGTTGCCACATAAGCTCTCTGTGTGTGAAGGATCTTGCATGAAGATGACTATTCCTATCTACCTCAGGAATGTGCGAAGTCTGTCAAACGGTGATAACACATGATGGGTTATCAGCTACCATGAAAACGGTGGATAATGGATGATGGAGAATGTCTTGAAGATCGATTCAAGATTGTTGCATTTAATGCAGCATGATTCAACGGTCAGGATCAAACAGTTTGAATTGCTTAACCCAACAGGTTTAGGGTTTTTTCTATCAACCTGTATGTTTCCTATAAGGTCGATGTTGGGTTTCCTTTTGAGTTTGTTGGCAAAAAGTTGTGAGTGTGTATCCAAGGAAAGTGATACGTGATTCTTGCCAGACAAAAGGAGAGAAGAGATACCTACAAAGTGAATGTGGAGAAGGAAAAGAGGAGCCTAAACGAATCTACATTAGCATTAAGTGCTGTTAACAGATCATTGTAATACCTATTGATCTCTAACCACTTCAACAGTTGTAAAATCCCCTAACAGGGTAGCCTTAACTGGCTTGATTCAAAATCCCTTAAATCGGGTGGTCTTAACCGGCTTGTTTCAAATCCCTTAACTGGGTAACTCGAGGCTAATGAGTTCTGAGAAGCTAGAGAAGCTTAGGAGATCCTTTTAGCTATTGAGTTCTTGAAATCCTCTAACAAGGTGACCCTACCGGGTTTAACCCTTAACCGGGTGATCCTTAACAGGATCGGTTCCTACCAGAACCTATTGTAATGTCCTTAACCGGACAAGGCTCCTAACAGAGCGAACTTCTAAAGAGTTCAAAAAGCAGCTTGTGGGTATTCATCCCCACCGTGGTTTTTCCCAGTTGGGTTTCCACGTGAACAATATGTGTGTCATGTGAAATGCTTCTATCTTGTGATTCTTTGTTTTACCTGTTAAGCACATGAAGGTTCTATGTTTTATGCCTGTCTATAAAACATATTGAACTCATTGTTGTGAAGATCTGATGGTCAAGTTTACTGGTTTATGCATGAGAATATAATGATACTGTAGTATTGAGCTAAGAGGAAAGCTTATTGAGTGACCGGTTCATGACTGATTGAGCTATACTGGATGTTACCGGTTGCACTTTGCTTTACTGGTATCCCTGTTTGTCAGTCATTTGGAGCATTTGCTGTCAAACCGATTTTTGACTGTATTTGTGTTTGTACTGATTCACCCCCCCCTCTCAGTACTGGTTTGGTAGTTGTGGTTCATCATTGACCTATCAATTGGTATCAGAGCCCTCCAGGTCCTCTGTGTTGTAAGCTTAACCGCTTGAGGAAAAGATCCTAGCCAAATGATGAAGAGGGAAGGTCCAAAGTTCAACAGGGAAAACTTTGGTATATGGAAAGACAGGATGAAGATGTTCATAAAAAGTATGGGTGTTCAACACTGGAGTTATGTTGAAAATGTATATGTTGTTCCTACCGGTACTCTCACTGATGACCAAAAGAGAGAGATACAAGAAAATGGGCAAGTCATGGAAGCCCTCATCAGTAGTCTATCTAACATTGAGTTTATTGATGTTCAGGACAAGGAAAATCCCAAAGAAGTATGGGATGCTCTTGAAAATATCTATGGTGGTGATGAGCATGTAAAACAGGCTAAGGAAGAGAGCTTGAGAGGAAAGTTTGAAGACATGAGAATGGTTGAAGGAGAGACCATTCAGTAGTATGGAATAAGAATCAAAATAGTTGTTGGAGAAATAAAGAGTGTAGGTGGCAAAATAGAAGAATCCATTGTGGTAAGTAAAGTCCCGAGATCCGTGTTGTCGGTCTATGCAATAAGGGTTGCTGCTATTCAGGAGCTGAGATCAATAGACAAGTCTAAGGCATACTTGGACTCCATCATAGCCAAATTGACAGCCTATGAGTTAAATAGCTTTGATGGTAGTCTTCAAAAGTCAGAATCATCTTTTAAAGCTTCTGCTATACCATCCAGAAAAGGAAAAGAGGCTAGCACTAATGGGGAACCTAGTCAGAACAGAGAGATGAAGGATGAAGAGTTTCTGATGGAATTTGAAGTTCTTCTGGCCAGGAGATTCCCAAAAGGAACTGGTAAATACAAAGGTAAAATACCTTTGAAATGTTTCTCCTGCAACCGGATAGGACATATTGTTATGAACTGTCCTAATAGTGACAACAAGGACAAACGGAAAGGTTCAAGAAATTCAAAGGAGGAAACCGGAGAAATTATTTTGTGGCAGTTGATGAAGGTATCACAGATGAGGAATCTAAAGATGAAGAAAATGAAGACATTGTGTTCATTGTTGTAAAAGAAGATGTGACAGACAAGAAGGCTCTTGTCTCCCAGTTTGATGATTCCAATGAGTGGATCATTGACAGTGGCTGTTCTCACCATATGACTGGTGACCGGAGCAAGTTTCTATCCTTAGAGGAGTATGATGGTGGTGTGGTTTGCTTTGGCAATGATGCACCATGCATGGTCAAAGGTAGAGGGTCCATCTCTTTGAATGGAAAGAGTAGTGCTGACAATGTGTACTGGGTTGATGGTCTCAGACACAACCTTCTAAGTGTTGCCCAACTAAATGACAGTGGTCTCACTCTGCAATTCAAGAATGGAGTTTGCAGAATCAAAGGTAAAGATGGTAAATTGGTAGCCACCGACATGCAGACTAAAGGTAACCTATTTCATCTAAATGCAAATATAAGTACATGTCTTATGGCTAAGCTTGATGATAGCTGGATATGGCATAGGAGATTCTGCTATGTGAACTTTGATAACATTGTGAAGGCTAGTAGGATCAAGGCAGTTAGAGGGTTGCCGGTGCTGAGCAAACCAGATAATACCTTGTGTAGAGAATGTCAATTGGGGAAAATGTCTTCCTCAACCTTTAAAGGTAAATCTTTCACTACTGACAACTTGCTTGATCTTGTGCATACTGATTTATGTGGTCCTATGAAAACTAGAAGTGTACAGGGTGATAGGTACTTCATGATTCTCACTGATGACTGCTCAAGAATGATGTGGGTCACATTCTTGAAAGACAAGTCTGAAGCTTTTGGGAAATTCAAAGCTTTTAGAGCATTAGTGGAGAAGGAAAGCGGTAAAAGGATCAAATGTCTCAGAACTGATCAAGGAGGGGAATTCACTTCCAGTGAATTCAACAAGTATTGTGAAGAATTTGGCATCAAGAGACAACTGTCTACCCCCCGGACTCCACAACACAATGGCCTAGCAGAGAGGAATAACCATACTGTGGTTGAAGTAGCTAGAACCATGTTGATCCAAGGAAAGGTTGCTCACACCTTTTGGAGAGAAGCGGTGAGCACTGCAGTCTACACTATGAACCGGGTACTCATCAAAAAGGGTAAGGACAAAACTCCTTATGAGTATTGGACCGGTAAGACACCTGTGGTTAACTACTTTAAGGTATTTGGTAGCAAATGTTACATCAAGAGGAGTGAACACCAAGGTAAATTTGAAGCTAAATGTGATGAGGGAATATTTCTAGGATATTCCACCAAGAATAAAGCTTTCAAGTGCTACAACAATAGGACTCAAAGAATTATGGAAAGCATCAATGTAAGAGTTGATGAATCCCCTAAGAAGAATGAGGAAACCAACAGTGAGCAAGCTGTAAATGAACTGGTGGCAACCTTCTGGGAATCGATTGTCAATCAACCGACCACCAGTAACAGTGTTCCTAAACTGGTGAATGCTGATACTGATGAAGATGAGGATGAAGAAGAAAAGCAAGAAGAACTAGTTAAGACCATTCCTCGGTATGTCAAGTTGAATCATGATCCCAAGCAGATCATAGGTGATAAGGATGTAGGAATCCTTACCAGAAGAAAGATCAGAGAAAACTCATGTATGATCTCTAAATTTGAGCCTAAGTCATTCAAAGAGGCTCATAAAGATGAAGACTGGATCAAGGCAATGGAAGAAGAACTTGACCAGATAGAGAAAAATGGTACATGGTCCTTGGTACCCAGACCAAAACATAAAATGTCATTGGCACCAAATGGGTGTTCAGAAATAAGTTGAATGAGGATGACACAATGATTAGGAATAAAGCTAGATTGGTATGCAAAGGATATGCTCAAGAAGAAGGTGAAGACTATGGGGAAACCTTTGCTCCTGTAGCCAGATTGGAAGGAGTTCGTATGCTTCTTGCATATGCAACTTTTAAGAGATTCAAGGTATATCAAATGGATGTAAAATCTGCATTCCTAAATGGTGTACTTGAAGAGGAGGTGTATATTGAGCAACCAGATGGGTTTACCCTATCTGAAGATAGTGACATGGTATGTAGGCTACATAAAGCATTATATGGTCTAAAGCAAGCACCTAGGGCATGGTATGAGCACCTACATTCCCATCTTGTGAAGATTGGATTTGAGAGAACAAGTGAAGATAGCAATATCTACTTGAAGTCTGAAGGAGATCAGATTCTGATCTGTGAAGTTTTTGTTGATGACATCATCTTTGGTGGAGATGACAAGATGAGTCATGAGTTTGCTGATGAGATGAAGAAAGAGTTTGAGATGTCACTCATAGGGGAGATTAAGTTCTTAATTGGACTGCAGATCCAACAGATGAAAGATGGAATCTTCATCACTTAGTCCAAATATGTCAAAGAGGTGTTGAAGACTTTTGACATGGAAGATTGCAAATCGGTTGGTACACCAATGGTGACCGGTTGCAAATTGACAAAGGAGGATGATTCCGCACTGGTTGATGAGAAGGAATACCGATCAATGATTGGTAAGTTGCATTATGTAGTGCATAGAAGACCGGATATTGCACATGCAGTTGGCATCACTGCAAGGTTCCAGAAGAGTCCAAGAGAATCTCACTTGAGTGCAGTCAAGCGGATTCTTAGGTATCTGAAGGGAACAGTTGACTATGGATTGTGGTACCCATACAACAATAATTTCAATCTGAGAGTATTCACAGATGTTGATTGGGCTGGTAATGTGGATGACCGCAAGAGCACAACCGGTGGTGCATTCTTTCTCGGTGGTAGACTTGTCTCATGGATGAGTAAAAAGCAGAGTTGCATCTCTCAGTCTATAGCGGAAGCAAAGTATGTTGCAGCTTTCATGAACTACACTCAGACAATCTGGATGAAGCATGTACTGGAAGGCTTCAAGATCCATGTATCCGAACCGGTAAGTATATTTTGTGATAACACAAGTGCTATCAATATATCAAAGAATCTGGTTTTACATTCTAGAACCAAGCATTTTGAGCTTAAGTATCATTTCTTGAGGGAAAAGGTTCAGAATAAAGAGATTGCACTGGAGCATGTGTCCAGTAAGGAGCAGTTAGTAGACATATTCACCAAGCCTCTCCCAAAGACAACATTTGTGAATTTGAGAGGTGAATTAGGGGTATTGCCCCTTCAGGAGGTGAACTAAAAGTGATTGTTCCACATCAGTCAGGTATTGGAAAGACAAAGTTTTGGTTGATTGGTGTGTTGAAGGATGCTACTCCTCAGGGGGAGTAGCATGTTGAAACAGTGATGACTGTACCTCCACTTTGGCATTATTGTCAAAGGGGGAGAAGGAGTGAAGCGAAAAGATATCTGCAGTAAATGGGGAGAAGATGTGAAGTAGAGAACATATCTTTTGTATATTTCCATCAATGCCAAAGGGGGAGATTGTTGGCATTATGTGAACCGACATGAGCCTTATGTGAACTGGCATGAAGACATAATGATATTGTATGTTGTCATTGATGTCAATATGGGACATAGTGTGAACCGACACATGTGATAAGTGAAGAGAGAGGAACCGACACATGGAAGCATTGTATGATTACCGGTTGGTAGGTAGCTTCCACTTCGGGGTTTCCGGTTGGAGTACCTCAAGTCTATGTGACTCAATCGATGATCTTTGTGTGATGGGTTAGTAGTATGATGGAGGACAAATCGTGTTGCCACGTAAGCTCTGTGTGCGTGAAGGATCTTGCATGAAGATGACTATTCCTATCTACCTCGAGAATGTGCGAAGTCTGTCAAATGGTGATAACGGGTGATGGGTTATCAACCTCCATGAAAACGGTGGATAATAGACAATGGAGAATGTCTTGAAGGTCGATTCAAGATTGTTGCATTTAATGTAGCATGATTCAACGGTCAGGATCGAACTGTTTGAATTACTTAACCCAACAGGTTTAGGGTTTAGGGTTTTTGCTACCGACCTGTATGTTTCCTATAAGGTCGATGTTGGGTTTCCTTTTGAGTTTGTTGGCAAAAATTTGTGAGTGTGTATCCAAGGAAAGTGTTACGTGATTCTTGCCAGACCAAAGGAGAGAAGAGATATCTGCAAAGTGAATGTGCAGAAGGAAAAGAGGAGCCTAAACGGATCTACATTAGCATTAAGTGTTGTTAACAGATCATTGTAATACCTATTGATCTCTAGCCACTTCAACAGTCGTAAAATCCCCTAACTGGGTAGCCTTAACTGGCTTGATTCAAAATCCCTTAAATCAGGTGGTCTTAATCGGCTTGTTTCAAATCCCTTAACTGGGTAACTTGAGGCTAATGAGTTCTGAGAAGCTAGAGAAGCTTAGGAGATCCTTTTAGCTATTTAGTTCTTGAAATCCTCTAACAAGGTGACCCTACCGGGTTTAACCCTTAACCGGGTGATCCTTAACAGGATCGGTTCCTACAAGAACCTATTGTAATGTCCTTAACCGGACAAGGCTCCTAACAGAGCGGACTTCTAAAGAGTTCAAAAAGCAGCTTGTGGGTATTCATCCCCACCGTGGTTTTTCCCAGTTGGGTTTCCACGTGAAAAATATGTGTGTCATGTGAAATGCTTCTGTCTTGTGATGCTTTGTTTTACCTGTTAAGCACATGAAGGTTCTATGTTTTATGCCTGTCTATAAAACATATTGAACTCATTATTGTGAAGATCTGATGGTCAAGTTTACTGGTTTATGCATGAGAATATAATGATACTGTAGTATTGAGCTAAGAGGAAAGCTTATTGAGTGACCGGTTCATGACTGATTGAGCTATACTGGATGTTACTGGTTGCACTCTGCTTTATTGGTATCCCTGTTTGTCAGTCATTTGGAGCATTTGCTATCAAATCGGTTTTTGACTGTATTTGTGTTTGTACTAATTCACCCCCCCCCTCTCAGTACCAGTTTGGTAGTTGTGGTTCATCATTGACCTATCAGCCCCCATTTTTGATGACACCATTGAGTCCACAAGTATGTAACTGGTGAAAAATTTAATTATTCTATGTGAATAGAACATTATATGAATGATTTTCTCATAAGTCACCTTGGATGTCGAATAGTTTGGTGTTGGACCTTTGACATCAAAACCTTACAATGAAGTTCATCAAGGCACTTTCACCCAAGTAACCTTTATTCATTAGTGGTGTTGCAAGATAATTTAATATAATTTTGGTAATTTAACAAAAACTATTATTTCATTTTTAGTTGTTGACATGAAATACTCCTCCTAATGTTCACTCCACATTGGAGCGTGTTGTTGCTGTAGGAATAGCAAGTTCTGAAACTCAGATAGAGGTATGAGACATATTAGTAAATCTCACTTGTTGTTTTAATGGTTTATTATTAAAAAAATTAATGATAGTTTTATGTAGTTTAAATGCTATCTTGATGCTTGTTGTAGGGGCTTGTCACTCCTAATAGTGAATGTGGCCACGTTTTGGTTAAACATCCTGATTATATGTATGTGGTAAGTGATATTTCTAGTATATATCATTCTATAATTCAATTTTTATATATATTATACATTGATGTCTATGAATATTATTTTATCAATTAGAGCATGAGAAAAGTCTAGAGAGGAGGACTAGAGAGCGCACTCAAAAGATGCCAACATCATATACATCTCCATAACCTCAACTATAGAAGGCAACTCATGATCTATTTACTTCCCCTAGTGTAAAATGACTCGATTAGGGTCCTTTGTTATATGCCTATATGGCATTTTTGAGCATATGTTTTTTATTATGGATATGTGACATTTTATATCCATATGGCTTTTGGCAAGTTTGTATCACTTTAGTGGATATATTTATACTCTTATAGACATAAAACATTGTATGGCTCATTTTTACAATTATTATCCAAAATTTAACTACAAATGATTAATTGAATAAATGGTTTTAGCTATTTGTTACAAACTATAAAATGAGAACAAAATTTGCTCACTATTCTTAGAAACCAATTTATAACTTCCTTAATCACAATAATTATAACCTCAAATAATTTTTCTCCCTTCCTTTGTTTGCATATAGAAAGTAAAGACATCTTTAAGGATCTACTAAATAATAAATCAATTACAAGTGATTATATTTAAATTACAAAAGAGTTGAAACAATTAATGTTTTTCAATGATGAGGATTTTGTTGCATATACATTTGATGTTTAAAAGAAAGATTCTCTAATTGTATCAATGTTTGTTTGATTGAGGCAATTTTATATTATAAATCTTGGTATACTTATAATAGGCTACACTTGCAAATAGTCTTTAAACACTTTTGTTGTATGTAGACTATCTTGTACAAAATAGTCATCAACTCCTATTTGTCTTCGTCTATTCCTATGCTTGGGGAAAATGGACATTGGAAACCACATTAGGTGTTTGTTATGTGCAAGGGAAAGTACAATACTTCCTTGATAATGAGTCAAATACTTTGCTAACTGTAATGGTAAAAATTAAGGTTTCACCAATGAAGGTAACAAAACCACTAAGTTTCCTTAACTAACCACTAAATTAAAAGAATGATGGACCTAATAGATCTGGGCTTAATCCCTTTGGGAAAAAAGTCTAAAATTTTGATTATGTTTGGTTAGGGTTTGATTCCCTCTTTCTAAGTTGAATTGTGAAAATGTTGAAATTAGGGTAAAATAGGTGATTATTGAAGAGATCGGGCATATATAATGAGCTATAGTTGTCGTATGGAGACACCAATCTAGATCTAGGAAAAAGAGGATGTTTTGAATCTATTCCCAACATTTAGCCTATTTTTTTGAGATTAGGGCTCATCAATACGCCATGGTCCTTCGAATTTCTCGTCATTAAAAGATGAACCTATTTGTCTCTAGGAATCTTGTATATCCTCTTGAATGTAGCTCTATACCTATTTCCATCACACTTAAATAAGGGGGAAATTATTGGGATTAGGGGTTTGCCTAAGTCAAACCCCAGTTTAGGAATTAACCTTGAATGAAATAATGCAAATACTAAAATAAATGCTAGATAGATATACCTGAGATCTGCACTTGCTGATGATCATGCTTTGTTCTTTGAATGTAGTCATATATGTTGTATGAAATGACATGACAAACTCAAAACCCTAATCAAACACATATTCTTGCATAAGAAGGATGTATCTTTGCTCCACAATGACTGAATGATGAATATGAAGCCTTGAAGATCTCTAAAAATGCTTGATGAATGCTTCACAAATGTACAAGTGATAGAAATTGATTGCTTAGAATGCTTTAATGGATAGATGGATAGATGAAATTAGGTTGATGAAATGTCTTTATTAGGGGCTTCTAGGTAAATTACTGATTAGGCTAACCTCCAATGGTCATGCAGAGCCACAAAGATGAAAACTTACTATTCAGATAAAACCTCGAACCATTTTAAATTGGGGCCTGATTGAGTGGGACCATGGTATTTTGGGGGACCATGGTCCAGACCATGGCAATCCATACCCTGATCCTGCCTCAATCAGAACCAAAACAAAGCTAAAATAGGGTTGTCATCATATGGTAGGACCCACAAAAGGTTTTTCATGGCCTCAAAGTTGGAGAATAGACACAAACGGACCTAGAAAGGTGATGAGGATAGGACACGCTAAAGTAGGGGCACAAACATGAGGTGTAAATTGGCCTAGTGACAATTTATGATGCTACATTTAGCCCCCACTTTAATAGGAGTATGAGCCTATGCAAACACTTGTGGTAAAGTAGATGAAGAGATGCAAGAGAGGAGAAATTAGGAGCACAATCACAAGGAGTACAAGATATCACTAATTTTGAGGAACCAATCCTCCAATCTTAGGACCTTAACTCACACAAACACATGCAAGGGAACATAAAACGAAACAAAAACAAAAAAGGAAAGGAAAGACAAACAAAGACAAAAGGCAAAAAGACACACAAGACAAAAGCTAAAAACTTAAAAAATGACCTCAAGTCAACTAGTTGAAGAGACCTCAATATCAAAATTGTCTCAACCACTAATATCATTCTTGAAAATGCCATCTCAAGAACACAAGCAATCACATAAAAAGAGAAAGAGCACACATCAAATCAGGAACTACAAATAGCAAAGCTATGAGCTCACAATGATAACAAAAAAGAGAAGACATGGATACACATTCTACTTGTGTTTTTCTAGGTGATCAATAAGAAAAAGAGTGAGAGAAGACATGGATACACATTGTAGTTGTGTTTTTATAGGTGATCCATGTTGGGGAGGAGAGTAGGAATAGTCTAGGTGTGTTTTGCTAGTTCCACTCATCTTTCTATGTGTGTAACTGTTTGGTTTCATGTATTAAGCATCATGTTTAAGAGTTTGTTTTCTCTAGTTTCAAGAATGCAACAACCTATGTAAGACATGAAGTGAAAATGAAAATGTGTGTCTAGTATAAGGAACATCTCGAGTAAGAGTTTCTTTTCTCTGGTTTCGAGAATGTATAAACTCATGTAAGACAAATATATGTCTAGTTTCAGGGACATCTCGTGTAAGAGTTTGTTTTCTCTAGTTTCGAGAATTCACACCCCGTTTAAGACATATATCAATGTTGCATCTAGTTCTGGGAATGAAGCATCTTGTGTAAGAATTTGTGTTCTCTAGTTTCAAGAATGAACATCCTGTTTAAGACATTGTAAAAATATAATATAATATAATACAAAGAGGGTGATGTGTATGCCCCCCTTGAGATGTCAACATAGTCCTATGTTGATGTCTTAAGGAAGCTATAAAAAAGGATACCCACCTTCAACATCAAGAAGACATCCTTTTAGGCAACAATGTTCATAGATCCAAGCTAAAGAGGCAATACTCTTACAAGCAAGGATAAGATAGTTAAAAAGAGATATCTTGAAACAAGTGTAAAGGGGATCCTTGGCGGAGAAGAGATATTTGATCAAAATACATCTACCTCCAAGAAGATTTTCTTCAACAAATATAAAATCTACCAAAATATAGGAAGGAGAACAGTAATGCTTACCTTCTTCCTATTGGTTGGTAAAGGGATCCTCGATGAAGGATGACACACTTGATCCAAAGTGAAGGGTTTGTTTATAATAGATATACATTTCCAAGTGTAAAAGAGGTTGTAATAAAGGATACATACCTCTTGCATAAGAGAGAATCCTCGAGTAAGCAATAACTTCACACAAGGAATGACATCAAATTATAAGTAAACACCACTCAAAAGAGGAAAAGTGGATCCTTAGAAAGGATAAGAAATATAAATACCCCCAAGTGTAGGGACAATGAGAAGAATTAAACAACCTCTAATGAGAGATTACACATAAGAAATTGCACTATTCCAATAAAAGAAAGGTCCTAAAAAATGAACACACGTGTACTTATATGAAGGAATATTCAATGTAAGAAAAGACATCAAGATATGAAAAAATGCAACTCCAAAGAAGAGGTAATCTTTAAAGAATGAAAGATTAAGATGAAGTGTCACACACCACCCTAAGAATAGATTATCTATAAGAGACATACCATTTCATGCAAGAAAGGACATCAAAGTAAGAAAAATGCAACCCATAAAGGGAATAGTGAAACTTTAGATAGAGAGAAAAGATGGGATACTATTAATGCCCACCAAGTATAGAGGCAAGAATGAATAATGTTGCTGCCCCAAGATAATTGACATTGAAAAAGAATCACATCTTATAACAAATAACCTCCAATGAGGTTAACTACTAGTGTCATAAGGTGAGGAGAAACATGAGAAGACAATCATATTTTATGAGGGAGAAGTAAAATAAGAGGTCATCCCATCATCATCTAATATTTGAATGATATGAGCTTGAACAAGTTGTCGAATTCGATTCCTCAAGTCAATACACTCATTGGTAGAATGACCACGTATTTGATGACAGTTGCAAAAATAAAGACTATCAAGATGTTTCTTACAATTATTTCTTCAATTTTTCAAAGGTAGAGTAATTAAATTATTTCTAAGGAGTTCATCTAAAATATCCTCTTGTTGTGATAAAAATTCAAGAATAGATGTAGTGATTAGTTGGAAAAGATTCTTGTGATATTTTGAAGGGTCAAAGGAATAAATGGATGAAGAAGGAATATCCCTTATATGGAGATTCTCTTTTCTATCATCATCATTCACATCCTCTTTGGTAGGTCGGGAAGAAAGGTCCTTATCATCTAAGGCCTCATATTTACTTAATGTTATGTGAGGAGATAGGTCATGAATGAAATGCATGACATCATGTAATCTACAAATGTTTTGATGATTAAGATAAGCTCTAGGAGAATAAGGAGGATCTAGATGAATTGGTAAACTAACATTTTGATCTTGGATCCCTTGCACTAAAGTATCCTTTTGAGAAGAGGATTGTGTCATGTTGTTGTTCAATGTTTCTTCTCTATTAGAGAGATAATTGATAGGAGTATTGAATCTTTCCTCATGAATACAAGGTATTTTAGGAAGAGTAAAAAAAATCATTAATGATTCATCTTAAGAAGGATTACCATGTATAGAGGGTAAGGTAACATTAAGGAAGGTATTTATGATATCATCCTCTTCTAATAGGATATCCTTTTTAGAGAGAGAGATTTTAGGAGAAAGTTCAACATCATTTGTCAAAACTTCCCCTTTAGGAGATAGAGTTTTAAAAGAAGTGTTAATAGTCTCATATTGTACTAGAATGTCCTCATGGGAAGGATAATCCTTAGGAGAGGGCCAATCATGATTATGTATGAAAGAAAAATGAGAGCTATTATCATATGCACAAAAGGAAACACTATTGAGATATTGAATCAAACTTGAAATTGATTTAGTAAAGAAAGATAACAACTCCATTAAGAAATGTTTGACACTCAATGTATGCAATGGATAATTTAAAAATCAGATATGAGAACACAATAAATTTATGCAACCCATAAATAAACTTAATCAAAATAAAATAGAATTTTTATAAATTTAACCGCTAAATTTATGTAAAATATAGTCTATGAATGTAAAATTTAAAAATTAAAATGGCCACAAATCATATCTGAGAACACAAATAAGAAAGAGTGGTGTAAGGAGTCGAGTTCAACAAAATGTAATGGTGAAAATTAGGGTTTCACTAATGAAGGTAACACAACCACTACATTGAAAGAGGAATGGACCTAATAGATCTAGGCTTAATCCCTTTGGGGGAAAAGTCTGAAATTATGATTAGTTTCACTTGGTTAGGGTTTTTTTTCCTCTTTCTAAGTTGAATTGTGAAAATGTTAAAATTAGGGTAAAATAGGTGATAATTGAAGAGGTTAGGCATAAATAATGAGCTATAGTCACCATAAGGAGACACCAACCTAGATTTGGGCAAACGAGGATGTTTTGGATTTGAACCAAAAGTTTGGCTTAATTTTTTGGGTCCAGGGCTCATCAATACACCATGGTCCTCCAAATTTCCTAGCATCAAAAGTTGAACCTATTCGTCTTTGCAAATCTTGTCAATCCTCCTAAACACAAAATTGTACTTGTTTCTTGCACACATAAAGAATGGGAAAATTATTGGGAATAGGGGTTTGCTTGAGTCAAACCCCAATTTAGAAATTTACCTTAAATGGAATAATGCAAATACTGAAATAAATGCTAAAAAGATATCCCTCAAATCTGCACTTGTTGATGATGATACTTTTCTCTTTGAATGTAATCACATATGTTGTATGGAATCGTATGACAAACTCAAAACCCTAATCACACCCACATGCTTGTATAAGAAGGATGTAATTTTGCTCGACAATGGTTGAATGATGAACATGCAGCCTTGAAGATCTCTGAAAATGCTTGATGAATGCTTTACAGATACATGAGTGATAGGAATTGATTGCTTAGAATGCTTGAATGGATAGATGAATAGATAAAATTAGGTTGATCAAATATCTTTATATAGTGGCTTCTAGGTAAATTACTTATTAGGCTGACCTCCAATGGTCATGAAAACCCATGAACATCAAAACTTATTGATAAGATAAAATCTCGACCCCATTTTAAATTGGGGCCTGATTGAGTGGGAATATGGCATTTTGGGGTGTCATGGTCCAGATCAGGGCATTCCACGCCCTAATCCTGCCTCACTCAGAACCACAACAAAGCTAAAATAGGGTGGCCATCCCATGGTAGGACCCACAAAAGGTCGTTCATGGCCTCAAAGCTATGGACCTAGAAAGGTGGTGAGGATAGGAAAGTAGGGGCACAAACATGAGGTCTAAATTGGTTCGATGATAATTTACGATGCTACACTAACTTATAACGATTAAAATCATATATGACAATTAAAATTACCTTGATGAAATTGTAGTATGTAATATAGTAATATGTTATTGATCAAAGAATGGAGATACCACTTTTTTATAATACTTTTCAATATAATTCAATCTACCTTGGATCAATGTTACTATCTATAGCATCCTAAAATTGCACCCTTGTGCAATATTGACTGCATTGGGTCCCTACCTTAGCATTTGCACCCCTAGCCTTGGTTGGGACCTGATTCTTCTCATATCAATCAAGAATGACTGCATTTTTTTACTTTTGCATTAGCTAGGCACCTTGTCCTAGCCCCAAAATAGGGTAGGACCAAATCGCCACACCCTGGTCCTAATTCCACACTCTGGTCCTCCTTATTTTGGGACCCTTTTAAACCCTCTTCCCTATTTCAAAAAAATGAGTGCGATTCCTAGCTCCGTGTCGGCTCAGGTCAAAAAATTAATTAGTTTTTCGATGGGAAAGTTTAAATGGAGGCTTTCCCCTCTCATTTTAAAATCAATTTATAATAACACACACATGAGATCAATAATTCAAGCAATTGAGAAATTAATCGGTCTTCCTTCAAGTCTTGGAGCAACAACAAAGTCAAGATTCAAGCATTGAAGTGAACATTTACATCATATTTTATCAAAGACTTTATGAAACCCTAATCTCGTGTGGAGACAAACAAAACTTCACATAGAGGTATATCATTTGGTTTTCTTTCATTATTCAACATCTCCCTCAAAAGGATAATCTTCATTTACAATAATTCAATTATCTTTAATCTCTATTTCATGGTTAATTCCAAAACTAGGGTTTGACTTAGGCAAACCCCTATTACCAACCTATTTCCCTTTCTTTCTGTGTGTAGGAATTAGGTATGGAGATGCAATCTTCAGAATAGGCATTATTTGTAGAGACGAATCAACCCTTTTTGGTGTACAAAAAGTTAGGAGGACCAGAGTGACGGGTGCTCCAGTCCCAACATTTTAGGAGCTCTTTTGGGGATCTGGTCTGAAACTGCATATACTTCTTAGATATAGGTGTGTGTCTGAGTACCGCATTTGTAGCTCATTGTTTCTACATTTTTTACCTTCATTTTCAACACCTTTCTCTAATTTCAGCATTTCAACTCACAAAAAGAGGGTAAACAATTCACACACCCTTGAATCCAATTAGTATTTGGTCCTTATTATTACTGGTTTGTGATTGAATCTATTGGATTTCACCCCTCTTTTGAATGTAATGGCAAATTAGTGGTTTTCATCTCTCTCATGGTGGAAACCCTAATATTCCACCCATTACATTTTGGTGAACCTAACTCCTTACACCTTTAACTTTAATTTGTGTTCTCAGATATGAGTGTGTATGCAATTTAAAATTCATATTTTCATTTACAAGTTTGATTTCCAAGTGAATTTTAAAAATTTAGAGGTTAAATTAAACAAAACCCTAATTTTTTAAATTTAAAATTGAGCTTGTGAATTGCTTAATTTGGACTATTTATTTCATATCTGAGTATTTTCATTTCACAATTCAAATTTTCACTTGCAATTTTAATTTCCGATTAAATTTCAAAAACTTAGAGGTTAATTTCGAAAACCTTAATTTTTAAATTTAAAGTTGAGCTTGTGGGTTGTTCAAATTTTGGATTAATTATTCTAGATCTAATTCAAATTCAAATTCAAAATGGCAATTTCAAATTAATTTTATAAATTAAGAGGTTATTTTCACAAAATCCTAATTTTTAAATTTAATAGTGGGTTGCATGCTCTTTATGAATTTATCTTTTCAAAATCACAAATTAATTTGCTTAATTAATTGAATAATTATTTTTACCCAAATTTTGCATTGTTTAATGTTTTAAATTCAAATTTTGAAATTCCAATTTATCTCCCTTAGTGCATGAGTTTTACTACTATTAGTCCAATCTATAATATCTTTGTGAGAATAAGTTATAGAATTAAGGCTTCCCAAGGTTTAATTACCGAGGAGATGGAGCCTAATTTGGATAACTTATTCCATGAGGATGTTGGTGGTTCTTCCAATCCTACAAATGACCTCATTTATCCTCATTCTTTCCTTAGTACTCATGATGTGGATGAATCAATAACTAGGGTCTCCATTGACTAATTAGCGAATATTGACATTCAATTTGAAAAACTTCAACAATGGATGAGTCAACAATACCCGAAAAGTGAATCTCTAACATTGATTGAAAGATTAAAAAGAATGGTTCAAAGTGATAAACTTGGAGTTGATGTTTTGTGTGGTATTGCTCATATTTTTGATACTAATATTATGCCTATGAAGAGTTGTGTTGAAGTCCTTGGTTATACACAACATCCTAGTCAAGTTAATCATTCCATTCCAATGACTACTCCTATGGCTAGTGTTCCCACCTTTACATCTAACATCATGGATACCTCTACACAAAATGTCACACCTACAAATTTTAGTCAAGGGGACAACTCCTCTAATCATAATTCCTTCATCCCTCCTCCTATGAGTCTTCCATTTGTTACTCTATCATCTCCCATACCTACCTATCATAGTGCACCACCTCCTTATTCTCAATCTCGTCCTACATTCAACAATGTTACTCCTTCTCAATCCAACATGTCCAATTTTAATCCTTCCACCGAAGCTACCATCAATAATCTAGCTCAAACAATGTATTCTTTACAACAAAAAATAGCTTCTATGAGTCAATCCAAGTATAATGTGCCCACATTTGATGTAGCAAGTCCATTATCCAATGAAATTGTTTGTGTTGTCCTCCCTAAACATGTGGAAGTCCCTCAATTGGAACTTTATAATGGAAAAGGCTATCCCTTGACTTATTTTAAAACATTTCAAACTTTGTGTAATGACTTTTCTCATGACCAAATACTTTTGGCTAAATTGTTCTCTATAACAGTAAGGGATAAAGCTTTGCAATGGTATTTTCCTTTGCCTCCTTATTATATTACTTCATTTCAACAATTGGTAATGCTTTCATTCAACAATTTCATAATAATATTGGTCCTAAGATTACTTTGACTGACTTGATGTATTGTAAGCAAGGTGTTAAAGGAAAAGTGGTTGATTTTATTGGTAGATATAAGCATCTATATTCATAAATTATTTTACCCATGCCTAATCAAGATATTCAATGAATTTTTATTTCTAATATGCAAAAATATATAAGGGATAAACTTCTCTTTTCATAGTTTACTTCCTTTACATAGTTATCTGCAATACTTCACAATTATCACCTTACCGTGAGTCAATTGAAACAATCATCTTCAATGGCTTGGAATGATAAAAGTGAAAGTGCTCAACAACCTTTTTCAAAGTTCAAACCAAATAAGGGATTCATCAAGTTCAATGACAACAACAACACTCAAGTAGCAACTACAACAATAGGTGTGCATCCTTTGTCCAAATATTGTAAGAAAGAATTCAGTCCTCTTAATGAATCTTTGCATAGTATTATGTTGCAATTGTTACAAAGGAATGTGTTGAAGCCTCCCCCTATTAAACTTATTGACACAACTAAGCCTTTGCCACCTACCTTTGATTCCAAATCTTTTTGCCAATGTCATTGTCAACCTAGTCATGACACTAAAAAGTGTTATTCCTTAAGAAGTAAGATTCAAGACTTATTTGATAAAAATACCATATTTGTGGCTGGTGTGAATGATAAAGGAAATAAATTAACTTAGCTCTTCCTAATCAAAATCTTCAAATTTTCACTAATCCTTTACCTTCCCATTCCACTAATGTGATTGAGGCTGATCGTCTTGCCTTCTCTCCTAATGATCTTGGCCTTGGGTCTAATAATGTGGTGAACCTTATTGATAAAACTCAACCTTCTAAGGACTTATGCATTACATTTGATCCTAGTGAGACTATTGAAGCACCTGATGGCCCATCATATATCACTGCGAGAATTAAGAACATACCCACTCAAGGGGTACTCATTGATCCGACTTGCATGGTTAATGGTATAACTAAATAATTTATTTATACTTTGCAATTGCATCAAGTGACATATGATGCAACTGATATGATAGTTAAAGTTTTTTATGGCTTCTCTTGTCCTTCTATTGGTTCTATCACACTTCCTATTGAGGTTGGCATTGTCGAAAATTGACACTCATCCAGTTCTCTCCGATGATTTTTGGTGGTTTCTGATGGATGATTATTGGTTTAGGGTTGTCATTGATGGCAAATATTCATAGAGATCCGATCCGGCAGTCGTAATTCTTCTTATCCAGAAGTGGGTGTTAACCGGTAGCGTGTTAAACAGTAATTCAGGTAGAACAAAGCTTTTTTTGGTCCGAAAACTTTTTGATGATAGCGGTGCATTGAATCGTGTTCTTTTTGATTGGGCCGACTTAGATACATTATTTTGGTGATTTGCATTTGTTTTTTTGGATCCGACTGACATGTGAGTACACGTTACACTTTCAGGCCAACATGATCTATGAACCATTTTATGGTTATCGGTATATAAGTTTGGTATGGGCGATCTTTTTGGTAGATGATGTGATTTTTTGTAAGCGAGAGGTGATCAAGAATCTATTTTGGTGCAGTTTCACATGTGCATTCTTGATCCGGTAGCTGATTGAGACAGTGTACAGGGCAAAACATAGCAGATCAAAGAAGGTGATCCAGTTAGTGTTTTTGCACTTCATCGGAACTCATCCAAGAATAGTAGATGCTATTTTAGAGTTCATACATTTTAATTCATCACTCTAACAATTGTGTAAGTCAATGAGACTTCCCTGAGGGTTGTAGCCTTTCGGGTTATTGTAATTGAGCAGTGAGCTCTAGGCAGTGTGCCTGAATGCCTGTGCATTCTCTTTTTGTAATATTGTTTTGTTGCTAGTCATAGTGGAATAATATTGTGGGTTCAAATCCACTGTGGTTTTTTCCATTTGGGTTTCCATGTAAAAATCCGGTGTTATGATCTTATGGTTGTTTGTTTCATGTTTCTGCATTTCAGTTTTAAGTGTTTCCTTCTGGTGGTTAAAAGTTAAATTTAAAAATCAGCTAATTGGTAGATCATTGATTCACCCCCCCCCTCTTAGTGATCCATGATTCCAACAATTGGTATCAGAGCCTAGTTCCTCTGAAGAATCTTAACCGCTTGAGGAAGATCCAGGAGATTGACCCAATGGATTCCGATTTTTAGAGACAACTCAGTGTGGCACTTGAGGATCTTGATGCAGCTAGAAATGAGATCTGTACCTTGAAAAAGAACTTGAATGTTGTTGATGATTTCATTAATGACCTGAAGGATCAAACTAACATCTCAAGATATAAGAGGAAATAACTGATGGACAAGCTGAAGGAGAAAGAAGATCAGATCACGGAGTACCAGGATAACATTCATGAAGTTAACAAACTTGAAAGAGAGAATGTTGCTTTGAAGAATGAGATGCAATCCATTGTGATCAGACTGACTAAGGAAATTGAGGACCAAAAGAAGAATGAAGAAAATCTAGCACAATCATTGAAGGAAAGAGAAGATGAATACTTTAGGCTTACCTATGAGAATGATCAATTGAAGCTTGAGCTAACACAATAAAGAAATAATGGTTAAGAACTTGAAAGACAGATTACTACCTTGAGGGATGAACTTGATATTGTTAATGAGTACAAAGACAAATTCAAAGCTAGCTCAACAAGGCTTGATGAGATGTTGGAAAGTCAGAGACATGGAAAGGACATGCAAGGACTTGGATTTGAGAAAGGTGAATCCTCTGGATCTGGACAAGGCAATGCAAAACTTGATCAAAAGAAGAGCAAGAATCCTCCAGTAAGACAACCTAATGCTCATAACTTCAATGATAGATGCTTTAATTGCAATAAGTTTGGTCATATGGTGAATCAATGCAAAAGTGGGATGAATAGTGGAATGAACAACATGAATAATGTTCCTACCTTTACCGATTGGTTTTTCATATGCAATAATTTTGGACACAAGTCAAATATGTGTAGAGTAGTAATGAATAACTTCCAAAAAAAAGATGCTATGCTTGTGGAATGTTTGGATATATCTCTAATCAATGCAGGACAAGACCAAATCAGATGACCTTTAGACCTATGCAGAAGAATGGTGTGTACCGAGCATGCAACAAAACCGATCACATTGCAAAGTACTGTAGAAGCAAGAACAGTGTTCTGGTAGACAAGAGTAACTTAGATGATAAAGAAAAAATGAAAGTAGAAGAGATCAAGGAGAAGCATGAGAAGATGTGGGTAAGAAAGGATGAATCCAGATTTGATAATGGGTTACACCCGAACCCGATGTAGGATCTTCATCTGGCAACTAGGGCTTTATGCCTTAGGGGGAGCTTTTCATGCATATTCTAAGAACCCCCTCTTAAGTGGTCTACAATCAATTCTGGAAGGTTGCAGAAAGCTTGAATCATATGTACAAATATTATCTAGAAGTTTCAGAAGGATGTGGTGCTCCGATATGCAATTTCATGAAAATCATGGTAACCGGTTGCTGCATTTATTATAGTGGAAAATTAGGTTTTCGAAGGATAAAAGTGCATTTTGAAGTCTCATTTGTCACAATGCGATCAAGCAAGTAGAGCAGAGAAGAGAGCAAAGTGATTCAATGATTTCAATGACTTCAAAGTGAATTTCAGTGCCCGGTTGTGAAGCAAGGTATTTATCTATTTAGGCTTTTTGTTTTCACAAACCTTAGCATTCGAAATGGATTTAGCTTATGGTGTTGCTACCCCTCTAGTGGTTGAGATGAAGGATAGGGATCGACCAGTCTTCAAGAAACACCCTTTCAATTTAGTTGAGGATGACCCGAAAGGTGAATTTTCATCTGTTCCCTACGACATCCTGCATAACGAAGATATCACGACCTACATTCATTGTGACCTTGAAGAGCTTGGAAATGCAGACATGTTGGATCTATACAACAAGCATTTGGTTGACAATTTGGGCAATCTGAAACCTGAGTTCAAGGTTCTTCAGGATAAGGGTTTCTCATAGTTCGTGCATTTTTCGTTGTTTGATGAGGCTGAGTGGATTCAATATATTCTTATCCATGTTCATGATGAGTTCATATGGCTTGATAGACCACATAAGATTACCAAGCAGGCAATTCGAACTGTGTCAGGTCTAGCAGAAACCGGTGATGTGCCCAATCTGAGGAAAGTGTTGAATGACATGGTGATTGCCACCACTGGCTCAAAATTTGATAGTAGAGCAATGACCATAAATGACATGTCGGAGAATGATGTGAAGTTTGCATCAATGGTAGTCGGTTAAAAGGTTTACCAATCTAGCAGGTACAACTCTGTGTCCGATATAGCTATATACTCTGCATACCAGATGCTTAAGGATGATAAAAGGTATGATCTGTGCATTGCACTTTTGAATGAGTTGTTGAGTAATCTAAAGAAGATCAAACAGGACAAAAAACACACATTTAAATATGGTACACTTCTTATTTTCTTAGTTTTGTACTTCTTAAATGAGATACCCAGTATAAAAGGAAAGGTCCAATGGGCCTATGATAGACTGATAGCCATGCAAATCAAGGAAGGATTATGGGGAGTTGGAGATGCAACCATGAATTTGAAAACCTTCTGAGCTGCAATGAACAAAAAGGAGAGGATCCCTAAGGAGGTTGTTGAAAAATATGAGCAAACCATTTGCTTCATGGTCGATAAGGATCAATAAATAATGGAAGCAATGGAGCCCTAGATAGTGTGGATCATGCCCATGGGGTATGAAGTTGACTTTTTTACACTTTAGGCATATGCCCAACATCTTTTGAGTCAACCGATGGATCCCAAGGAAGGGATATTTGGGACTTACAAGGAGAAACACCTCAGTCTGCACATGCAATTTACTGCTCCTGCCCAAAAAAGAAAAGTTAATAAGATGACAGAGGAAGTAGTAGTTTAGATGGGTTTCACCCGCGAGGCGGTGAAGAAAGCAAGGGAAATTCATGCACAAAAAGAGACTAAGGCTGCTCCTGCTGCGGTAGCCCAACCTGCAAAACCTAGCTCTTCTGGTAAAGGTGTACTAAAGTAGAAGGAGAAGCCAAAAAGAACTTATGTTGCACTATCTCCAGTGGCCTCAGAAACTGAGTCTAAGGAGGAAGCAGGAAAGGTGAAGAAGAAAGGACAATTTGTAAGAGTGGTGAGGAAGCCGCAATCTAGTGGAGCCCAACAAAGCAAAAAGGCAAAATCAAATCTTGCTCCTCCCGCAAGGCCCAAAATAGAAAGGAAAGTCAAGACTCAACCTAAGTATGATGCTCAACAAGGTAAATCTGAATCCGTTCCCTCATTGACAACAAATCAGTTAATTGATGAGATTGTTGTAGATGGCAATTTGAAGAATGTTGGAGCATGTAATGAAAATTTTGTTGAAGGAGATAAGAGAAAAATTGAAGAAGTAGTTGTATTATATTTACATAATTTAGTAAGACATTAATTGAATTGGAAAATATCATTCCAAAGGATCTGTACAGTTTGATAGATACTAGAAGGATGACTGTAAGCAAGATTGACAAAGAAATGAAGGAGAGAGAGGAAGTAAATGCCTATACTTGCATTACTCATAGTGAAGCAAAGAGGCTGATTGAGGAGGCTAACAAGAAAGAATTATGAAGTAAAAACAAGATTAATAGATTGATGATTGTAAATGTATAGGAGGTGAGGAAAGAGACAGAGGAGATATGGAGGAAGATAATTGCAAATGACCCTCTGTACAAGGATGCATTCAAGTCATCTTAGCTGAAAGATAAGCAAGGTGTTTCCAAAAGTCAGAAGGTTGAGACTCAAACTAAGGATCAACTGGAAAACCAAGCTAATACCTCACTTGATGCTAAGACCAGTGATGCTCCTCAGGTGGTGGATAAATCTGTAGCCCCTAAGACCCAACAAGTTGATACTATACAAAGTGGCAAAACCGGTGCAACAGATAAAGGGGATAAGGGAGAGAAGAAGGATGCTGAGACAACAGAGGCTACAATTGCTGAGGTTGACAAAGGAAAAAGTATAGCTGCTCCAAAAATTGTCACTCCTTCGGTTATAGGGACCCCGACTCAAATTCCCATTAATTTTGATGGTTCTGTTGATCTTGCGAAGATGTCCCCTATTGAGAAGCTTATGCTCACAGTTGCTATGCAAGCCTAGGCCAACCAAGATCTAGTGAAATTAGAGACTGAAGATAAAAAGCTAATTTTGATGTCTATAGATGTTTTGAAGAAGGTGGCCCCTAATGTACATATAGATTCAAATAACAGCCCCTCCGGTAAATTGTTACAATTAATTAACAGTGTAAATACCAATTTTGATTCTTTGGAGAAGACAACTACACATAAAGTTTTGGATAAGTTTTGGGATGTTAGGAAACAAACATTCCAAAAAATGATTGAAGATGATAGAGTGAGATTGAATAAGAGATTGTAGATTATTTTTAACACATTGTTAGAAGTCAGTAAATTGTATAAATCTTGCCTCATTTTGTCTAAGTTCACTATTGATATTGATAAGCAGATAGGTGTTTGCTTGGGTAAGCTTGCAAGCATTTCTCAGTCCTTTGATCCTAATGCAAATCTAACCAGAAGTATTGAAGGACATATTATAGCCTTAAATGATCAGATCTCAAGCCTTCAAGCAGATAAGGATAATTTTTTTAGAAAATTAGGTGAAATCAAGAACCTGATTGCCACCCAATTGGACACTATACTAAGTAATAAGGTGGACTATATGAAGGAAATGGCTTGACCTATATCATCTAATTTAAGAGAGTTAAAGATTCATGCTACTGTATTTAGTGCATTCATCACAGTTTTGGACAACTTGAAGAGTGGGTGGGATGCTCACCTAGGATTTTTGAAGACTGTTTATGCTAACCTCTTCAACTATTTGTAAAGTGTTTGTCATGTGCATATAAATTTTGGACATCACCCCATCTTTGGCATTGTTGTCAAAGGGGGGGAGAGAGAGGGCAAAAAATGTACAACATTGAAGAGTGGAATTCTTTATCTAAGGGGGAGTCTTAGAGATTCTTTTGATCCTTTTGAACCGGTGTATAGTTCTCAACACTTAGTCATTTTTCATTAGTGTTTCCATCAATGTCAAAGGCGGAGATTGTTGGCAATTGACACTCATCCGGTGGTCTCTGGTGATTTTTGGTGGTTTTTCGGTGGATAATTATTGGTTTAAGGTTTTCATTGATGGCAACTCTTCATGGAGATCCAATCTGACGGTCATAATTCCTCTTATCCAAAAGAGGGTGTTAATCGATATTTCAGGTAGAATAGAGCATTTTTGGGTCCGAAAGATTTTCGGTGATTGCGGTGCATTGAAACATGTTCTTGTTGATTGGGCCGACTTAGATACATTATTTTGGTGATCCACATTTGTCTTTTTTGATCTGATCAAGCCGAAATGTGACTCCACATTACACTTTCAGGCCGACATGATGTATGACCCATTTTGTAGTTGTCGGTATTATTGGTTAATAGATTTGTCTTTTATACATTTTAATTCTTTAACTTCTGCATGACCATAAACAAAAGACACACCACACCAACAATTGGATAACTTCTCAAATAGTTAACCTCTGTATACGGGTACAACTCCCCAAGAATGATTTTCAATCAACTTAGGTTACAACAATTTCTATGCACAATTTTTACTAGAAAGCATTAAAGGTATTTAAGCATTCATATGTCAACACAAAATGAACACCGCAAATGTTTTTAAGCACAAATTTCTTTTAAAAGCTCAAAAACTTTCATTCTTCTAATCGGCAAGATAGACATTTCAAAGTTTTTCTTTTGCACACTCACATACACTGTATCAAAAAGATGACAAATTCTATAATTGAATCAAATCTTCACAGAGATTCACACTTCAATTCATAAATACACAGATTTATAAGATGAAAAAATATTGTAATTTCATTCACAAATAAAATTGTCTTTCCTCCAGAATACATAGTACTGCAAAAATATAAAGCTTATGTCCTATCTTAACAAAAAAATTTCAGACCTTTTACAAGGCTTTTAATCAAGTATATATAGCCAACGGGCTATGATAGTTTGTTACAATTAAAACCAGAGTAAAAAGATTAACTCTCCCTGAGAGTCAAAGAAGTCTATCCCTATAACTGAAAAATAACTACTAAAGAAGAAAAGTGACATAAGCCGTGAGCAATGGCTATAAGATCAAGCTCCTACAAACAACGTGGCCTCCACCTGTTTCTCCTGAGGTGAAGCAGTGCTACAGATATTGCACCATTCCAAATGAGCTGTAGAGAAGTTGAGAATGAGTTGATAATGTGGAAGATCAATATGAAGTATTCAATGCTTCTAGACCTCCTTCTTCTTGCTCACCTACACAACCTTGCCCTTATGTGTCTCCAGATGATCAAAGTAAACCACTAGCATGGATTCAATTTGTGCAATTTTTGAGAAATCCTCTATTGTTAAGGATTTTGCTTCCTGGATTTGTTGAAATCGATCCTTGAAGGCTTGAATCATATTAGTTGAATCTTCAACTGTCTGATTATCATTTTTCAGGATTTGAATATCTATGCACTTAATATCTTTCTGCATAGTATTAATCAGTTCTTTTAACTCCTTCAAAAGTTTGATGGATTCTTCATGCCCCTATTCAATAATTGGGTTCCTCCATTCAATATTTTATTTACATACAAAAAGCACATTATCGTCAAGACCATGCACTAGTTTTTTTGCCAGGAAGTTCATGAATCCATACCTTTAGGTATCTCTAATTTGTTTCAATACAACTACCCATTCACTTTTCTCTTTTTCCCAAGCGATTATTTCTGTTTCTAACTCCTTGCCCACAAACTCTTCATTTTAAAATACCTTAACTAGATCAGAAATGTAGCTTGTACCTTGCTGGGCAATTGATTCCAGCTACTCACTAAAGACGTTTGCTACCATTTGACTTCTTTGAACCTGATCAAGCAATTTCTGGTTCATTGGTGACCTTGGATCAAATGACAAAGGTACTTGGGAAAGCGACTGTGGATTGGGATCCTATATGACATTGATGTACTGGGCCATTTGCATTATGATCTGTTTCATTTCATTTTTATCCTTTTTGTCTTTCCAAGTCCTGGTCAGAATTCTCTTGGTGGAGGTCTCCAGGTGTTTAGCATCCACAGCTCGAGAGGTCACCCCTAAATCAATCTTCTCAATAACAGAGTCCTTCTTAGTGATAGTCTCAACATATTTATCCATTGGGGGTCTAGCTACCTCTGCAATCCAATGGCATGTTTGATCATCCACATCAATCATTGCTTCACTTTTAAGTCTCTTGGACTTTGATGTTCTCCCCAAACATTTACTGACCATGTCTTCCATTGGAATTAAGATTGGAATTACATTTATTTTCTTGCTAAGTGAAGTACTTAACCATTTGGGAATAGTAGATGTTTCCTTGGGCAGAGGTGATTGTTGGTTAGTGATGACAACAACCATGGTGTTTACAGAATCCTCAGCATCTTGAGTTTCCTTTCCCTTATCAGCAACACGAACAATGAGTTTGTCTTGCATATGGGCATCCATCATCCCTTGAATTTATTCTTCGGAGTCCAAATATACTACAAGTGGACTTGTAGGGAGTTTCTGACTGTTCTTCTTGCTATAGGATCTTGTGACACGATCAGGGGAGAAACTCAGAGAAGATTCTCCTAAGTTTGCAGTTTTGATTTTCTCGGTCCTCTGTTTTTCATTACCTACAATATCAATAGCAATGTTAGAAGAGGGAAAAGATACTTCTGAAGTTACATGAGTTCGACCAACTTTTATACTCTTAGGTGCAGAATCGGGTTGTTGTCCAAAACGATGGTCCTATAACCATCTTTCTGTCCGTCTAATAACATTGAAAGTTCTAGCTTGAATGTTGTCATCTCCTTTTCTATCCCAATCAACTTCTGGAATAGGCTGCCTCTTTATCTTCTCATTGAACTCGGGATCAACAACTTCTTCGCCTTCATTCTCTTGTACATCAGAGACATTCATGGATAGACCCTGTAGACGTATAAAAATGACCATATTCCTAAATGAATATTTTATGTTCATTTCTCTATTTAATTAAATCCAATTTAATTAAATTACCCGCATTCCTCTATTTAATTAAGTAAATTACTCAATTAAATTCACTATACCCATTTAATGAATAAATCATTTTATTCAATTAAATCCCTTCTATCCACTTTTAATTAAATTCAAATTTAATTAAATAGTTATCATAAATTGAATAAATCTAATTTATTTAATTTCCCCAAATTACAACCAAATTGAATTAAATTAACTTTATTTCAATTAAATCCTATTATCCCTCCATCCACTTGCATTTTCCTACATCTCCCACTTGCATTCTAAAACCTATTCCTAATTTCTTCTAGACCCTTCTAATCCCTTCTAAATTAACCTAACCCATCTTCTAAACTTTGTCACATCCCTAAACAAGGGGAGGTCACTTCTCAAAACCTTAAAGTCTTTGATAACCATTAAAGGCTTCAAGTCTTCAACCACTTAATTTTCCAAAGTCTCCCAAACCATTAATGGTTAATTCAACCCTGTTACATGGTTAGAGACTTTTTGCCTAACTTAACCTTCATCCAACCCAAGGGTCTCTTCAAGCATTTAGTGCTTTGACCATGGTTATTCCTTAATCATTTTCACAAGAGTTTATCCTTGGATTAACTCTTAATCCAATGGGTAATCTTAACTTAAGCTTGACCCTTACCCTCTAGATAACCATAAGGTCTTCTCAGGCATTTAATGCCTCCAACCCCTTTTCTCAACCCAACCCTATGTTGACACTTGTCACCATTTCATTGGTGCAAGTTGCAAACATGGATTCCCAACTTTCAAACTCAACCCTTGATCAACTCTTTCAACCCTGACCATCCATTGCCCTATTTTTGCTATAAATAGAGCTCTCATTCCTCCATTTTATAGATCCAAGTTTGTAGTATCATACTTATGCTCAAATACATTCAAGCTTTCATTTCATATATGCTCATCATGTTAGCCTCTCTTTTAACTAGGAATTAGTCTAAATGTGCATGTTTAGAATACTTTCTTTATCATTAGCTTAAATCATTAACTAATATATCATGTTAGGATAGTATTTATACTAACCTTGTCATCTTATAGTTAAGTTTATAGCATTTCTAGAATCATGCATAGCTTAGGATGCATCTCATATTAAATCAACAAAAAGCATCCCTCGTTCTTGCATTTTCCATCCCTAAACCATTTTGCTTAGTGATCTGAGAGCAAAAACATTGGTTTGAGGGACCGTGTAAGATAGAGAACCATGGGACCCACCTTGGGAAGCTGAGTGATACTTCATTACTCTATAGCTTGCACCAAGAAGTCCTATGAGTGTGTGAGAAAGGCTCCATAGAGCTCCATTTTTCACATATTGAGTTCTATCGACCCGCTTTTCTCGCATACAGACCCATCGTCACAATCTATTGAACTGTGAACCTAAACCACAATCTCTTTCTTACTTTAAACTCATCATCACAGTTCTCCTAGCAGTCTTCCAGCTGAGGTTCATGACAAAAATCAATATCAACATTCAAGTTTTCTATGGCAAACCTTGGGCTATCAAATTTGCGTCTAGCAACATATAACTGGAAATTGAACTTCTTGAATTCAAGTTCAAGATTTAAGACATTTGAAATAGATCTACAACTGTAATATCCCATCTCTACTGGAAAGACAACTCCAGACTTCCCTTCATTTATCTTATCAATATAGGCGAGTTGTCGACTGACTTCATTTAAAATATAACTATCCAGAGCATACCTGGGTAACCGGAGACGTTCACCCTGAAAACCGCCAACTCTAACATAAGTGAACTGAGCAAACTAGATGAAGAAACTACCATAGATACCTACAAATTCCATCACTTTTGTTGATAATCTCTTATTTATGTTACCCTACAACTCATGAATTAATCTACCTGCAAAAATATCGTTCCACCTCATGATGTTTTCAACATATCTCTGCTACTGTAGGTGAGGATAGTATTTGTAAAACCTTATCCCATCAACCCAGGGTTCATGGTGTAAGCCATTCCAGTCTCGAGTGCAGGCAAGCATATAAAATAGGTACGAGGACATATAAAAACTACTCATCCCTGCAAATTTGTTTAAGCCCCCATGTAGTCTCTCTGCAACAACTTGTCCCCAATCTAGATAAGCACTTCCATTCAACATGAATTGAATGTAGAAATACATCCAGTCTTCCCAATAAAAGGCATGAGCATTTCCCTTCAATATGTTCAAAAAAATAACAATATCCCGCACTTCTATTATAAAATGCTCTCTAGTGAGTGGCTTTGGTAACCTAAAACCTCCTTTTTGGATTTTCAATAACCAGTTTCTAGCAATTACGCTTCTATAGGTGCTCTTCTTCTTAGAAAAGAAAGAGTATGGAGTACCAATGGTCCAATCTTCATATGGCTCCTTATGGGGAATTCCCATGGCTGCCATTACGATCTCCCTATCAATTTTCAACAACACCTCTCCATTGATATCCCTAATACATCTGTGTTCTGCATCATACTAGTTCATGCATTCTAAAACCAGCTTCGGGAATGGTGCCACAATAGGAAATGCAGCGGCTTCAATCAAACCACTTACAATTTTATCCATCATAGAATTTTGAGTTGGATTCTTAACTCTTTCTAGGAAGTCAGTGAGGTCTGCTTGTGTCAGTGTATTGTTACCCATCTCTTGTAGTGAGCTAACCAAACTGGAAGTATGACCCAATTTTGGCAGAGTTGGCCTCATGATGGCCCCTCTCATATTTATCAAACAATTTCGAGAATAAAATGAATTCCACTATACAACAAAGGAAACAAACAACAACTAGCTTCTGAGCAATAAAATATAGTAGAAGAAGAAACAATTGAAACTAACCTGATCCTAACAACAAATTCTCGAAACCTTCTGAGTGCAGATACAATACCTCTGGGCTCCTTCGTTTTCACGGCTACTAAGAAGGTACTAGAAAGATTGCTAGGTTTTGCAACAAAAATGAATAAAATGTCACTCAAATCCTAGCTAGTTGTACTAATTAAGTAAGCTCGTGTGAATTGACACCTGATTTGATGGATATCCATCATGCATTTAATTTAGGGTCACTCCATTACATGTCACATGAATTGCCATGATTATTTGCCATAATTAGAAACTAACATCTCAAACTACCTCGAATATTTCCTTTCCCGCCGTCATTTTCCCTCCATGATACGCGCACCACTTCTAAATGTAGCCTCAGACTATGAATTTTGAACTTTGAACTTTGAACCAAGAACCCAAAGGTTCAAAGGTTCAATTTCAACTTTGAGGAAGAACATAGAACAAAATATAAAACATTCTTCATGACATAAAAATAAAAGACAACGAATGAGCTAAGATATAATTGACGCACAACCAACTTTGAACCTTGAACTGAAAAGGTTTGAAGGTTCAAGTTCAATATGAACTTTCAACAAAGTGCTCGCCTGTACCATGAAATAAAGCCACAAATACAACTATCTTTTAAGTGGGCATTGAACTTGAACTTTGAATTAAGGCAAGGTTCAATGACTTGAGTTCAAAGGAAGGAAACACACAACCGAAAAGGAAAATAAAAATTAAAGGATGACTTTTGAATTGAAAATCAAAGAAAAGAATGGAGGACTAGTATTGGCTCTGACTGGGGACTGGGACGACAAGGGACCAAGACATGAACCCTAGGATCTTTGGTTTCACAAACAAGCCTTAAATCGAAAGGAATGAAGCAAAAACAAAACAAAACCGAAACAACTAACCGAACACAACAAAATTTATGTACAAGACTTGCAGGGGACTCCTGCTTACAATTGATATAATTTCAAATCCTACCCATTATAGGATAGGGGAAGAATAGTACCATCCTGGTAGGCTAGTTTGAAATAATTAGGGCCTTTTACCTCTTGAATTAAGAATGGTCCTTTCCATAGTGACTTGAACTTCCCATGTGCTCCTTTTGGTTCTCTTCTTCTGTCCCAAAGTAAAACCTGATCACCTTGCATAATTTTTTGTGGCCTGGCTCTCCTGTCAAATATTTTCTTGACCCGCATATGATGTTCTATAATCCGATCAGCCAATTTATCTTGTTCTTCTTCAATCCTCATTAAATGCATATTTCCTTTTCTCTAGAGAATCTTGAAAATATGCATCTTCAATAACTGTTTGTAACTTTGAAGCTGCAAGTTATAAGGGAAGTGATACTTGAGCTCCCATGCAATACACAAGTTCAAAAGGTGACATCCCTATGGCTCTTTTTGGAGACATGCTATCTGCCCAGAGAGCTTCATACAGTCCTTTGTGCCAGTCTTTGAAATTTTCACTCACCAGCTTCTTCATAATGTTTATCAATTTTTTATTGCTTATCTCCACCTGGTCATTACCCTGTGGGTAATAATATGAAGAGTGAGCGAGAGATATCCCATGATCATAACAAAATAATGAAATCTCAATAGAAGAGAAATTGGTTGTGTTATCAGCCACAATATTCTGAGGAACCCCAAAACGAACCATATTATTTTCTTTAAGAAAATTGCAAATGGCCTCAGAAGTCATCTTTCGCATCGGAATGACTTTAACCCATTTGGTAAACTAATCAGTGGCCGTTAGTATGTGCGTATGTCTGAGACTTGAAGTAGGTGACAATGGACCTATAAAATCTAAACTCCACTATTTGAACGATTCATTGATAACTACTGGTCTGAGAGGCAATGCTGCAAGTTGTGGCTTCCTAGTGAATAACTTACACTTTTCACACTTAGCTACCCAAGCATAAGCATCCTTGAACATACCTGGCCAATAATAAAAAATTCTCAAGATTTTATAGGTAGTTACTATTGATAAAAAATGACCACCACAGGCTTCATCATGAAATATTTTCAACAGTGGATCTTGAAGTAACTTATCTACACAGCGTAGGAAAGTCCCAACCAACCCCTTCTTGTACAACACATCATCAAAAATGATGTATTTAGTATCCTTTAATATTAGATTCCATTTTTCTCTCGGAGAGAGGTGCACTAGATAATCTCCATAAGTCAAGTAATATGCAATGTCTGCAAACCAAGTGTCTTGAAGTCCAACAAATAAGACTAAAGGCAGTTCCTCATTCACTTCGCTCTTTCTTTCTGCAATTAATTTACACAAACCTTGTCCTCTCACCAATTTAGTTGGCTTGACGTCTAGATTGAACTCCTATATCATAGACACCCATGAGGCTCTATTGTTCATTCTGATATCCTATTGTGTTAAAATGCTCTTAACAACAGAGTGTGGTACATACACTATCACATGAGAATGAAGAATATAGTACCTGAATTATTTTACAACTTTCAAAACAACAAATGCTTGTTTCTCCATCAGTGAATATTTCAATTCATGTTTCTTGAGAGGAACACTCATGAAGGATATTGGAGCTTTTTCATTTTCTTCATCTTTTGTAACAAAATTATTGACACGGTATGTTTTGAGCTATAACAATAGATAATAAAATCTTTCTTAAAATCCAGATTAACAAGAGTAGGTGCTTAAGCTATAGATTCTTTTATCACTTCAAATTCCTTCTTCCTCTCTTCATTCCACTTGAATACCTTCTTTTCACTCATCAAGTTCACAATGTATCTTATGGTCTTCGCAAAATCCGTAAGAAATCTTCTCAGAAAATTCACTTGTCCAAAGAAGGACCTGACTGCATTCCTATGTGATGGTAAACTTAACTGCTGAATTGCCTTTATCCTTTCAAGATCCACTTTAAATCCCTCTTTAGAAATGATGTGACCAAGTAATTTGCCTTCAGTGACCCTGAACACTGACTTCTTTGGATTCAATGACACTCCATGTTCCCGACATCTCTACAATACTTGTCTTAAGTCTCTTAGGTGATGTTTTCTTCTCTTCGAAAAGACAGTTAAATCATCAAGGTATATAACAATTATTTTATCTTTTAGATAACCGAAAGACATGTCCATAGCCCTCTGGAAGGTTTCCTAAATGTTTATCAAACCAAATGACATCCTGTTATATGTGAAGGTGCCCCAGGGAGTGATGAAAGTTGTTTTATGCTGGTCGCTTTCTGAAACACTAATCTAGTTATAACAAAAAAACATCAAGCATAGACATCATTTTTGAACTTGAGATTGTCTACAAAATATGATTCATAGCAGGCAATGGGTAATTATCTTTAAGGATGGCTTGATTCAAATTCCTAAAGTCCACACAAATTCTTATCTCTCTGTTTTTCTTAGGAACTGGGATGATGTTGGCTATCCAAGTGGAATGATGAATATGATATATGATTCTATCCTTCAACATTTTCGCTACCTCCTGAAATATGGCTTCGACAACTTTGGGGTTAAAATTTCTACTGCCAAAAAGGGCTTGTTCCAGGTTTCAAAGGAATATGGTGTTGAAATTTTCCTTCCTTGAAGTTCTTCAGGTCATCATAGAACCAGAAAAAAACATCTTTGTATTCCAACACGAGACTTATGAACCTTTCCTTCTCTACATGTGTGCAACATTTTCCTAGGTTAACATACTTAGGATCCTCCTCAGTTCCAATATTAACTCTTTCATAACCACCAACATCCTGGATTGTAGGAATTCGCTCATTTTTTTTCTTATTAAAGGCATCATGACGATCAAAGAGACGTTCTAAAGAGACTAACCCTTTAGGAATCTTATTTCCTTTTAGTTGTATTACTCCATCATTTATTTCTTGACCCAGTTCCGATGAAAAATTCTTGCACTCAGCGTCTAATCCTTCAAAGAAAGTAGCGGTGAACATTTCTATGCAATGCAAAAAGTTTTTGATTTGCTTATCATTTTCATACACCTGCAAAAATTCGGAATTATCAGGTACACTAGGTCGGTATATCAATTCCACTCAGTAGGTATCATTTGTAAACTCAAGATGAGGAATCAAAAGGAAAGCTGATACTGCCAAAGAATCGGCTTTAGAATTTTGTTCTCTGGGAATAGCCTCAATAGAAAATGCATCAAAACCCTCAATTTCATCCCAGAATCTATTCCGGTAGTGCCCCAACCTCTCATTATTTACATTGAACAACCCTCTGACTTATTTCACAATCAACTCTGCATCTCCCTTAACTTGTAACAACTTTACTCCCAATCTCTTCGCTTCAGTTAATCCCAATAGCAGGGCCTTATACTCGGCAATATTATTTGTGTTCTTTAACTCCAACTTGGAAGAGAAAGGAATATGTTTTCCAGAGGGAGGAATAAGAACTACCCCGGCTCCAGAACCTGATGCTACACAACTTCCATCGAATCCCACCAACCATAAATCCTCCAGTGCGTCGGGTTGTGACAGACTGCAGCTTCATTATTAGATAAGATCATATAATTCCCAAATTGACATTCATGATACAATATTTGTGCTTTTGGATCGTCAGAAGGAAAAACAATGAACTTGGATTAGGGCTCGAGTTGCAAAATGACTCGTTGTTTCCCTATGGGAATGGTGGCCTGAGACCAGTCCATCTTAATCTCATCCCCTAGGTCTCTACAAAATGTACGACTTAACAACATGTCGTAACTCATAGGAATATCAACTATCAAAATGGTTAACTTAATTCTTTTACCTGGATGAGAAACAAGGACCACTTGAGAATCTTTGATCTGTTCTAATAAGGGTATTTATTTGGAGTCGATCAAGTAACACCTACCAAAGGTTTTTGTTAAGGATAATCCCAAGGCCTTGGCTACTACAGATGGCATGATGTTATCTGAGGCACCTGAGTCTATAATACAATTATTTAGTTTATGATCGTTTATGAACAAAGATATATAAAAAGGCTCAAGTTTTTATTCAAGGACAGACAACATATCATCAGCTTGATGGGCGACTATTTCAGGGAAATCTTCATAAGTAGCAGGATGAGTTGACACATCTCCTTGGGAGGAAAATGTAGCGTTAACTGATTGTTGTATCATGTCGGCTTGTACATATGCATTATTTCCTTTCACAAACTTAACCAACCTATCAAGTTCTTTGGGATTTGATTTAAGGTATTCTCCTGGTGTAATTTGAATCTGAGAGGATTTATAAAATTCTACAATATCAAACGAACCCTCAGTCTCTATATATTTAAATAACTGAGGTTCCTGAGGTCTGAAATCATTATTACGAAATCGGGAAATAATCTCTTTACCTTTAATTCACAATAGAAGATGAAGGAGCACCTTGAGGTTTGACATTATGTTGATTTCCGGTCAGTACAACACAGGAAAGATCTTCCAAGGTAACCAAAATATCACCTCCTCTTTCTAAAACTGATTCATACTCTAGGAAGTGAATTTCAGAGTCGCCAGGCTGCCTAAAAGATTCTTCTTCACTCAGTTCACTCAGCACCTCCTTAGAACCAATCAACTGCGCATAACGCACCATCTCTGGGCAAGAACTTTCATCATGGTCATCGGTCAGATGAAAAATGCATATGTTAGCTTTTGGTGGGGGCGCTTCAATAGCTAGCCTTTGCTAAGTGGAAGGTAATTGTAGTGCTTTACCTCCAGTCCCTATTGATTGATTTGGAAATATCCTTGGGATATCTTGGTAGGTCTGTGGGTAAGTTGTATTGGATTTAGGCAATTGTCTCTTGAGTTTTATCACATCATTCATCAACCTCTGAATCACAGGTTCTGATGAAGTTGTTGAGGTTGATGCTTGGGGACCAACAATTTGAATTTCCCTCTTCCCCTTTCCTGCAGTGATTACATCATCCTTCAATTCTATAGCTAAAGTCTTGGCAGCTACTAAATTTTGCACTCTCTGCCTACGAATTAAAAAACTTATCTCTGAAGGCATTGAGTTAATAAAGAAACACTTCAAGTTATCATCAGAGGGCCTTTGAGTAACCGAGATCTTATGGACTATCTTATCAAACTTAGCCTCAAAATCCCTTATTGTTTCAAAGATCTCCTTTTTCAATTGTGCTAGTTGAGCCAAAAGTGAGTGTTCATCCTCAACTAATTTAAATCTAGCTTCAAATTTTGTCTTGAGATCTTGCCAATTTGTAATATCGCCATTAGGTAAATGGTAAAACCAATCTGTGACAACTTCAGTCAATGTTTGAATAAATAATCTTACAACCACATCTTTATGTTGGATTGCTAGCACACCACAAGCCACATTGAAGGCATTCAAATGGTCATCAATCGTGACCTTCCCATCACCACTAAAATTGGGTAAATGATCTCTTGATCCTTTCGGTAAGGGATTTAAATTTTCTCCAAGAGTAAGTAGCCCTACAGTTGGCCCCCAAGGGTTATTAGCAGCCATGGGTAAAACAATATTCAAAGGTGTGGGACTGATTACAATAGGAAGTAAAACACCATGCAAAGTTAAGGCGTGACAAGTAGAAGATATAGGTAAAACAAGAGAGGAACTTGGAGGTCTACTTATTTCTCTTATTTTGGGTGCAAAGGAAGCAGAAAAGTTCAAATTTTGTAATTCTTGAAATAGAGAATCAAACACCCCTTCACGCCTCTGGGACCTTGTATATCTTCTTAACTCCAACCTGTTTGCAAAATATCCCTTCAATATACACAAAGGATGAATAATTAAGCTAATCACAAGACAACCCTATGTGCCTTATGCTTGTATCTAACCTACTTATTCAACTCCCCAACAGAGTCGCCAAAAATCTGCTAGTTAATAAATTTGTCTTTTACACATTTTAATTCTTTAACTTCTGCATGCCCATAAACAAAAGACAAAACACACCAACAGTTGGATAATTGCTTAAATAGTTAACCTCTGTATATGGGTACAACTCCCCAAGAATGATTTTCAATAACCTTAGGTTACAAGAATTTCTATGCACACTTTGATAGTTCTGATACTTAATATAAGTATAGATCCAATAGCCAACAAGATGAGAGGGGTGGGGGGGGGGGGGTGAATCATACAAACTTAATCTTCCATAAAAACATCAGATTCAACCTTGATAACATATATTTCAGTAATATAACTAAAACTGTTAAACATGCAAACTCAAAAGCATATGAACAATATAAACCTCATAACACCGGATTTAATGTGGAAACCCAAATAGGGAAAAACCACTATGGGATTTCGGACCCACTAAGAAATATACTCTTCTAGAGTATGCTCGGTTAAAAGCAAATCCTGTTAAAGATTACAAACACATTGCTAGATGTGACCCGGTTAAGGGATTTCCCTCAGATATGTTAGGATCTTCACTTTGTTAGAAGTGACCTTGTTAAAGGATTTCAAACACTCAATCAGAATGTCACCTTGCTAGAGGGTTTTACAAATAAGACTGTTAAGTCCACTCGGTTAAGAGATTTTATGTCACTTTCACAAAATAACAGTAATAAAAATCTATCTGCAACTTCACATCTAAAATGCTAAAGCAGATTCTTATTTGTTCAATACAATCTAGACATAGAACTAATCTTGTCTATCTGCTGGGCTTCTATACTCTGTTATTCAAACAGGTCTTCAAGCTTATGTGCTCGGTAATCACTATGTAGCATCCCTGTGCATACACTTGCCCGCATACATTGTTTATCAACAGTTTCTGATAACTCAATGATGAACCACTAGTACCAAACCGGTACTGAGAGGGGGGGGTGGTGAATTAGTACAAACACAAATACAGTTCAAAACCGGTTTGACAACAACCACTCTCAATGACTGATAAACAGAGATACCGGTAAAATAGAGTGCAACCAGTAGCATCCAAAATAACTCAATCAATCATGAACCGATCACTTACTAAGCTTTTCTCTTAGCTCAATACCACAATATCATAATATTCTCATGCATGAACTAGTAGACCTAACCATCAAATCTTCACAACAATGAGTTCAATATGTTTTATAGACAGGCATAAAACATAGAAACTTCATGTGCATAACAAATAAAAGAAAGAAAGATGAACTAAAAGATGGGAGACGCGGGAGGAGTGGGAGGAGAGGGAGGAGCGGGAGGAGAGGGAGGAGAGGGAGCTCAAATTTCAAATTTCCATCAAGGCGGGAACCCTGGTTCCAATGGTGAGAGCGGCCAGATCAATGGTGTTGGTCCTATGGACGATAAGGACAAGCCCTCGGACCTCTTAGTTCCGGTTGCTGACTCACAGTCCGGTGGTACTTTGTTTGCCGTGATAGTGGATTCTTCAGGACATCTGGGGGTAGGGTCCAATGGGGGGCCTATGCCACTTGCAGACTCCGTGGATAACGGGAGGGAGGGAAAAAAATGGTCTTCCCTTTTTGGATCTAGACCAACTGGTAAATCCTCCCTTCCTCCTGTTAAGAACATTTCTGACCCTTCTGGTGGTAAGTTTTCTATCTCCATCCCTGACCAGGTTCTGGACCATAATATCAACAATATGTCGAACTCCTTGGTAGGGAAGTTTATGGGTCTGCGCCCAAATATTGAAGTTGTTAGGGCCTTTGTTAATCGAAAATGGGCACTAAAAGGAAATGTAGAGGTCTCGGCTCTTCCCAAAGGTCTTCTGTCTTTCTCTTTTTCGTGTGAAGAAGATAAGGTTAAGATCTTGTGTGGGAGTCCCTGGATGGTGGGAAAGACAGCCCTGGTTCTAAGAAAATGGCATCCGAAATTAAATATGAATGATTCTATTCTGGCGCAGGTTCCAGTATGGATAAAACTCCCAGGATTGCCTCTCGAGTATTGGGCAGAAAGCATCTTCTCTGGAATAGCAAGTTCTTTTGGTGAGTTGCTCTCTATTGACCCTGTCACTGCTTCAAAAAGAAGATTAACCCATGCAAGGTTCTGTGTTGGAGTAGCCCCTGAGGCAGATATACTGGAACAAATTGATCTAGTTTCAAAACTAGGAGCCTGGAAGCAACATATAGAATATGAAACTATTCCTTTTGCTTGTTTCCATTGCAAGAAGGTAGGTCTTTGGGCAAAATCTTGTCCGAAAAAGGAAAAGGCGGAGCCTAATCAGTTAAAACCTTAGATTGAAAGCCAGAATATGCCAGAGAAAAGGGTGTGGCAAGTTAAAAACATAGAAAATAAGGAAAAAAATCCAAATCGCTTTTCTCCTTTGGGGGAACAAAAGGAAGCCTCAAACTCTATCCTCAGTCCCACTGTTCAGGAGGCAGATAGGAATGAAACAACCAAAGCTAGTCCCATAAAAATTACGTAGAAAATGGATTTGAACGATCAGAATGATCCTCCAAAAGCAAAAGATGAAGTGGTGGAGGACACGTATGAAAATTAGGTAGTAGAAGCTAGAGACTATCAACCGGAGGAAGGTGAGATCCCAGATCCACAAGTTGAAAGGACAGACTCTTCTGTAGCTATACCTAGTTTTGAAATACAAGAATCCCAAAAGTGTGCAATTTTGGGATTGAGTCTTTCGGATTCGGATCAGCATTCAAGAACAACAAACATTATTTCAACTGAGTCCAGAACTCCTAAATGGGGTAATGAAGATGAAATTTCCAAAATCCTAACCAATCCGGAAGTGGCTCCTGTGTCAGAAACGGAATGGAAGCAGCCTAAACACAGGAGTAAGAAAGCAGCAACACCCTCGATATCCTTGATTAGGAAATCTAGCAGAATAGCTCAAGTTGATGTGGGATACGTCTCCTCTTCCCCAGGGTGACCATCTAATCACAAAGTTAGACACATGAAGGCCAACAAGAACATAGTAGATGGAACTCAGAAAACTCTCAAGGAGATGGGAATTGGTAAGTAACTATGAAGATAATCTCTTGGAATTTAAGGGGTCTAAACAATCCCCATAAACATGATATTATAAGGAATATGATAAGAGATAGCAATCCTGACATTTTTCTCATTCAAGAAACCAAAATGAGTAGAGAAAAAGTTGAATCTTTGAAGTTTTTCAAAAATGGTAAAATTAGTGGGGGAAGTTCTGAGGGTGCTTCTGGAGGCATTGCTACCATCTGGAATCTTAACACTGTTAAAGGCCAGGTCATTATTTAGGAAGGTAATTTTTCTTGTATTAAATTTGAGCATCTTAAAGATGGTTTTTCATGGGTTCTCACAAACATTTATGCTCCTAATACCTTAAAGGCTAGAAACTCTATTTGGAAAAGGATAAAATAGGCTAGGGAAAGTTTCAAAAATCTAAGTTGGATGGTTATGGGGGATTTCAATACGCCTTTAAAAGAGGAGGAAAAATTTGAAGGTAGCCTGCCTCAGTTGGAAAGTACAATGGCTCTCATGGATTTTATTAATTCTCTAGCTCTTAATGATTTGGAAATACAGAGTTGTAATTTCACATGGACAAATAGAAGAAATGGTAATGACCTTATTCAAGTGCGCCTTGACCGAACTCTTATTTCTGATGATTGGTACAGTCAGTATTTCTGTTCTTTATCTGCACATATTTGGGTTGGTTCCGATCACTTTCCAATTACTTTTAATGCTGATTTGATCAATAGAAGAAAAAACTATCCCTTTAGATTTGAAAAAATGTGGACTCTTCACCCTAATATTAAAAAGTATATTAAAAAATGGTGGAGTATCCAAGTTGAGGGAACGACAATGTTCAAAGTGGTTAAGAAGCTCAAAAGTGTGAAGGACAACATCCGAATCTGGAATAAGAACAGCTTTGGGAATATATTTGAGGCTAGGAGTAAAATTCAGGAAAACCTAAAAGAGATACAGGACCAGATCCAGAAGGATGGTTTTAGTACTATTTCTATTGCTGAGGAGAATGAGATTCTTAAGAATTACCATGATATTATTACTAAAGAGGAAATGTTCTAGAAGCAGAGATCGAGATGCAAGTGGCTCAAGGAAGGAGACAGGAATACAAGATTCTTCCATATGTCAACTATCAAACATAAAGCTGCCAACAGGATGAACAAGTTAGTTGTGGACAGTGGGGAGTTGGTCAAGGAAGATGAAATAAGGAATGAAGCTAAGAGGTATTTCTTGGACCTCCTTTCGAGGGATCAAAGTCTGGATGCTGAAGCTCAGTCCTCTTTTCTTTAGAACATTCCTCGTCTCATTGATGCCCAAAATAATGTTTTTCTCTCTTCCATTCCTTCCACCTTAGAAATTAAAAATGTTGTTTTCTCCTTTGATGGAAACAAAGCTCCTGGTCCTGATGACTTCCCAATGCTCTTTTTTCAAGAGTTCTGGGACATTATCGGGACTGATGTTGCTAATGGGGTTAAGGAATTCTTTGGGGCTAGAAAACTCTTGAAGGAAATAAATGGTACTTTTATTGCTCTTATCCCCAAGATTCAAGGTGCTGATTCTCTAGACAAGTTCAGACCTATTAGCCTCTGCAATTCCTTTTACAAGATCATATCTAAGGTCCTGACTTCTAGACTCTTGTCTATTCTCCCGACTTTTATTAAACACCAGCAGAATGGGTTTGTTCCCGGAAGACAAATTCTCGATTCCATTATTACTGTTCATGAGAATATTCACTCTCTTGTTAAAGCGAAGAAGCAGGGTCTCATCCTTAAGCTAGATCTCTCGAAAGCCCATGATAGGGTGGACTGGTCTCTTCTATAGAAAGTCCTTACTGCTTTTGGGTTTACCCCAAGAATTGTGGATCTTTTATCCCAACTTACCACTACTGCGTCCTTTGCTGTTCTTGTCAATGGTTCTCCTTCAACCTTTTTCCAAGCTTCGAGAGGTCTTAGGCAAGGAGATCCTATCTCCCCTGTCCTATTCATTATTATGGCAGAATGCTTTGGATGGACCATGGAAAATTTGGTGCAGATAGGATCCTTTAAGGGTCTCCAACCTTCTTCTGCTGATCTTATTTGTTCACACCAGCAGTTTGTTGATGATACAATAATTATGGGGGATTCAAGCATCTCAGAAGCTAAAGTTTTGAAGAATACCTTGTGTAAATATGCTTCTACAATGGGGCAGCTTATTAACTGGGCCAAAAGTGATGTCTTTTTCATTAACACTCCAGAGAGAAGACAACAAAGGATCAATAGAATTCTGGAGTGTAAGATTGCTGACCTTCCTGCTACCTACCTTGGTCTCCCCATGGGGATTGCCCCTCCTGACTCCTATTGGATTTCACTGGTTGATAAATTTCACAAAAAACTTGCAGGTTGGAAAGGGGCTCTCTTAAGTCAAGCTAGTAAGCTCCTTCTTCTTAAGGCTACTCTTCAAAGTATCCCCATTTATGCTCTTAGCTTATTCAGAATTCCAGTCAAGTATGCTGAAGCTATTGAGAAAATTCAAAGAAGATTCCTATGGTTTGGGGTGGAGGAAAAGCAAAGAATGTCCTTGGTGGCATGGGATCAGGTCTGCAAGCCAAAAAGCAAAGGTGGTCTGGGGCTTAGGAGGATTCACACTTTAAATGAAGCTCTCTTGTCAAAAAAAGTTTGGAGATGGTTTAACTCTGATTCTGAATGGTGCAAAATTTGGAGAAGTAAGTATTCTCTTTTGTCCTCTTCTCTATCTTCTTTTCTTAATTCGGATCTTAGTATAAATGGATCTCATATTTGGAACCATGTTTCTAAATGTAAAGAGGTGTTTGCTAAAGGTGTGACATGGAAACTTGGAAATGGTAGAAAAGTGAGATTCTGGGAGGATCCCTGGCTTTTTGACAAACCCCTAATGGATTTCTATGAGTGGGCTTCCCATGCCCCCTCTTGTATTGGCTCTTTTGTTACCTTAGTGGCAGATTACTGGGATGGGAACAACTGGCAGAACATTGATAGTATTCATCCCAGTCTCTCCAAGCTCAAAACCCAACTGTCTGCTATCTGGCTGAATAAGGAAGAGGATTCCCTGATCTGGAGATATAACCCCAAAGGTACCTTTACTGTATCTTTGATGTATTGTATCCTCTCCCCCTCCCCTCCTATGAATCCTTTCTGGTCTAAAGCTTGGTTAAAAGGGCTAACTCCTAAAATCAATATGTTCTTCTGGACTATTCTCCAGAATAAGATCCTTACTGTTGACAACCTTAAATGCAGAGGTTTTTCCCTTCCAAATAGGTGTGTGATGTGCTTTCAAGAGGAAGAGTCAGTGGACCATCTTGCCCTCCACTGTTCTTTCTCAACCTCTGTTTGGGAAAGCTTCCTCAAAAGCTTTAGTCTTGCTTGGGTGTTTCCTAGTAACATCAGAGATTTGTTCTCTTCCTGGCAAATTCATTGGACCAACTCTTTTCTGAGGTGTATGTGGCAGCTCTCTCTGCCTCACATTTTGTGGGGTCTCTGGAAGGAAAGAAACAACCAAATTTTTGGGGATGTGTCCCTAAATCAAGACATTGTTTTTCAGAAAATTCAAAGGGCTATTTAGGAAAATATGGGAACTATGGAGGTCTCTTGTTACTCAAACAACTCTTTGGAGTCAAATATCTTAAGAGCCTGGAATAGGAAGATCATTGATGGTCATAATATCAGCCACAATAAAAGGCTTGAAGTTAAATGGCAAACCCCTCCCCATGGCTGACTTAAAATCAATTTTGATGGAGCAGCCAAAGGAAATCCAGGTCCTTCAGGCTGTGGAGCTATTCTTAGAGACGACAGAGGCATTTGCAAAGGTATGGTTGCTGTCCCTATTGGCATTCAAACCAATCATAAGGCGGAAGCTATGGCAACCCTTCAAGGCATTATTCTAGCCAAAAAATGGAACTGTACCCATCTCTAGATCGAAGGGGATTCCAACAATATTATTAAGTGTCTCAATGGGACCTCTCAGCCCTCTTGGTCGATCCACAATATAATTTTTTCTGCCATTGACATCATCATAACCTTCAAAAAATGCCACATATCCCATATATATCGGCAGGCCAACTGTTCTGCTGATTGGGCTACAAACGTGGCGGTGAAGAATGATACAATAACCATGTGGACAGGTGAGAGCGGTCTTCCCGGAGATGTAAGACAAATCATAATAAATGAAAGATATCGAAGTACCCCAAAGAATCTTGATTGACAAGGCAATTATGATATGTACTGAAGTAAGCACTTCGAGTTACTTCGATAATGAGGGAATTACTCATTATAACATCAAAGTTAGCAGAATGTGCATTATAACTTGTCAAATCAATAATGCTACGCATGCTTTCTGGGCTTTTGTTTTAGCTTCAAAAAGCTTTCTATTTCACCAGCTCTGTAACCTGAACTTGACTATGAGAAATGACACCATGGGCGGAAATAGGAGAAGATATGAGCCAGGAAGTTGCAAGGAGTGGAAATAGAAAGAAGAGGTGTGTGAAATTTTGCAGAAGGGTGGTCTTTCGAGCTTCCTTGAGAGACTCCATGGTCGTGATGGAAAGATAACCAGCTTCTTCTACAAAAATTGGAAGAAGGGCAAGCTTAAAATGGGCGACCAACTAGTGGAAATTGATGAAGAGTTAATAGCTAAAGCTACGAGACTCAAAAGAGAGGGCTGCAATTTCTACAGAGATAGGAAGGTCAGTAGGGAAGCCATTGAAAGGTACCTGGTCACAGAGAAAGAGAAGAAAAGACTGGTAAAGTTGAGCAAAACCTATTACCCGCCTAGGGCTTTTGCAAAGCCCTGGCGAGAAATTCTCTTTGTTTTAATGAGGTATATAACTCTAGATGGTAGGTTTACGAAAGTATATGGATATCACTTTGTCCTCTTAAATCATTTTAGGCATAACGATAAGGTGAATTTCCCTTATTTCTTTCTCTGTTCTATGAATGCATCCCTAAAAGCATATAAAGAAAATCCTCGGGGTGACACTACAATGCACCAGGGACTTATGCTCCTCATTTATGATCATCTAAAGGCCAGTAAAATCAATCGAATGTAGCTCTCTGTGGATTCGGAAGAAGAAATGTCTGATTCTGATTTCTTGGAGGAGGAGGATTCAGATAATGATTCCTCGACTGAAAATGAGAAAAGCTCTGACAACTCAGAGTATGAGAGGAGCAAGAAGAGGAAATCAAGACCCTCTTCTTCTAAGAGTAAAAAACCCCAAAGCAAACCCTTGATTAGTATTTCTTCGGAAGAAGAGGACTCTGATTTCCCTGAGGAGAAGAAGAACCCTAAGGGAGTGCTAAAGGAAAAAAGTAAAATCCAAGCCCAACCTAGGAAGAAGCAAAAGAAAACAGAGGAGACTAGCAAAGATCCGGAGGACACAGGCAAGGAACCGGAAGAGGACAAGCAAACAAGAACCCTGGAAGCTGAACAAAGCCTGGAGATGGAGACTATGGAGGAGACCCTCAGGGCCGCTGACGCTATTTCTGCCCTCCATATTGCTAAAGATGAACAGATAACCCCTGGTAAAGTTACTCCTTCTCCTGGTCCTCACCCCGAGGCCTTGAAGGGTTTTATGAAAACCATTGAATGGCTTATTGACGAGAATAAGAATATTGTGGATGAATACAAAAAACTCTACAACAGAGTCATTATCCTAGAGACCATTAACATTGGAGAGGGGAACACTATGGCCAATTATATTGAAGATTTGAAGAACACAATTGCCAAAGCGGAAGACATCAAAGATGCCTTTAATCCTCGATTTGAGAAAATTGAAAAGGAGATACAGGATAGAAAAACCCTGGAGGAAACTAACAAAAAAATGCTCTCGGATACAGTTGCCAAAGTGGACAAGATAGAGGAGTGCCTCAAGAACATTGCGGAGCAGAGTCTTAGCATTCTAAAAATCTCAGCCAACAACACCGATACCCTCATCAACAAGCTCTATGATGAAAAGGAAACCCAGGAAATTGACCTGGATGCAGAAGGAATCGGGGAAGCCCAAGGTCCCAGAACTCGCACCCATGGAAAGAGGAAGGAAAAGAAAGTGAATAAGGACCTGGAGGAGCTAAAAGCAGTTGGGGCGACCTATGACGAGCTGGTGACTAAGGTAGAGGATCTGCTGAAGAAAATTACTATGTAGTGTCTCCTTGGGTTCTTTGCTGTTTTTTGTTGTTTAGCTATTTTTTCTGTTCGTTGGTTTTTTGGACCAGTCGCTTTGTTTGAGGACTCTATTTTCTCAGCTTTTTATTTTAACTATGTTATGGTTTCGGGTCCTTAAAACCTATTTTTCATTCAATCAGATCAGATAAAAGAAAGCATCACAAGACAAAAGCATTTCACATGACACACATATTTTTCACGTGGAAACCCAACTGGGAAAAACCACAGTGGGGATGAATACCCACAAGCTGCTTTTTGAACTCTTTAGAAGTCTACTCTGTTAGGAGCCTTGTCCTGTTAAGAACATTACAATAGGTTCTGGTAGGAACTGATCCTATTAGGGATCACCCGGTTAAGGGTTAAACCCGGTAGGGTCACCTTGTTAGAGGATTTTAAGAACTCAATAGCTGAAAGGATCTCCTAAGCTTTTCTAGCTTCTCAGAACTCATTAGCTTCGAGTTACCCGGTTAAGGGATTTACAGCAAGCCAGTTAAGACCACCCGATTTAAGGGATTTTGAATCAAGTCAGTTAAGGCTACCCTGTTAGGGGATTTTGCAACTATTGAAGTGGTTAGAGATCAACAGGTATTACAATGATTTGTTAACAGTACTTAATACTAATACAGATCTGTTTAGGCTCCTCTTCTCCTTCTGCACATACACTTTGCAGGTATCTCTTTTCTCTTATGGTCTGGCAAGAATCTTGTATCACTTTCGTTGGATACACACTCACTACTTTTTGCCAACAACTTTAGACAGAAACCTAACATCGACCTTATAGGGAACATATAGGTCGGTAGCAAAAACCCTAAACCCTAAACCTGTTAGGTTGAGCAATTCAAAAGGTTCGATCCTGACCGTTGAAACATACAGCATTGAATGCACTAGTCTTGAGTCGATCTCAAGACATTCTCCATCATCCATTATCCACCGTTTTCATGGCGGCTGATAACCCATCATGCGTTATCACTATTTGATAGACTTCGCACATTCCTGAGGTAGATAGGAATAGTCTTCTTCATGCAAGATCCTTCACGCGCACAGAGCTTACGTGGCAACACAATCTGTCCTCCATCATACTACTAACTCATCACACAAAGATCACCGATTGAGTCACACAGACTTGAGATACTCCAACCGGAAACCCCGAAGTGGAAGCTGCCTTACCAACCGGTAGTCATACAATGCTTCCATGTGCCGGTTCCCATAACTGCCTGCCAGTTCACTTTGAACAAATGTGTCACTTCACTTAGGCATATACTGGTTCACACATATGCCGGTATCTCTTTCTTCTCTTATCTCACGTGCCGGTTCACACTATGTCTCATATTGACATCAATGACAACATACAATATCATTATGTCTTCATGCCAGTTTACATAAGGCTCATGCCGGTTCTCATAATGCCAACAATCTCCCCCTTTGGCATTGATGGCAATATACAAAGATATCTTCTCTGCTTCACATCTTCTCCCCAGTTGCTGCAGATGTCTTTTTGTTTCACTTCTTCTCCCCCTTTGACAATAATGCCAAAGTGGAGGTACAAGCACCACTATTTCCTTATGTTGCTCCCCCTGAGGAGTAGCATCCTTAAACACACCAATCAACCAAAGATTTGTCTATCTAGTACCTGACTAATGTGGAACTACCACTTTTAGTTCACCTCCTGAAGGGGCAATACCCCTAATTCACCTCTCAAATGCACAAATGTTGTCTTTGGGAGAGGCTTGGTGAATATGTTTGCTAACTGCTCCTTACTGGACACATGCTCCAGTGCAATCTCTTTATTCTGAACCTTTTCCCTCAAGAAATGATACTTGAGTTCAAAATGCTTGGTTCTAGAATGTAAAACCAGATTCTTTGATATATTGATAGCACTTGTGTTATCACAGAATATACTTACCGGTTCAGGTACAGGGATCTTGAAGCCTTCCAATACATGCTTCATCCAGATTGCTTGAGTACAGTTCATGAAAGCTGCAACATACTCCGCTTCCGCTGTAGACTGAGAGATGCAACTCTGCTTTTTACTCATCCATGAGACCAGTCTACCACCGAGAAAGAATGCACCACTGGTTGTGCTCTTCCGGTCATCCACATTATCGGCCCAATCAACATCTGTGAATACTTTCAGATTGAAATTATTGTTGTATGGGTACCACAATCCATAGTCAATTGTTCCCTTCAGATACCTAAGAATCTGCTTGACTGCACTCAAGTGAGATTCTCTTGGACTCTTCTGGAACCTTGCAGTGATGCCAACTGCATGTGCAATATCCGGTCTGCTATGCACTACATAGTGCAACTTACCAATCATTGATTGGTATTCCTTCTCATCAACCAGTACGGAATCATCTTCCTTTGTCAATTTGCAACCGGTCACCATCAGTGTACCAACCGGTTTGCTATCTTCCATGTCAAAAGTCTTCAACACCTCTTTGACATATTTGGACTAAGTGATGAAGATTCCATCTTTTATCTGTTGGATCTGCAGTCCAATGAAAAACTTAATCTCCCCTATGAGTGGCATTTCAAACTCTTTCTTCATCTCATCAGCAAACTCATGACTCATCTTGTCATCTCCACCAAAGATGATGTCATCAACAGAGACTTCATAGATCAGGATCTGATCTTCTTCAGACTTCAAGTAGATATTACTATCTTCACTTGTTATCTCAAATCCAATCTTCACAAGATGGGAATGTAGGCACTCATACCATGCCCTAGGTGCTTGCTTTAGACCATATAATGCTTTGTGTAGCCTACATTCCATGTCACTGTCTTCAGATAGGGTAAACCCATCTGGTTGCTCAATATATACCTCCTCTTCAAGTACACCATTTAGGAATGCAGATTTTACATCCATTTGATACACCTTGAATCTCTTAAAAGATGCATATGCAAGAAGCATATGAACTCCTTCCAATCTGGCTATAGGAGCAAAGGTTTCCCCATAGTCTTCATCTTCTTCTTGAGCATATCCTTTGCATACCAGTCTGGCTTTATTCCTAATCACTATGCCATCCTCATTCAACTTATTTCTAAACACCCATTTGGTGCCAATGACATTCTTATGCTCTGGTCTGGGTACCAAGGACCATGTACCATTTTTCTCTATCTGGTCAAGTTCTTCTTCCATTGCCTTGATCCAGTCTTTATCATTATGAGCCTCTTTGAATGATTTAGGCTCAAATTTAGAGATCATGCATAAGTTTTCTCTGATCTTTCTTTTGGTAAGGATTCCTGCATCCTTATCACCTATGATCTTCTTGGGATCATGATTCAACTTGACATACCGAGGAATGGTCTTAATTGGTTCTTCTTGCTTTTCTTCTTCATCCTTATCTTCATCAGTATCAACATTCACCGGTTCAGGAACACTGTTATTGGTGCTCGCTTGACTGACAACTGGTTCCCAGAAGGTTGCAACCGGTTCATTTACAACTTGCTCACTACTAGTTTTCTCAGTCTTCTTAGAGGATTCATCAACTCTTACATTGATGCTTTCCATAATTCTCTGAGTCCTATTGTTGTAGCACTTGAAAGCTTTACTCTTGGTGGAATATCCTAGAAATATTCCTTCATCACATTTAGCTTCAAATTTGCCCTGATGTTCACTCCTCTTGATGTAACATTTGCTACCAAAGACCTTAAAATAATTTACCACAGGGGTCTTACCGGTCCAATACTCATAAGGAGTTTTGTCCTTGCCCTTTTTGATGAGTACCCGGTTCATAGTGTAAACTACAGTGCTCACCGCTTCTCTCCAAAAGGTGTGAGCAACCTTTCCTTGGATCAACATAGTTCTAGCTGCTTCAACCACAGTCCGGTTATTCCTCTCTGCTAGGCCATTCTAATATGGAGTCCAGAAGGCAGACAACTGTCTCTTGATGCCAAATTCTTCACAGTACTTGTTGAATTCATTGGAAGTGAATTCCCCTCCTTGATCAGTTCTGAGACACTTGATCCTTTTACCGCTTTCCTTTTCCACTAATGCTCTAAAAGCTTTGAATTTCCCAAAAGCTTCAGACTTGTCTTTCAAGAATGTGACCCACATCATTCTTGAGTAGTCATCAGTGAGAATCATGAAGTACCTATCACCCTGCACACTTCTAGTTTTCATAGGACCACATAAATCAGTATGCACAAGATCAAGAAAGTTGTCAGCAGTGAAAGATTTACCCTTAAAAGTTGAGGAAGACATTTTCCCCAATTGACATTCTCTACACAAGGTATTATCCAGTTTGCTCAGCCCTAGCAACCCTCTAACTGCCTTGATCTTACTAGCCTTCACAATGTTGTCAAAGTTTACATGGCAGAATCTCCTATGCCATATCCAGCTATCATCAAGCTTAGCCATAAGACATGTACTTATATTAGCATTTAGATGAAATAGGTTACCTTTAGTTTGCATGCCGGTGGCTACCAATTTACCATCTTTACCTTTGATTTTGCAAACTCCATTCTTGAATTGCAGAGCGAGTCCACTGTCATTTAACTAGGCAACACTTAGAAGGTTGTGTCTGAGACCATCAACCCAATAGACATTGTCAGCACTACTCTTTCCATTCAAGGAGATGGACCCTCTACCTTTGACCATGCATGGTGCATCATTGCCAAAGCGAACCACACCACCATCATACTCTTCTAATGATAGAAACTTGCTCCGGTCACCAGTCATATGGTGAGAGCAGCCACTGTCAATGATCCACTCATTGGAATCATCAAACTGGGAGACAAGAGCCTTCTTGTCTGTCACATCTTCTTTTACAACAATGAACACAATGTCTTCATTTTCTTCATCTTTAGATTCCTCATCTGTGATACCTTCATCAACTGCCACAAAATAATTTCTCCAGTTTCCTCCTTTGAATTTCTTGAACCTTTCCGGTTTGTCCTTGTTGTCACTATTAGGACAGTTCATAGCAATATGTCCTATCCGGTTGCAGGAGAAACATTTCAAAGGTATTTTACCTTTGTATTTACCAGTTCCTTTTGGGAATCTCCTGGCCAGAAGAACTTCAAATTCCATCAGAAACTCTTCATCCTTCATCTCTCTGTTCTGACTAGGTTCCCCATTAGTGCTAGCCTCTTTTCCTTTTCTGGATGGTATAGCAGAAGCTTTAAAAGATGATTCTGACTTTTGAAGACTACCATCAAAGCTATTTAACTCATAGGCTGTCAATTTGGCTATGATGGAGTCCAAGTATGCCTTAGACTTGTCTATTGATCTTAGCTCCTGAATAGCAGCAACCCTTATTGCATAGACCGACAACACGGATCTCAGGACTTTACTTACCACAGTGGATTCTTCTATTTTGCCACCTACACTCTTTATTTCTCCAACAACTATTTTGATTCTTATTCCATACTACTGAATGGTCTCTCCTTCAACCATTCTCATGTCTTCAAACTTTCCTCTCAAGCTCTCTTCCTTAGCCTGTTTTACATGCTCATCACCACCATAGATATTTTCAAGAGCATCCCATACTTCTTTGGGATTTTCCTTGTCCTGAACATCAATAAACTCAATGTTAGATAGACTACTGATGAGGGCTTCCATGACTTGTCCATTTTCTTGTATCTCTCTCTTTTGGTCATCAGTGAGAGTACCGGTAGGAACAACATATACATTTTCAACATAACTCCAGTGTTGAACACCCATACTTTTTATGAATATCTTCATCCTGTCTTTCCATATACCAAAGTTTTCCCTGTTGAACTTTGGACCTTCCCTCTTCATCATTTGGCTAGGATCTTTTCCTCAAGCGGTTAAGCTTACAACACAGAGGACCTGGAGGGCTCTGATACCAATTGATAACTCAATGATGAATCACTAGTACCAAACTGGTACTGAGAGGGGGGGCGTGAATCAGTACAGACACAAATACAGTTCAAAACCGGTTTGAAAACAACCACTCTCAATGATTGATAAATAGAGATACCGGTAAAACAGAGTGCAACTGGTAGCATCCAAAATAACTAAATCAGTCATGAACCAGTCACTTACTAAGCTTTTCTCTTAGCTCAATACCACATTATCATAATATTCTCATGCATGAACTAGTAGACCTAACCATCAAATCTTCACAACAGTGAGTTCAATATGTTTTATAGACAAGCATAAAACATGGAAACTTCATGTGCATAACAGATAAGAGAAAGCATCACAAGACAAAAGCATTTCACATGACACACATATTTTTCACGTGGAAACCCAACTGGGAAAAACCACAGTGGGGAAGCCTTGTTCGGTTAAGAACATTACAATAGGTTCTGGTAGGAACCGATCCTGTTAGGGATCACCCAGTTAAGGGATACCCGGTTAAGGGTTAAACCCGGTAGGGTCACCTTGTTAGAGGATTTTAAGAACTCAATAGCTGAAAGGATCTCCTAAGTTTTTCTAGCTTCTCAAAACTCATTAGATTTGAGTTACCCGGTTAAGGGATTTATAGCAAGCCGGTTAAGACCACCCGATTTAAGGGATTTTGAATCAAGCCAGTTAAGGCTACCCTATTAGGGGAGTTTGCAACTGTTGAAGTGGTTAGAGATCAACAAGTATTACAATGATCTGTTAACAGTACTTAATACTAATACAGATCCGTTTAGGCTCCTCTTCTCCTTTTGCACATACACTTTGCAGGTATCTCTTTTCTCCTATGGTCTGGCAAGAATCTTGTATCACGTTCATTGGATACACACTCACTACTTTTTGCCAGCAACTTTAGACAGAAAGCTAACATCGACCTTATAGGGAACATACAGGTCGGTAGCAAAAACCCTAAACCCTAAACCTGTTAGGTTGAGCAATTCAAACGGTTCGATCCTGACCGTCGAAACATACTGCATTGAATGCACCAGTCTTGAGTCGATCTCAAGACATTCTCCATCATCCATTATCCACCGTTTTCATGGCGACTGATAACCCATCACGCGTTATCACTATTTGACAGACTTCGCACATTCCTGAGGTAGATAGGAATAGTCTTCTTCATGCAAGATCCTTCACGCGCATAGAGCTTACGTGGCAACACGATCTGTCCTCCATCATACTACTGACTCATCACACAAAGATCACCGATTGAGTCACACAAACTTGAGATACTCCAACTGGAAACCCCGAAGTGGAAGCTGCCTTACCAACCGGTAGTCATACAGTGCTTCCATGTGCCGGTTCCCATAACTGCATGCCGATTCACTTTGAACGAATGCGCCGCTTCACTTAGGCATATACTGGTTCACACATATGCCGGTATCTCTTTCTTCTCTTATCTCATGTGCCGGTTCACACTATGTCTCATATTGACATCAATGACAACATACAATATCATTATGTCTTCATGCCAGTTTACATAAGGCTCATGCCAGTTCTCATAATGCCAACAATTTCCTATTTATAAACAATTAGATAACCGCTTAATTCTCCTTGATCATATTTCCCATGATCAATCATAGCCATCAGATCTTCAATCTTGTCCTGGTTCAATTCATCTTTCGATCTGAAACATTTTACCCCGCCTTGGAACTTGCATAATAGTCTTGGAACTTGTGCCAGGGTATTGCGGTTCAATCTGAGCTGTAGATCTTCATGCCGACTTTTCATTGCCTTAGAGTCATTAACAAACTTCAATCACGGCTCACCAATCATTGATCAGTTCTAGCTCATCAGCTTCCTTCATTAAATAATGCATGTAACTATTTAATGCATTCTATTATAGCTCGGTTACAACTCGGTAACAACTCGATGAATACTAAACTTCACTCGGTGGACATTCCGCTTTCATTAACTGATAGCGATAACCTTAGGGTTTATCGACTAGGTTCCTTAGGGTTTACCGACTAGGTTCTTTGCTTGATAACATAGTGTAGTATTAACCTTTATATTTACAACATATATATGATGTTAAAACAATCTAAAACATCATGATCTCATCATTGTCTGACTCGGTAGTAGTTGCCCATTGAATACCTTATTCATAATATTCTTTCCTGTGTCTTTTATCGACATCTTTATAATCTTCATATCATACTTCTCAAGATATGGCAACATCATACTGAATTAGAAAATCAATTTCTTGACATCAATGACAAAATAATAATATCAAGACAGTAAACATCTTTAATTAGTTATATCCATAATCATCAACAACCTTCTCAATATCCTTGAGAATGCCAACAATCTTTCATTGTCTGTTATAATGCAATATTGCCAACACACTTTTTACCAAAAAACATTAAAGGTATTTAAGCATTCATATGTCAACGCAAAATGAACACCGCAAATGTTTTTAAGCATAGATTTATTTTCAAAGCTCATAGACTTTTATTCTTCTAATCGACAAGACAAACATTTCAAAGTTATTCTTTTCCACACTCACATACACTGTATCACAAAGATAACAAATTCTGCAATTGAATCAAATCTTCACAGAGATTCACACATCAATTCATAAATTCACATATTTATAAGACGAAAAATATTGCAATTTCATTCATAGATAAAATTGTCTTTCCTCCAGAATACATAGTACTGCAAAAATATAAAGCTTATGTCCTACCTTAACAAAAAATTCTCGGATCTTTTACAAGGATTTTAATCAAGTATATATAACCATCGGGCTATGATAGTTTGTTACAATTAAAACCAGAGTAAAAAGATTAACTCTCCTTGAGCGTCAAAGAAGTCTATCCCTATAACTGAAAAACAACTAATAAACAAGAAAAGCGGTATAAGCCGCGAGCAACGGCTATGCGATCAAACTCCTGCAGACGACGTGGCCTCCACTCATTTCTCCTGAGGCGAAGGAGTGCTACGGATATTGTGCCATTCCAAATGAGCTGTAGAGAAGTTGAGAATGAGCTGATAATGGGGAAGACCAATATGAAGTATTCACTGCTTCAAGACCTCCTTCTTCTTGCTCACTTGCACAACCTTTCCCTTATGTGTCTCAAGATGATCAAAGCAAACCACTAGCATGGATTCAATAAATGCAATTTTCGAGAAATCCTCTATTGTTAAGGATTTTGATTCTTGGATTTGTTGAACTCGATCCTTGAAGGCTTGAATCATATTAGCTGAATCTTCAAGTGTCTTCCTATCATCTTTCAGGAGTTGAATATCTATGCACTTCATATCTTTCTGCATAATATTAATCAGTTATTTTAACTCCTTCAAAAGTTTGATGGATTCTTCATGCCCCTGTTCAATAATTGAGTTCCTCCATTCAATATTTTATTTACATACAAAAAACACATTGTCATCAAGACCATGCACTGGTTTTTCTTCCAGGAAGTTCATGAATCCATACCTTTGGGTATCTCTCATTTGTTTCAGTACAGCTACCCATTTGCTTTTCTCTTTTTCCCAGGCAATTATTTTTATTTCTAACTCCTTGCCCACAGACTCTGCATTTTAAAATACCTTAACTAGATCAGAAATGTACCTTGTACCTTGCTGGGCAATTGATTCTAGCTACTCACTAAAGACGTCTGCTACCATCTGACTTCTTTGAACCTGATCAAGCAATTTCTGGTTCATTGGTGACCTTGGATCAAATGACAAAGGTACTTGGGAAAGCGACTGTGGATTGGGATCTTGTATGACATTGATGTACTGGGCCATTTGCATTATGATCTGTTTCATTTCATTTTTATCCTTTTCATCTTTCCAAGTCCTGGTCAGAATTCTCTTGGTGGAGGTCTCCAGGTGTTTAGCATCCGCAGCTCGAGAGGTCACCCCTAAATCAATCTTCTCAATAACAAAGTCCTTCTCAGTGATAGTCTCAACATATTTATCTGTTGGGGGTCTAGCTACCTCTGCAATCCAATGGCATGTTTGATCATCCACATCTATCATTGCTTCAATTTTAAGTCTCTTAGACTGCGATGTTCTCCCCAAACATTTACTGACCATGTCTTCCATTGGAATTGAGATTGGAGTTACATTTCTTTTCTTGCTAAGTGAAGCACTTAACCATTTCGGAATAGTAGATGTTTCCTTGGGTGGAGGTGATTGTTGGTTAGTGATGACAACAACCATGGTGTTTACAGAATCCTCAGCATCTTGAGTTTCCTTTCCCTTATCAGCAATACCAACAATGAGCTTGTCTTGCATATGGGCTTCCATCATTCCTTGAATTTATTCTTCAGAGTCCAAATCTACTACAAGTGGACTTGTAGGGACTTTCTAACTGTTCTTCTTGCTACAGGATCTTGTAACATGATCAAGGGAGAAACTCAGAGAAGATTCTCCTAAGTTTGCAGTTTTGATTTTCTCGGTCCTCTGTTTTTCATTACCTACAATATCAATAGCACTGTTAGAAAAGGGAAAAGATACTTCTGAAGTTACACGAGTTCAACCAACTTTTATACTCTTAGGTGCAGAATTTGGTTGTTGTCCAAAACGACGATCCTGTAGCCATCTTTCTGTCCGTCTAATAACATTGAAAGTTCTAGCTTGAATGTTGTCATCTCCTTTTCTATCCTAATCAACTTCTGGAATAGGCTATCTCTTTATCTTCTCATTGAACTCGAGATCAACAACTTCTTCGCCTTCGTCACAATCTGTTGAACTGTGAACCTAGAACACAATCTCTTTCTTACTTCAAACTCATCATCACAGTTCTCCCAGTAGTCTTCCAGCTGAGGTTCATGATAAAAATCAATATCAACATTCAATTTTTCTATGACAAACCTTTGGCTATCAAATTTTCATCTAGCAACATATAACTGCAAATTGAACTTCTTGGATTCATGTTCAAGATTTAAGGCATCTAAAATAGATCTACAACTATAATATCCCAACTCTATTAGAAAGACAACTCCAGACTTCCCTTCATTTATCTTATTAATGTAGGTGAGTTTTCGACTGACTTCAATCAAAATATAACTATCCAGAGCATACCTGGGTAACCTGAAAGGTTCACCCTGAAAACCGCCAACTCTAACATAAGTGAATTGAGAAAACTAAATGAAGAAACTACCATAGATACCTACAAATTTCATTTCTTTTGTTGATAATCTCTTGTTTATGTTACCCTATAAATCATGAACCAATCTACCTGGAAAAATATCATTCCACCTCATGAAGTTTTCAACATATCTCTGCTGCTACAGGTGAGGATAGTATTCATAAACCCTTATCCCATCAACCCAGGGTTCATGGTGTAAGCCATTCTAGTCTTGAGTGCAAGCGAGCATGTAAAACAACTACAAGGACATATAAAAACCACTCATCCCTGCAAATTTGTTTAAGCCCTCATGTGGTCTCTCTGCAATAACTTGTCCCCAATCTAGATAAGTGTTTCCATTCAACATGAATTGAATGTATAAATACATCCAGTCTTCCCAATAAAAGGCATGAGCATTTCCCTTCAATCTGTTCAACAAAATAACAATATCCCACACTTCTATTATAAAATGCTCTCTGGTGAGTGGCTTCAGTAACCTGGAACCTCCTTTTTGGATTTTTAACAACCAGTTTCTAGCAATTACGCTTCTGTAGGTGCTCTTCTTCTTAGAAAAGAAAGAGTATGAAGTACCAATTGTCTAATCTTCATAAAACTCCTTATGGGGAATTCCCATGGCTGCCATTATGGTCTCCCTATCAATTTTCAATAGCACCTCTCCATTGATATCCATAATACACTCGTGTTCTGTATCATACCGATTCATGCATTCTAAAACCAGCTCTGGGCACGGTGCCGTAACAGAAAATACAACGGCTTCAATCAAAACCACTTACAATTTTCTCCATCATGGAATTTTGAGTTGGATTCTTAACTCTTTCTAGGAAGTTAGTGAGGTTTGCTTGTGCCAGTGTAGTGTCACCCATATCTGGTAGTGAGCTAACCAAACAGGAAGTATGGCCCAATTTTGGCAGAGGTTGCCTCATGATGGCCCCTCTCATATTTATCAAACAATTTCGGGAATAAAATGAATTTCACTATATAACAAACAAAATAGACAACAACTAGCTTCTGAGAAAGAAAAAATAGCAGAAGAAGAAACAATTGAAACTAACCCGATCCTAACAAAAAATTCTCGAAACCTTCTAAGTGTAGATACAATATCTTCGGCCTCCTTCGCTTTCATGACTACTAAGAAGGTACTAGAAAGATTGCTAGGTTTTGCAACAAAAATGAATAAAATGTCACTCAAATCCTAGCTAGTTGTACTAATTAAGTAAGCTCGTGTGAATTGACACATGATTTGATGGATATCTGACATGCATTTAATTTGGGGTCACTCCATTACATGTTACATGAATTAGTATGATTATTTGCCATAATTAGAAACTAAATTTTCAAACTACCCAGAATATTCCCTTTTCCGCTGTCATTTTCCCTCCATGATATGCATAACACTTCTAAATGAAGCCCCAGAATATGAATTTCAAACTTTGAACCTCGAACCAAGAACCCAAAGGTTCAAAGGTTCAAGTTCAACTATGAGGAAGAACATAGATCAGAACATAAAACAATCTTCACAAAATAAAAACAAAAGACAACGAACGAGCAAAGATATAACTGATGCACAACCAGCTTTGAACCTTGAACCTTGATCCGAAAAGGTTCAAAGGTTCAAGTTCAACATGAAATTTCAACAAAGTGCTCACCTTTACCATGAAACAAAGTCGCAAAGACAACTATCTTTTAAGTGGGCATTGAACTTGAACTTTGATCTAAGGCAAGGTTCAATGACTTGAGTTCAAAGGAAGGAAACACACAACCCAAAAGGAAACTAAAAATTAAAGGATGTCTTTCGAATTGAAACTCAAAGAAAAGAAGGGAGGACTAAGAATCCATTTTGGCTTAGTTTCACATGGACATTCTTGATCTGGTAGCTGACTGAGACAATGTATATGGTGGAACAGAGCAAAACAAAGAAGGTGATTCAGTCAATGTTTTTGCACTTTGCCTGAACTCATCCAAGCATAGTAGTTGTTATTTCAGAGTTCATACAGTGTAATTCATCACTCTAACAATTGTGTAAGTCAATTAGACTTCCATGAGAGTTGTAGCCGTCCGGGTTATTGTAATTCAGCAGTGAGCTCTAGGCAGTGTGTCGAAATGCTTGTGCATTCTCATTTTGTAATATTGTTTTGCTACTGGCCATAGTGGAATAATATTGTGGGTTCAAATCCCGCCGTGGTTTTTCTCATTTGGGTTTCCATGTAAAAATCTAGTGTTATGATGTTGTGGTTGTTTGTTTCATGTTTCTATATTTAATTTTTAAGTGTTTGCTTCTGGTGGTTAAAAGTTAAGTTTGAAAGTCTGCAAACCGGTAGATCACTAATTCACCCCCCCCTCTCGGCGATACTTGATTCCAATAGGAACTAAGTGCTTAGATGTTGTTTTCTCTATCATTCCTACATCCGATCAATTTCATTTGAAGTTGGGACATCATTGGCTCTCTTCCATGAAAGCGATTGCTTCTACTATTCTTAAGTGTTTGAAATTTACTCATGATGATAAAATCATAACTGTTAATCATAACATGTATCAACCTACAATGAGGCATGGAGATATTTGTCCTGAATACTTTTGGTCCAAACAATTCCAGCATCTTCAACCTAGAAGTGATGAGCTCCTTAAATCCTATAAAAAATGTAAGAATGAGATGATTTTATCCTTGAGTAAACCTAGAAATCGAACACTTAGTCTTCCTCCTAGTGATGATCATATTCATTCTCCTAAGGATGCGCTGCCTCTTCCTCCTAAGCATGAACCTATTATTCCTAAGGATAAACATATTATTCCTCCTAAGAATATACCTATTTCTCCTCCTCATGATGGACCAGGTCTACCTCCTACACCTCCTATCCCTCCTTTATATGGTGTTGTTTTGCCTCCTGCATCTTACAAAAGAAGTGCTCGACATCTCCTATCGTTCAACCTAAAAGACCTTCTCCTATGAATCCTTCCTTAAAAGAAGAAAAGAAACCTATACCTGATGAACCTAAACATTCACAACCTTCAGCTAAAAGTAACAAAACCGTTGTTCGAGAGAATGCCGACAAAGATGTCCTGCTAGAGCTCATGAACTTGCTTCTCAAAACATTTCCTCCTTGAAGACACCAACTGTTGACATAATACCATTTTCTCAACCTTCTCTTAACCAAGAGGTTCAAACTAAATCTCCAAGATGTAAAATGATTAAAACAAATGATGGTTTAAGTTATATTCCTATTAGAGCTCCTATTTTGGTTAATCTTGTTGATGAAATAAGTGAGAATGTTGTTCATGATGAAAATATTGATTCTAATAATTTAGATGATGAATATGAATATATTGATGTTGAAAATAATTTATCTAAACAAATTTTGAAAGCATTAATCCTAGCTCCTAGTGACACACAAAATGACTCATCATTAGAGCATGGTCCTTGTTTGGAACTTGTGATAGCTCCATCTACTGTGCTTGATGTTTCTCCTCTTGCATGTTGTCCACCTTCCCTAAATAGTGATGAGCAAGATGGGGAGGTGGATGATTTGTGTGATTAGCTTCATTTATATCGTAGATTCTCTCTCTCTCTCTCTCTCTCTCTCTCTCTCTCTTTCTCTCTCTCTCTCTCTCTCTCTCTCTCTCTCTCTCTCTCTCTCTCTCTTTCTCTCTCTCTCTCTCTCTCTCTCTCTCTCTCTCTCTCTCTCTCTCTCTCTCTCTTGCTTGTTTGTGACCTTATTCTATTTGTATCTCGATTCTTCTATTTGGTGTAACTTGTGTTGTCTACTCGAGGATGATGCAAAGTGTTGAGATATCTTTTGGTCTCTCCCATGTTGACTCGAAAGACACATGTGCCCTTATTTCATGGTGGTTTTGCTTTCTTTGGATGCTTAGGATAATTCTATGAATATATATATATATATATATATATACATTATTCATCTTAAAAAGAATACTAACCCCAGAGTTAAGAGAAACCACCTCGTGTTTGATGTCTTGTGATCATTATCCTCTAATTTTCCCTTTTCTTGGGGGCATATTATTGTGATAACATGCTTGACTTTTTGGGTATATCCTACCTTAAAGTAATTTCTCTCGATAAGGCGTACGTAATTGCTTTAACGTGGGGGCATAAACTCCACTCAATGTCTCTCTCTTTTGTATATATTGATACTTAAGTTACTTAGCAAACTTAGTCTTTTGCTTTGTAATTTTGGTATTTTTAATTTTCATGACTCATAGTAAGAGAACCTTACTAGTTTGTAGTCACGGTTCTCTCTTTCTCTTCCTTATGATGTCCCTTTTATCTTATCATTGAAGTTGTAAGACCCTAAAGTCCACTAGGGGCTTGGTGTATCTTGCCTTCTTCATGACTTAGTGAAAATTTCTCAATGTGAACCCCTATACTTTACAGAGAGTATGATTGACTTCATATTCCCACTAAGTGGGGGCTAAATGAAGCATCCTAAAATTCCTCTCTTGTACAATTTTGACCACATTAGGTGCCTACCTTAGAGTTTTCACCCCTAGGCCTGATTGAGACTTGATTTTACTCATATCACTCAAGAATGACTATATTTTTTACTTTTGCATCAGCTAGGCACCTTGTCCTAGCCCCAAAATGGGGTAGGACTAGAGCACCACACTCTGGTCCTAATTAAGACCAGGGCACCACACTTTAGTCCTCCTTATTTTGGGCCCCTTTTTAAAAACTCTTCCCTATTTTGAAAATGAGTAGGATTCATAGCTCCATGTCAGCTCATGTTAGAAAATTAATCAGTTTTTTCACAGGCAAGTATAAAAGGAGGCTTTCCCCTCTCACTTTAAAATCAATCAACAAGAACACACACATGAGATCAAGCATTCAAGCAGTTGAGCAAGTAATCACTCTTCCTTCAAGTCTTGGAGTGGCAACAAAGTCAAGATTCAAGCATTGAAGTGGACATTTACATCATTTTTATCAAAGACATCATGAAACCCTAATCCCGTGTGGAGACAAATAAAACTTCACATAAAGGTATATCATTTGGTTTCCGGTCATTATTCAACATCTCCCTTGACAATAGAATCTTAATTTACAACAATTCAATTATCTTTTATCTCTATGTAATGGTTAATTTTAAAACAGTGGTCTGACTTAGGCAAACCCCCATTCCCAACCTATTTCCCTTTCTTTTTATGTGCAAGAAATAGGTACGAAGCCGCAATCCTTAGAATAGGCATTATTTGCAGAGATGAATCAACCCTCTTTGGTGTGTGAAAAGTTGGGAGGACCAGAGTGACGGGCGCTTTGGTCCTAACATTTTTGGATCTTTTTCGGGGATCTGGTCTGAATCTGCATATACTTCTCAGATCCAAGTGTGTGTCTCAGTACTGCATCTGTATCTCACTGTTTCCACATTTTTTTACCTTCATTTTTAGCACCTTTCTCTAATTTCAGCATTTTAACTCACAAAAGAGGTTAAACAATTCACACACCCTTGAATCCAATTAGTATTCAGTCCTTATCTTTACTCGTTTTTGATTGAATCTATTGGATTTCACCCCTCTTTTGAATGTAATGGCAAATTAGCGGTTTACATCTCTCTCATGGAAACCCTAATTTTCCACCCATTGCACTATCCTAGGGATTATTTGTCAAATACAAGATTATAAACACTTAATTGTAGATATTTAGTGACAAAGGCAATATATTACACTAAAAATATCTGAAAGGACCTATTAAGATAGAGAGAAAATATGTTTGAAATAATTTTTTGTCCAAAAGATAAATCAAAACTTACAATTTAAATCTAGAATGTAAGAACACCAATAGTAAATGTTAGTACATTTATAAATCTAAGCAAGTTGATAAATAATAGATGTTAGGCCTACTTATGTGCTCTCTGCCTCAAATTACAGCAATAGTTTAACTTTTGATCTAATTGGCCAAATTTATTCACACTTTGGATTCTTGATGCTTACAGATCTACAAAAAAGTCTTCCAAGTTTCATTCTTTTCCCACACATGCAGATGCATTTTCCATCATATCCTTAGTCTGCAATGTCTTATAGAGCAATATGACTTATTTTTTGCGATTTCTAGTTCTTGAATGATTTATTTATTACAAGAGTGTTTAGACATGTTACATATGTCTATTTATACCTTCCTTATCAATCTTAGGGCCTCATCTATCTATTTGATCTTTGTTATTCTAAAACAGTGCTAAAAACAAGCCTAATTTGGCTATAAACAATAATTTTTCATCTACTCCATACAAAACAACTCTATATTATTTTGACATATATGTTTAATAAGGGCCAAGAGGTTACCTCAAATGGGTCTCAAATCTTTATTATTAGGTGCATGAAGGAAGTTATGATAAAAAAGGTGACAATCCATGCACTAAAGAGAATGCGTCAACATAGTGTGGCCTAAAATGTTTGAGCAAATTGGCGAGTCAAATAGAGGCATGCCTAGAATAAAGATAGCCTCTTGGATATGTTGATGCTGATGGTTCATTCCCATGACAAACAAAATGGAAGTTAGGGTATATTGCAACTTTTGTTTGAATGCATCTAACATTTTTGGGGGTAACAAAAAAATTCTTACCACGAGCAAATGGATTTGCGTCTTTGAATTCTAAGAGAGGTTATTGTAGAGGGGCTCACATGACCCTATAGGTTCAAACATATTATTTTTATGTACCATAGATTCTGAGAAACACTCTATCAAAGTTTGGCAATTTTTGCACTTAGGGCACTTAAGAGAATGCATCGACATAGTGTGTCTTGGAACATTTAGAAGGCTTGGTGAGTCAAATGGGGGCATTCATAGCATAAAAATAGACTCTTAGATGTGTTGGAACAAAAGGTTCATTCCCACGAAAAACAAAATGAAAGTTAGGGTACATTGCAACTTCTGATTCAATGTATCTGACACTTTTTGGGACAACAAAAAAACCGTCACCATAAGAAAATGGATTCAAATATTTAAAATCTAAGAGAGGTTGTTGTAGAGAAACCTCACATTACCTTGGAAATTCAAAAAAAAAAATTTGTGTGCCATAAATTATAAATACACTCTATCACAGTTTGGCATTCTTCTTACTTAGGGAACTCAAGGGAACACATTGACAGAAAGGAACCTAGAATGTTTAGGCAACATGGTGAGTGAAATGGGGACATGCCTAGTACAAACCTAGGCTCTCAGACATGTTGGAATTGATAGTTTATTCCCATGATGAACAAAATGAAAGTTAAGGTAATTGCAACTTTTGATTGAATGAATTTGACGCTTATTAGGGCAATAGAAAAACTCTCCTCCCAAGCAAATTGATTTGAGTCTTTGAAATCTGAGAGAGGTTATTGTACAGGGGCCTCACATAACCCTATAACTTCAAATGAATTGTTTGTATGTGTCATAGATTCCAATAAATACCTCATCAAATTTTGGTAATTTTTGGCACTTAGGACACTTAGGAGAATGCACCTACACAATATGTACTTAAACATTCAAATAACTTGGCTAGCAGAATGGGGGTATGCCTAGCATAAACGTGGCCACCTGTACCCATCGGTGCTAATGGTTTCCAAAATCAATAAAGTGAAAGTTAAGTTGTATTACAATATTTCCTTAAGTGTAAACAATAATTTTTCATCTATTATGTACAAGACAAACCCATCTTATTTTCACATGTGTTTAATATGGGCCAAAAGGGTATCTTAAATGGGTCTCAAATATTTATTATTAGGTGTATGAAGAAAGTTATGGTAGAAAATGTGATAATTCATGCATAAAATGAACTCATTTAGCGTAGTGTGACCTAGAATGTTCGAGCAACTTGGCAAGAAAAATGGGGGCATTCCTAGCATAACCCCATCCTTTGAGACATGATGACATTTACGGTTCATTCCCACGACAAACATAATGATAGTTAGTGTATACTGTAAATTTTGATCAAGAATGCATCCAATGCTTTTAGGGACAACAAAAATAACTCTCACCACAAGTGAATGGATTTGATTTTTTGAAATATGAGAGGTTATTTTAGATGGGCTTTAGAAAACCTCGTAGGTTCAAATAAATTGTTTATATGTTTCATAGATTGTGAGAAATGCTCGTCAAAGTTTGGTAGTTTTTGCACTTAGGAAATTGAAGAGAACATGTTAGCATAGTGTGGCTTAGAATGTTCAAGCGACTTGACAAGTGAAACTGTGGCATGCATAGAATAAATCCAACCTCTTGGGTGTGTTGGCATTGATGGTACATGCCTATGATGAAAAAAATGAAAGTTAGATTATATTGTAATTTTTGATTGAATGCATCTAACACTTTTTGGGGCACTAAAAGATCTCTCACCATGAGAAAATGGATTTCATTCTTCAAAATTTGAGAGTAGTTATTGTAGAGGGGTCTTACATGATCTCGTAGTCTCAAAAATATTGTTGGTATGTGCCAAGATTTTGAGAAACACCCCATTAAAATTTGGCATTTTTTTAGCACTTAGGACACATAAGAGAATGTGTTGGCACAATATCGACTACAATATTCAAACAACTTGGCAAGTGCAATAGGGGCATGCCTAGCATAAACATGATCACCTACACACATTTTTACTGATAGTTTGTCTCCAGGACAAACAAAATGAAAGTTAAGATATATTTTGATTTTTAGGCCTAATTATGTGCTATCAACCTCAAATTAGGGCAATGGTTTCAATTATGATTTAGCTAGCCAAATTTCTTCAAATTTTGGATCTTGATGCTTATAGGATTACAAAAAATTATTCCAAATTCTATACTTTTCCTACACGTGAAAATGCCTTTTTCATGAAACCCTTGGTCTATAGTGTGTTATAAGGTAATATGACGATATTTTTGTGATTTCTAGTGCTTGAATAAGTTATTTATGTTAGAAGAGTGTTTAGACATGTTAGATATGATTAGTTACAACTTCCTTATCAATATTAGGGCCCGATCAATCAATTTGATCTCTATTTTTATAAAGACTAAAATAGTCCTAAAAATAAGCCTAATTTCATTATAAACAACAAATTTTCATCTATTTCATACAAAAAACCCTATCTTCTTTTCACATATGTTTAATTGGGCTCAAAAGGGTATCTCAAATCTCTATTATGAGGTGTATGAAGGAAGTTATGGTAGAAAAGGTAAGAAATCATGCAACACAATTAGATAGACTACATCACACAACATACATTAAAAACAATTAACACGTACGACCAATTAAATCATAGACATTGTTATTTCTGTAATTTAAAAATTCAATGATTTTTTTAAGATTTTATTAAAAAAATCACGTTTCAATTGTACATAACTATCTCATAAGACATATGTTTTTATCTCAATCAATGAAAAACAACAATATTACGCATAAGCATCTCATACGACATAAATTTGTAGATAAGGGACAATATTTCATTTGTACAAATATGCAAGTCATATGTATGTATATATACAAATAAGCTTGACATTACAATTTGTTTGCATTTACATTCAATCCAATGAACCATCTAGATCCACTTTACTCTTTGTCGTATCTAGTATTGCCTCATGGTCAAACTCACAAGCCTTTCATGGGTTCCTATTTAGTAGTCTACCTCCATATTTGATCAAATGAATATTTCATGCCATGACAAGGTTAGAATAATGAAGAACCTTCCTATGTGTTTCAAAGTCCTTAAACAACCACATGTTAGACTTCTTCATTCGATACATTCTAAACCATGTACTAGTAACAATCATTGATCTTATAGGGTATTCAAGATTTTATCCATTGACCACAAGTGACACAAATAATATTTGTTCCTTCTTCATTGTCTTCAACTACAATAACTACACAAACATGCCCTGCAATGATATGTTCGTTCAATTACATGAATTTAATGAATAATTAAAGATTAAATATTGAATTTTATTAAATATGTATTTGGATAATTTACTTGGTTGGACTAGATTTGATACATGGTCAAAGTCAATTGATGCTTTCAACTATGTGAGTTGTAATGTAGTCGAAAGTTGACATGCCTCAAATGGGCTCAAATTTGTCATACACCATTCATTGACCCACTCCTTTGACTCACACTCACCTCAAGCTTGATTTGTACACATGACAAACAAAAACACTCTATATGTCGCATATGGATACTCCATGAACATGCATTAGAGATTCTAAAAGAGTGTAGCCCACTCGATCATATCAATGTACAAAAATCCTTATATTTTGTAATGTTAGTATCATCTATCAACAAAAAAAATCTCTGAACTGAATACTTACGTTCATTACCTAGACCCATTGTATCATTACATACTTGATGATGGATTTCACATCTATCAACTTTGCTTTATCTTTGTACTTTTCTTCTCATGATAAAAATATTTTGATACATGCTCCTGCACCATCATGCTTCCCCTTTCCATGCTTGGCCTCATAAAAATTCCACATATGTTGAACACCACTAACCTTATGCATCCTTCTCAAACAATAAAACATTTGAGAGTTCTTGAATTGCGATGCACAATTATCTAACCATATGATATGTTGACAAAATGATATACCCTTGCTAGCCAAGTCATGGTATGACATATGAAAGAAACCTTGCACAAACTCTATAGAATTCATGCTACCATCACTCATAAAATAATGATAATTCCTCAATATCTTCCTATTGCCATCTACACTATCACCTGCACAAGTGAATGCTATATGCACACAAATAGAGAAACCTATGTGGAGTGGTAATACTATGATTACACCTTGTTATGTGGTTGTAATGTGTAGTTATCTATAAATTCAACTATTGAAATGTTGTTATTAAGTGGAAAGGTGTCCTTGGATATAAGATTCAATTGCAAGCCGAACCATAGAGCTCTCAAGATATGCCTTGCATACTCATACAACATATTATCACAAAAAATGCCCATAAATTGATACACTATAATATCTTCACTAACAAATTTTCACCTTTTTGCTTCTTTGCCATCTTTTAGATTGTAGGTCACTATCTTATATTTTCCAAATTCCACTACTTCATTCCCAATTACATGTGTACTCTCCACATGTTCACAAATTAGCAAATGTCCCAAGCCTTTGAAATGAATACATGTGCCATCCAAGAATAGGTTCTTATAAAATTAATGACTATCAACTCTTTCACATAAAATGTTAGATATAAAATCCCTTGAAAATCAAGGTGGATCCTTTATGTTACATTCCTGCAAAAGATTGTTAATATGCAAATTTAGACATATATGTTGATAAATATCACAATGATTAGAAAATTAAATACATACTCTACAACAACAAGTTGTGCATGTGTGATTTATTTTGAAATAAAATGCTTTATCATTTCAAAAAATCTTTGGCTAATTCTAATATGGGGATACATCTATAGAAATTTGGTAAAAAATAGTGTTTGAATCATATATCTTAAAAATGCTTCAGATGTGGATCATAGATTTGACCACCAATCCTCCTTACAACATCTCTTTGTTTAGGAGAGACCCTCATGTTATTCCTCCAAAATTATTCAATTAAGGATCTCAAGGCTTCAACAATTGCTTTATGTTTTTTGTGGTTCTTTCATGCCTTCATAGGCTCTCATTAGAGATTTTCTATTTATTTTTTATTCTTTACTTGTCTTTCTAATGAGGCAAGATTTCTTGGTTTGAGTTCTTGTACTATCATTGATGTGATGACATGTCTTGTGACATTGCTATCTTTTGTGTGTGATGTAGAATTCATGCTCTCATATGCACTCATTATATTCTTTACAATAGATTTATCACTTGAATTATTCAATTCTCTTAGCCCAAGAATCTTCATAATGGGCCTTAATTTTAGATTCCTCGTCATTTCAACAAATAGTTGACATATTCAAGTCTCTTTTAACTTCTAAAAAAAATCTCTATATCCGCTTAGCATATCTTTGATAAGTATGCTTTGGAATCTTATCAACCATTGGTTCCAAAATATTAGCATCAATATCAATCAAATACTTAGGCTTTCTATGCAAAATTCTAGGAGGTATTCTCAAAGTTTGATTTTCCTCAATATTAGGAATGTTAACAACATTAGGGATAAATGGAATACTTTCAACTGAATATGAAAATGATGGCATACCTTGAAATTGAGATGTAAAAGATAGTGTAATTCCAATACTCGATGTCAATGTACTTGCAACATGAGATGTCGTAGAAGGTGTGCATTCAACATGAGATGTCATAGATGGTGTGCCTTCAACTTGAGATGTGAGAGATATTGTTCCTTCAACTTGAGATAAGAGAGATGGTGTTCCTTCAACATAATACATGTGATAAATGATTCAATTATCTCTTTTCACAAACATTTTGCATATGTTGCCTTTGTGTTGCCAATTCCATATATATCTTAAATTGGGTGGAGGTTTCATGTTCCTCTCGAATTGGAATGTCTTCTTCATTGGTGTTCAATTTTATTGCTTCTTGAATTTGCCTCATATAATCTCTTGTCTTTGCATTCTAAGCTTCACACTCTTCTCATCTTAACATTTGTCATTGTTTCCTCCATATGATGACAATTTCTAAATATATGCACAAACAAGACAATGAAATTAGTTCATAAATATAGATGTAAGAGTAACAAGGGTGTTCCCAATGAATATATGATTGTCTTACATTCATTGTGGCTACCATAATGAAGTTATGATAGCCCCAATTAATCTATGGCTGTCCTATATTCGTTAGGATTGTTGTAATTAAGTTATGACAGTCCTAATAAAGTTAGGGCAATTGTGAATGTAGGATAGTCATCCAAATTTATTTGGACTATCTTACATTCATTAGGATTATCATAGATTCATTAGGTTAGTTGTAATGAATGTAGGACATGCATAAATTCATGGGGAAAGTCCTAACAATAAATATACTACTCATACGATGAAAAACAAAGATAATGTTGAATTAAAAAGGATGTTTCAAATATAATATTGATTCTAATTTTGAGTACTTTTACCATGCATTTATCATATTGACAATTTAATCAAGGGTGATTCAATGTACTTAAGGTTCATAGTCTATTTAATTATCATTAAAATTTGTAATCTTTAATTTGTACGACATCCTAACTTAGAACATGCACTAAAATAATCATAATATCAAGTAAATAAATCCAAAAAGAACAAAATCAAATGAAAAAACATTGCAATTGAACTAAGTGACAATGTCACAAGCATAAAACACATAGACACAAATAGAATGCATATTAAGATTCGAGAATTGATATTACAAATTACAAACTATGTCATTTTCTATCATTTTTCTTCAAACCACTCGAAAAATTAAACTTTTTACACGGCTTCCTTTAAATTCAATGTTGAATCCTATGTAAATCTAACACGATTAGTAAAAATATTGAAAAGAACAAGTCTATATTGTCAAATTTAAACAAAAAAGAACTCATAATAAACATTTGAATTCTACAAACATGATAATATTACCTCATATAATAAAAATTGATCCAAAAACATCAATTTTTTGTATTCTACATTGTCCAACGAGCAAGAAGGTGGTCAAATGGTGATGGAATATGCATAATATTCTTGTGTGAAATGTCAACACCATGGAAAAGTGTTTATCTATCAAATAATGCATAGAAAGCAGACAAAAACAAAGAATGTGGACCTAAATTATGGGTCAAATGCTCATTTTTGCCATTTTTTAGTGCAAGCTATTTGGTGATGGCTAAATGATCTATATTGAGATTTTTAAACCTTTGATAAATTGTGAAAGGAGAGAGAGAGGGATAAGAAAAAAAAAGAAAGACAAAGAAAGTGAAAGAGGGAGAGACCCACATGTTGCAAGGTGTGCGCCCTTAGTCTCCTTGTGTTGTGCAGCACAACGCTCAGGTTTTTTACATGGATTAACCGCCTCCTATGGATTCTATAATTCTAGTGGTTGTATCAAGCATTAATAGGTTGATCTTTTGGAGCAACGACAACCATACTTCTAACAAGTGATATCAAAGCCTGGATCACAAGTTCAAACCCCCTCACTTGCGTTGGGGGGATTGTTGCAAGGTGTGTGCCATTGGTCTCCTTGTGTTGTGCAACACAACGCTCAGGTTTGTGACATGGCTTAGCTACCTCTTGTGGATTTTATAAGTCTAGTGGTTGTATTAGGCATTACTAGGTCGATATTTTGGTGCAAAGACAACTATACTTATAACACCACAAAGGGGAGGGAGGCAAGGAGGAAGGGATAGAGAGGTGTAGAGGGAGTGAGGGAACTAGAGGGGAGGTGAATAAAGAGGTGAGATTCCTAGCGGGAGAGAGAGAGAGGCAAGACACCTAGGTGGGGAGAGATAGAGGGGTGATATACATGGAGGGGAATAGAGAGAGGTGGGTAATGAGATAAGGATGAAGAGGTAGAGAAGTGGAGAGGGAAGGATGAAGAAACATATAGAGGGGGGATAGAGAGTGAGAGAGAGGGTGGGAGGGAAATTTGACCTAGACAATTCAGAGAGAGACAATAAGAGTCAACAGGGAAGGGAGATAGAGATGGGGGTGAGGAGGGAGGAGGAGATTGAGAGGAAGAGGAAGAAAGGGAATGAGAGGCCTACATAGGGGAGGGAGGGAGAAGAGGAGGGATAGAAGAACAAAGAGAGATAGAGAGCTTGGGAGTGAAAAACCTAGGGAAGGAGGAGATAAAGAAGTGAGGGGAGAGAGAAGAGGAGGAGATAATTAATAAAGGTATAGCGGTAAGGATGGAGGGATAGAGAGGTGTAGAGGGAGAGAGATTGAGAACTAGAGGGGGTCCAATATAGAGGTGAGACACCTAGAGGGGGAGAGAGAGTTGAGATACCTAGATGGGGAGAGAGAGTGGTGAGACACATGGACATAGATAGAGAGAGGTGGTTAATGAGATGGATGGAGAGGTAGATAGGTGAAGAGCAAGGGAGGAAGGAACCTAGAGAGGGGAGAGAGAAAGAGAGAGAGAGAGAGTGGGAGGGAAAGGTGAGAACCTAAACAATGGAGAGAGAGAAAATAAGTCAATGGGGAAGGGAGAGAGAGATGGGGGTAAACAGGGAGGGGGAGATAGAGAGTGAGAGGAAGAAATCGAGGGAGAGACCTAGAGATGGGAGGGAGAAGAGGAGAGATAACAATGAAAGAGAGAGAACGGGGTGGAGGGAGAGGTAGACATTGAGGGAGTGAGAGACCTAGGGAAGGAGAGGATAGAGAGGTGAGGGGAGAGAGAAGAGGAAGATAGATTTCATGAAGGGATAGGGGTAAGGGGGAGAGATAAAAAGGTGTAGAGGGAGCAAGAGAATTAGGGGGACTGATAGAGAGGTGAGAAACCTAGAGGGGGAGAGAGAGGTAAGAAACCAAGATGGGAAGAGAGGGGTGAGATACATGGAGGGGGATAGAGAGAGGTGATAGACCTAGATGGGGAAAGAGGGGTGAGATAGATGGAGGAGGATAGAGAGAGGTGGATAATGAGACATGGATGCAGAGTTAGATAAGTGGAGAGGAGGGGAGTGAGAAACTTATAGAGGGGATAGAGAGGGAGGGAGGTAGGGTAATGACCTAGAAAATGTAGAGAGATAATAATAGAGGATGAGAGAATAGAAAAGATACAAAGAAGGATAAGGAGATAGGGAGAGAAGTGGAGAGGGAAAGATCTAGAGAGGGGAGAGATATAGAGGTTAGCTAGTTTATCACCAAAAAAATTAGCCAAAAAAATCGACATAAACCATATGGTGTTAGCTAGTTTCTCATCAAAATGATTTTCAAAATTCTAAAAAAATGATAACATTTTAGGAGCGCCACATTAGACGCTATATTATGTTTTCTTGATAAAAGAAAGACCAATTTGTGTGATTCCCCTTTTTGAAACCCTTAATCTGCACCATTTTCAAAAAACAACAGTAGTTTAGAAAGTAGATTTAAAGCACTACAACTCTTGTTCTTGTTGCATCTTCAAATTTTTAGTGTAGCAATCTTCAATTTCTCGTCGAAGTTTAGACTTTGTTGATTTCAAAAGAAAAAAAAAGTGGCATCTTAAGACTCCCTTTTGTTCCCCATCTTGGTACACATACCTATTAATGAATCCAAAGTTTTAATGAAGGGAGAATATGGTTTGTTAGATTGGAGCTTTCATACTATTGTATAAAAGTAGAAAAGGTAAATTCGAGTTTCTACTAAATTTAAATTAAACTTTTAAAATAGATCTATAAATCCTAAAATAATTTTGGTTAGATCATTACGCTAAATTTGTATGATACAACTAAAATGGAAAAACTAAATATATAGCTCTAGACTTAGACCATGTAGAAATAATCAATTTCAAATTAAGAACAAACTATATACCAAAGAAATTGAATCATAAATGTAAGAAAATACTAATAAATAATAGGCCTCGCATTGTTTCTCAAGCAAGAGTTAATGTGAGAAATTTTGTAGTAGGCATTTGAGTTAGAAGTTTTGTTCTAATCAATACATAATGTCATGTTTGCAAGCTTGTTTTTTTGCTTGCATATTTGTCTAATGTTTGAAACCATGAACCATATTTTGGAGTTTCTTGTATTTCCCTAAGTTTGGCAGCACATGAAATCCTTCACTGTGTTCATTGATAATGAATAATTATAGAATTTCAATTTTAAATATAAGTATTTTCCTAGTACTTTATAAGTTACTAATATGAAAGGCAAATAAGCATCTTCCATCATATGAATATCCAATATTACAAAATCAAAAGGTTCTTTTTAAATCATCAAAAAATCAAGAATGATTTTCAAGGAACATAAAAATAACCAAAAGAACAAATATAAACAAGATGAACTCAATAATCTTTAATAATAAAGAATACAATGATAATGATATTGGACAATGTCAAACATTAGAAAAGTCATTTCGACAAATGAAAACTATATATTTATATTTATATTGAAATGAAATGAATGAAAATTTTTAATGACATCGAGATCAAAAAGTCAAAAAGATAGAAAATTAATTGTTCAATATCCAACAAAAATTCCAACCAATAAACCACAACCCCTATTTTTGACTAAACACCCTATTTCTTATCGATTGAAACTCTACTTTACAATCACCAATTGAATTTGCTCAAAATTTTCTATCGACCTTCAAAAAAACCCATTTTGAACATATTCTACAATCACAGAATTCCATGAGACGACGTTTCCTTGAGGCCTTTTGTCAACGACGTGCCTTGGCCATGCAACTAAATTTTACACACTCGTCTGCCATGCAACTACGTCGTCTCACAAAATCCCTCTATCCTCCAATTAAAATTCAGATTTTGATGATCAAATATTTCTCCGTTTGCTCTATATATTGGCTATTTCGTATAATAAAGAAACATTATACAACGTTTAAGAAGCATACGGCAATCAAACAAACCAGATTTCTATCTATCAATAGTTACTTCTTGAATTTGACAAATCCCTATTTACATGTTTTCTTGATCATGTGTCTTTGAACCTTCTACCTTGATTGCAAAATTTAATGGAATATGGGTTTAGTTTTAAGTTTAGTAGTATGATATCTAATCAAGAGGAATAGGATAACATTTTTTCTAACTATGGTTAGCAATTGTTAAAAATAAATTTGTGTATTTTAAAAATTAAATATAGTGATTGGATATTGAAAATAGAGAAATATAAGATGTGAGAGGGAATGATATAAGAATTTGAATACAAATTTTTTGTGATGTTGTTTTGTCAAATGGATGTGATCAGAAGAAAATTTGAATTATATATTTTTTTAGTTTAGTTTGTCTATATGTTAGTAATTTGCATTTTTTAAGGTCTTAAGGGCATTTTTAGCCCTTGAAAAAATGCGTTGTCAAATTCTCGTCTACAACTCTTGGAGACCTTTCCAACGAGATAAACGGCTCGTAATTTTGAGTCCCGAGCAGAAAGTTATGTCTAGTTGAAGTTAAGATAAAATTTCATATAGTTTTTTTGAAAATTTCGTAGTTTTTAGATTTTATTATGTAATGAACAAATGTGACTGTTAGACTTCGATTATCAGGAGGTTTTTGTGACCCTTGGAATCTCATGAACTTCTATATGTTGGATTTTGGAATGAAATAGATTACTTTTTGGCTTGCTTCAATTCTATGATTTCTGGTTCTTGTAAACAAAATTTACAATACCGCAGGTTCTCACTCAAGTGTTGTCATCCAAATCCATAATTCGGACCAGGATGACATTCAACAAGTAAACTACATACAAAATGGTACCTTGGAAAGTACTATGTACCCACTTTAAATAAAATCTCAAGTATTGACGTTTGAATTGCACAATATAAATGTGTAGGATAATATAAAATTGTCAACTTAATTGTTTAAGAGATGTCAAAACTATATTTATTGACCTTGATTATGTTACACATGAATAAATAAGCAATTTGGTGAAGAAAAATAGTTCCTTAACACAAATTTGAAGGAGTGGTATGTTGGAACTCTTAAAGATAGTAAACGGCATATATAATTAAACACAATAAGAAAACAATTAAGTTCTAAAATGTAATCATTAAAAACTAGTACTAAGTAGAATTTGAAAGGGTTTGGATTACTTCCCCAAGGCTCAAGGCAAAAATTTTAGACAAGATGCAAACCACACTATATTATATATTTTTTCTAAAATATGGATACCTTAATGCAATTCTTGTAGTGAAATAAAGTTTTCTAATGAGCAAGCATAGACACGCAAGCCCTATTTTACAAGTCTTTGGCTAGAACATGAATTGCCCATCTCATTTAAATAGAAGAGGGGCATGTAGGTTATGATTGATTAAAGATTAATTTTCCATGAAAAGTTAAATTAGAATTATAAATAAATTAACCATCTCTAATCTTTCCTAGGCTGGTGACATTCTATCACTATATTCCAGACTATAAACAGCTAGATAAAATTAATAAAAAAGAATAACGAGGTTTGTAGAAACCCTTATGACATCTAAAGAAGATCATGCAACTCCATAGGAGCTAACATAAAAATGAAGATGAATATCCTTGATATCGTCCTCCAAGTTTACAAGATAGTACTCACTCCAAGTGGTTATATCTAAAAGATGATGAATTTTCTTCTACATAGGCTCATTAGAAGCATGGATTTATCAACACTAATCTCGTCAAAAGCAATAGGAGATGAAATGTCAATACATTTACCTAGAACGTCAGTTGATTAAAAAACACCGAGATTCAAATGACTATATTGTATGTCCTCAAAAGTGTCCACACTAGATGCGTGAGTGTACATTCAAGATTGATGATTGAACTTTCTAACTACAATAATATATTTTTTATGCAAATCTAAAATAACCATTAAATTTTGGTTGTCCCAAAACCCTTTCGAACTCCACCATGTGTGATCTAATAGAGAGAAAGGACATTCAATGACAATGAAGGCACAAAAAGAACACCATTAAATGATCCCTTATCCATGTCAATATACCATTTCAGAAAAGCATGCATATATGTGTTGTTAGTCATCAAGATATATGGTGATGAACAAGATTCAAATGAAGAGAACATACTACCCAATGAAGCCATATAATATGAACCTCCAAAATCAAGTATCCACCTTTTTGACATAGAATCCACAACTACAATGAATGCTTGCCCCTTCTATCTCTTTTACTTTGAATGAGAAGAACATGATGAAAAACTTGACATAGTTGAAGAAAAATTGATGTGATTCTTAATTAGAAGATGCTTTAGCTCATCAATCTCCTTTGAATAATATTTATGTTCATCATGTCTTTGTTTCTTGCAATATGGACATCTCAACTTCTCCTTCTATATGATCCCTCTTATGAGAGAGATTCATAATTTAATTGTGTTCTATCTTTATATGGTTTTTCTTTTTCCTCTTATATTTCTTTTTATATTTCCTAATTCTTTAAGTCTCTTGCGCTCACTAGCCATCAAATCTTATGCCTTAGAAGACTTAAGGAGACCCATTTGAATTAACTTCCCTTGTACTTGAATTTTAATTACATAACTTGATAAAATACATAGGCATGTTATATGCCTCTGTATACAAAGTCTATGGATATAAAAGGTAGAAACAAAAAGTTGCATATTCTTTACCAAGCTTGGATACAATTTTGAGAACTAGTTATTTGTATTTTCTTAATTCCACATTTACTTGGGTTGTGTTCTTAGACCAAATTTGACCTTTATAAAAAAAATTTGATATAGTCAAAAGTATTTGGATTAAGACTCATGAGTTTATTATCAATTTTGATAACCCATAATCTCATTAATTTGACCATACAAATCAATAAGTTTGTCCCAAGCCTCCTTAAGTGTATTACACTTTTATACATGAAATTGGGGATCAAAAATTAAATTTACATGAAAAATCCTAGATATTTGTCACAATCATTTAGCCATGTATCCCCTTTCCCTTTGCATAAAGTTGGTATTGGTTCAATTTCCAATACATACCAAGTATAGTCTTCACCACTTGATTGATTCCACATCAATGATTTACGTGTTGAAAATTTGTAAGGAGTTAGGTGAGGGATCTTAGGATTCCCTATGCTAAAATTTAAAGAACACAATGCAACTCAAAGGTATGAGAGAAAGCATCATTACAAGACCCCTGGACCTTCCTCCCTCCACACCACCCCCCATCTCCTCCCCCCCAAAAAAAGAAAAAAAACTCTCTATTGATGATACTCCAACAATTCTTGTTCTTGGATTTTTATTCTTAGTGTGATGATATGTACCACTTTTCAAATTAGCAAGGTGGTCTTGATCATAGTACATTACAAATGTCAAATTTGGACAAATAAATTAAAGTACAACTTTTTTGATAGAATGAGATCAATTTGATTACACCATTATGAAATAAATAAATAAATATTCACTTGAAAAAAATCACACCTAAAATGTTATTATTTGAGCTCAATGAAGCCCTAAAAGTTTCCAAAATGATATTTTCTCAACAATGGGTCTATGAGAATCTATAATTCCTAAAAAAAAGGTAGATACCAAAATTAAAAACCACCTACACCATTGTGAGGCTATTGAAATTATTTTGGAAGTCAACTAAAAATCTCACTAAAAAGAGCCATATGGCTAATAGCAAGACCTAAAAAGATCAAGTGTCGTTGAAACCAAAATGTGAATAGAGAGGGGGCAAAGTTGGAATTTGTTGATGTCGTACTAACATAGTATTGATGCTAGCATTTTTTTGGATGGAATATTCTTCATTTAAAAAAAATATTTGAGAAACTAAAATTGCCTTTGAAAATCTAAAAACTTCCTCTTAATGTCAAAAATTTCCTTTTGATAGCTAGAAACTACCCTTTATTTAGCATGGAACCACTTATGGTTGGTGAAGGGTGGTTTCATTGTATGCAATAGAATATGTCATTGGAGATTGTTGGCAAGTAGGGAATATTCCCTATATGCTAACATTAAACAGTGTTTGGAGTCGTTGATAAAATAATTATGTTGATTGTGTATGGAGGGACTCACACCCACTAAGGCAAACCCTTTAGTCAATAGTACCATGAGGAACAAGGATACAATTTGTAAACTATCACCCCTTTATAAAAATCCTATCATTTTTCTTTAAAAAAATAATTTAAGAATTTAAATTAAAGTAACCATATTAGACTATGCTAGGATGATGCCAATGCAATTTCCACCATGTGTTGTTTGGGAAAGCAAAGTTCTAAAGAATATTATACCCAAAAATCCATAAGACCAAGGAGTGGATTTTTTTCTAATGGCAATAGGAAAAGTACTACAAATTGATGAAAATACAATTAATATTTAGGTTCTTAAGGCTTTTTGAACATGATGGTAGGGTCAAATTTGGTCCAAAATGCTAAAAAGTTGCCACCCTTCAAATATAGTTGCCACCTCATAAATGCAAACCCTTGTAGATCTAGCCTTTAATGTCCAATTTGGATAAAACAAAAGGTTTTATAACTAACTGTTTTGGACACTTTGAACTCAACAACGAGTTTAGATTTAATATAATAATCTCCCAAGGCAACCTACAATATAGAGCTTCAAACAAGAATCCCCTCAAAATCTAGTATTTCTATCAATTTTTTGTAATTATCTATATCATAATTTGATGCAAGGAAATACAAGATATACTACCTAGATCTCTATAAGAGAATAACAATAAGCAATCCCATAAGATCTAACACTATCCAAAAGATAGTATAAAATGTTTCATATCATGCAAGATTGGCTATAGAGGTATCCACCAAAAATCTAGGAGGTTTAATGAAAGCACAAGAGAGAACCAACATAAGAAAATGATTGTATTTGATCAAATGATGTAAATAGATAATATGTGTACATGAATATAACTAAATTGATATTACAATGAGAACCCCTTTCTTACACAAATTAATGTGAGACATAGGACAACATAAAATCATGAAATTTGTCTTAATCTTATGACTTGAGACATAACATGATAATGCCCTAAGTAAATGCAAATTAAAAAGTATGAATATGACCTAATAGGAAAACTAGATAAGTCATATACCTCATTCACACTAACAGAAATGCCTCCAATTAGTGTTGGGATCCTTCTTTGTTTCATCCTCATGTCTACCATGTTTGATGGTTTAGGGGTCATGTACCTCTATAATAATACCTTGTAGGGCACAAATGTCCAAACTTACGAGTTATTATAAGTTGGCATCTTATCCCATGTATGAGAAGTTAGTTGTTAGCTTAACCCTACGTAATGATATCCTACAATATCCTACAATATTATAACCTCAATCTCTAACAAGTCATCCTACCTGTCCTAGATGTGATATCCTAGTTGTCACGACATCCAATAGTGAAGATATCTATGTGAGGTCTTTCTATTGTAAAATGAACCTTATGTAAACTGAGAGTGCATTTATATCTCATCCTGTCATAAGAGTAAGGACATCTAATACTGATTTCCTAATCAAAATACTCATCCATGGTGCCTATATAATCAAGCATAAAGAAAAGAATATTGTTAGGTTTTGGTCAAAATTTAAATGGTGAATGTTCTAACAAAAGTAAATCAAATCCTAAAATATGTACTTATGAAGATTGCCTACTTTTTAAGAATTAATTTATCACATCAACTCATTTGTCTACTAAGTTGGAGGAGTTAATTCTTGAGAAAGTGCAACATCATTTGAGGCCTCCTCATCTGCTTCTCCTTTAGGATAGTAGTCAACACCATGCACCCCACCCACAATGTCACCTTGGTCACTCCTTGCATAAAAAATTATATGACCTTGGTATTTTTGTGGTTATCATTATGCATTTCCCTAGGATTGTCCTCAATTCAACCATGCAATAAAAGTCCCTAGAGTAAGAGAATTACATGCAAGTGTCCCTTTCCAAACTCGGTCACCTTCCAAGTAGATCTATAACGCGAGGGTATTAGAGACAACTTCTATATTATTTTCTCTCAAAGTTAATAGAGCACTCACGTAATGAGATGAGATTCCATGAAAAAATTATTATCAAACAAGTGGCTCATCCCTTTGCCATATTACTTGCATCATCTCTTGCCAATCTTCCCTCCATTTCACCGTACAAGTCCACAATAATGTTTGTATTTATCAATGTAGCCAATACCTATGTAGATGTGTTATACTACCCAATCAAAGAAACGTGATGGATCTTGGAACAATGGGATTAAGTGTGGGAATGTATTGGTGATACGATATACTATGCTCCAAAATATATACCATGAATATAAAATGGTGGCTAAATGTTAAACCCATGTAACTTGTAATTCAATAAGACATGATAAACCAATTTAAGGATATTAATCCACTATGTGTGTACTCTAATTCACCCAACCTATCAAATATTGGAGCCCAAAACTATCCAAAGAAATGAACTTAGGTCCTAACAAATGAGAAGCTACCATGCCAATAAGAACAATCTAAAAGGTCATAATTTTTAAGTATCAAAAGTAAGCTTAATTATACTCCCTCCTCTCTCTAGTTATGTTGATGCCCATGCATACAACACACAATATTATTTCATCTTGTGGTGTCCACTTTACCTATGTAAGTTTGTCCCCATAATCAGGGAAAATTAAGATCATATAAACATTATACAAAGTGATTATGTACTAAGCATAGATATTAAGGAACTAGAAAGTGTTTTGATCTACATCTCAGTAAGTCAAAATATCATAGCATATGCATGTCAAAGTTTTCATTAAAGGTACTTAGACTACTTTTTCTAGTCCTATGTGTCATAAAATACCACATTATACACTAGATATCTTCTCCATTACACTAAAAATCTAGATAAATTCTCTAGTTGTGTTCCAATAGATTTACATCTCAATAAGGCATAATGTCATAGCATATGAATGTCTTTTTTTTTTATTAAATGGATCTGGACACTATTGTATCTAGTTGTATTTATTGTGAAATGCCTCATTCTACACTATATATCTTATCCACTATGCTAGCAAACTAGATTCATTCTCTAGACATTTTCTAATAGATGTGCATGTCCTATTTAACACAAGCACACACTAGTCACTATGAAATTGTAAACCCTAAAATAATACACACTTAGAAAGGCAAGAAAGTTAAAAATGTGAAAAACAATTAAAAAGAATTTACCCCAAGTCTAGGTGACCAAATGAGTTTGAAAGGTGAAAAAATTCAATTACAAAATTATCCCTTGGCAAAAGGGGTGACTTCACACAATATCCAAGTGACCCTAGGGTTGTCAAAAAATCTCAAGGTTCGCCCAAGTGACCTTCCCAACCAAAAAAAATTGACACCATAATGCAAAATGGAATACCCAAGACACTACAAAACCATAGAACACTTACAAGTAAAAAATTTCAAACGAAAATGGAAAAAAAATAAAATTTGCATTTCCTACCTAGACACCAACCCTTCACAACCAATGATACTCATTTCCACACAAAATAGGTAAAATATCAACTATGATTTTTTCTCATCTCTTACGCCTCTAAATCTATTTAACAATGAGCCAAATCCATAGTAAAAATACCCTTGTTGCAAGCTTTTCATTGACTATAGTTTGTTTAATTATTTGTCGTCAACCTATGGTCTAATTTTCTCCCTTAACGCGAGCACAAATGCAATTTAAAAATGATTTGAGCTCAGACATTTTGGCTATTTTTTTATATAAATTAAAGAATCACAAATATACTTCACACTACATCATCATTGTACATCCTCTCATTTTTATTTTCGCATAAATTTAGTAGTTAATGTTTCAATTACATACACTTGATTCATTTTTCATTCTTCACCTTGCACATTTTTAATAAGTGACAAGAGTGAACAACAAAGGTAGCATCTCATCATAAAGTAAGAACTCATGTCAATCATAACATCATTCATTTATTTAAATTACTATACATGATGCATGTTTTTGGTTTTCTATTTAACAAGTTTAGATACAACATAATGACAAAGGTAAGTATAAGTGTGGGGTCACACATGCCCATTTTAAGAAATGGCGCCTACCTTCCATGTAAACTATCAATCTGAAGGGGAAAATACATAAGTGATAAGGATTGCACTAGCATACATGATAATTTCACAATTCAACTCATGACCAATGTGGTGTGAAAAAAATCTCTTAACATTTCCTAACCTAGAGGGAAGCATTTTCTTAGCCTTTAGGACCATCCCTTGCATTTTTCTTGGCATCCATAAACTTCTACCTTGCACACATACCCTTATCTTTCTTGAAACTACTTTTCCACCCCTAAAGTGGTGAGGTCTCTGAAGAATTCTTAGGTGACCCCAAGGCTGCCAAAGCATCTTACGGGTCATTAGGATAACCTTCCCTATAAAAGAGGTGTGACACCCCTAGAAAAAGGGGAAACCCTAGTACCGAGTAAAAGAGGAAATCTCAATGTTCTACATTCACATGTGAGAACTCTCATCGTAATTGATTTTCACCATTTTGGCCTTTTATTTCAATATTAGTTGATACTTTCTCTACCTACACCTATTAGTTTTTTAATTTTCCCCTAGTTGTGATCCTAATTGAGTTTGATATCCTATTTAAACACATCCATTTTAATACCAAAGGGTATTTATTTATTCACTAGAAGCCTCTAATGGGATTTGTAATTCTTCTACCTCTCTTTTTATAGTTATTTGAGTAGGATAGTGAGTCAATTTTGAGGCATCCAAGCCAAAATCTGAAGTTTCATCGTAGCATCCATACTCCCTACAAGCCTCAAGGCCTTTTCTTGGTTTTAAGCTTCAAAGCTTCCATTGTTATAGTATAATGATTTGTCATTAAGTATGTGTCAATGTATGATTTTAAATAGAGGGTGCATCAATTTCCATCATCATACGTTGTTATCGATAGTTTGGCTAGCAATAATGTCATGGTATGAATGTTTCTATTGTATGTTAGTATTTATTACTCCATTGTTGTTCCTTGGTTCTTGCATATAAGTCCATGAAGTTAGAAATGACCTCCCAAATATTGACGTAATGTATGGGTCTATTGACGTGCATTTCTATAATATGTATTTCAACTGGGTAGAGGTGAATGAAAGAGTTGTTTCCAGAAAATGTATTGTTGTGGTAAAGGATATAATGATTCTTATAAAAGTCTTAATAAAATTAAAAATCATATATACAACTTTATTTAAAGGCTACAGAGTTCATTGTACAAGTTGTTTAATATTTATGCAACTATTTAGTTAGGAAGTCGAACTAGGAAAGCTAAGTCTTTAAAAGAATAAAATTGGAAATTGATAGCATTGACATGTTGGTCATGGATCAAAGTTAGTCACAACAAATACACTCATCACAAATACACCTCTTAGAGTTTCTTCAATATTGTTGGAAGGAAGATGCAACATCTCACAAGTATGCAGTGTGACATGATTGATTATTTTGGAGCACCATGATTGCAATTACTTGAGGACAAACAATTTTGGGAAGGGAGGACTTTATATGTCCCTTTTCTTCAAAAATAACACTTACCAAAAATAATTAGTCCCCACTATCCAAAAATAGTAAGTCATTAATAATAAAAGGCATCAAACAATCTTATTTATTTAATAGTTATATTATTTAGATATAATTTATATCCTTTGAAAAAGTAGATATTGAATTTATTACTTTAATGTTGTTTTGGATTAAGGAAAAAAACAGATTTTGAAGGGGCCCCAAAACCCTTTACAAAATGATTCTAAGAGGTATAGAATCAGAAAGCAACATCCAAAACAAAATGGGCTGCAAGGATAGGAATAAAAAACAGCAGCCAAAGAGACAACAAAAGCCCAACCGGGCACAAAAAGACAACAGAAAGACCAAACCCAGACACAGAAAGAACCAGCAACAGAAAACAACCCAATTACATTAGGCTTTTGAGAGTCTCAACGACCTTAGCCTCTAGGGAATTCATGGTATTAGCAGCAGCCTTCATAGCTTTGTGATCCAAATTGTGAAAAGTCATCTTTTTCTTCATGTTCCCTTAGGTCCTTTTGCAGGGTCCTTCACCACTTTGAGCTACCTTAGCATCATCACCAAACAACAATAGCCTTATCCGATTATTCTAGACTATTCACCATGGCATTCATAACCATTGCAGACTATTTGACAATTTTGTGACCGCTAACCATAATAGTCTTAAGGGTGTGTTGGATCTTGTTGTAGCCTTCCTTGACATGGGTGATGCGTTCCTCTAGCCTTTTCTTTAGATGATCAACCCCTTCCCCTATTTTCTTGATATAGTCCATGACCGACTTCTTCTTGGCCTCAACACAATTCCCTTCATTATTTAGATTACCATGAGAAGAACCAACAGGGAAAGAATCCATTTTGCTTCCCAAGGCTCTTTGGTTAATATTGATCTCTTTAAGTTCATGAAACAACCACTTGAACATATTGAAAGTTTCAATAGCATGATCATGAGCCATACCCAACACATTTTCATAATCCTTCCTCTTATCATTTAGCTCATCACTTTGGGGATGAAGGTCTGCAATACCAACCACACCGACATTACTGGTCTCCTTATATGATGAAGGAGAGGTCGGGACATTAGGGCTATCAGAGTTCTTATCATCATTTGCCTTCTCACTAGAAGAGGGGGAGCCATTTTCAGCAGAAGTAGAGGGGGAGGACATAACAATGTTCTTGTGACCTTTGGAACCCTTCCTCATCTTGGGTTTAGAGCTTGAAGGAATTTCCATTTTAGCTTTTTTCAGGGGAGGGGGAGTCTCTTCAGACCCAGACCCAGAGGCTTCATTATCAAACTCCCCCGCACTAGTCTCATCATTCTAAGAATTAATGTGGATAAAATCATCAGGGGGAGGAAGAGCACGGAAATGGGCATCAATAAGGACCAACCGACCTTCATACATGATGGGAAACTTAGCAAGGTTCTTGTGGTGGTCACTAAAATTAGCCCTAAGAGCAGACATGAAGTAGAAAGGGAAAGACATCTTCACACCATGGAAAAAATGATTCAGAATAACAAAGTGGTGGCCATACACTCTGGTATAACAACCATCCAAAGCAAGGTAATTCATAATTACCTTGAGAAGCTTCTGCCAGAAAGACTTAATAACTGCAATGTCATAGTAGTTGGCCATCTTCTTAACAATTTTAGCTCGCTCCACCTCCTTCTTGGGGAAATTCTGCAAAGCTTTCTCTATATACACTCTATCTCAGTAATACTTCATGCCATCCATAGATAACCCAGTAACCTATGCAATGAGGGATTCATCAACCAAGATCTTCCGACCATGAAGAAAAATCGTTCCATCCTTTCACTTTTGAGAAAAATAGCTCGTGACATCTTGATTTCGTCCTTGAAGCCTCTCAATGTATGCAGTGAGCCCACCTTTCTCCATAATCTTTTAAAGCTTCTTTTCATTCTTCAGCTGCACACAACTAGGTGGCTCAATTCTTTTTCTTGCACCACCCATTTTATCAAGCTCTCTGTAATACTCTCTGCAAATAATTTCTAGAGTTAAAGAAAGACTCCAGAAAATGTATAAAATCACCCACAAAGAATGTGAAATAAATTTGCATCAATTCTCATGCCCTCTCTGGCCACCTGTTTCAGAACGAAAGGTATTAGCAATTCTAGAAACACTCATAGTCATTTTGTTACTAGTAATCATTAAATTTACTCCCCTGACTTTGCTCGTGGATCAGATGCATAGTGAATTCCGAGTCCAACCTGTCACCATGGGTCCAACAAAGTTGGGATTTACACATCACTACCTTATTGGCAAGGAAGTCAAGAATAACATTGGCTTGTTTATATACATGGACAAAAAATGCAATTATCAAAGGTTTTAATAATAGCTTTATCTTTTTTCATCCAAATATCAACATTCCAAGCCGGAGTAGAATTGTCCTTTAGGTAGTTGATAATGTTCTTTGAGTCCCCCTCGACCCAAACAAGCTTGCAGTTGTTCTTCTTAGCAAGTTTTAAACTGTAATAAGCTCCTATGGCTTCAACAACATTATTAGTTTGTTTACCAAGAGGGAGAGAAATAGCAGAAATGAAGTTGCCATAGTGGTCCCGTATCACCCCGCCACAACTAGCTTGACCAGGGTTCCCTCTAGCCGCACCATCGAAATTGATTTTAACCCATCCTTGGGGTGGAAAGTTCCAACTAATGTTGTCCCTGGGGTTGACCTTAGGTGTAACCATATGATGACCAAAATCCCAGACCTTGATAACATTAGCTTCATACTCCTTAAGGATACCACTGTGAGAGAGAACATTGGGACTAACAACTGAGAGGTTATCAAAGATGGCTCTAGAAATTTTCTTGAAAACAATATCAGGAGGGAGATAGATATCCGTGAAGATATGATTGTTACTTTCTTTTCATAAACCCCACACCATGTGAGGAAACATGAAAAACAAGAGCTTCTTTATGACAGGATTTCTTGAGGCGGGTTCCATTGGTGAACGAACTCCTTAACAGCTCCCGGTAAAGTCTAGCAAAGATCTTATTTCTGAAGCACTAGACTCCAAATCTCGGAAGTGTAAGAGCAATGTAAAAACAAATGATCCACAGATTCAGCCTCCTGCAAGCACACATAGCATCTATTTGGGATAGAAAAGCCTCTCTTAATAAGATTGTCGGTAGTTAAGATTTTATTAAGAAAGAGGAGCCAAAAAAACATATTGACCTTAGGAGAAAGGTCCTTAATCCATACTTTAGAACACCAGGACACATAAGGTTCATTACAGAAATCCGCAGAAGACACATAAAACTTCCTGTTGGGATTGAATTTCCAAATTAGTTCATCTTCCACACCTTCCTCCAAACCAAAAGAATTTAGGGAAATGTTCAAATGGGTGAAAGAAGGATATATAACAAGAAGATTTATCCACTTACCCTCCTTCCAATAGTCAGCCACCATTGAGCCAAAAGAAGCCACACAAAGATCCCTTAAAGATCCCAAAGTAGGATCAGAAGCAAGTGAATGATTCCCGATCCAACAATCATCCCAAAACCGGATTTTCTTCCATTCCCCAACTTCCAATAGGCTCCCTAGCTAGCAATATCCCTAGCCTTGAGGATATTGTTCCAAAGATGAGATCCAACAGGGATATGAGAAGAACTCAAAAAATCCTACAAAGAATGAATGTTAGAGAGATATTTATTGTGCCATAAGGTGTTCCATTCCCTTCTATAGTCATGAGACCCAAGACTTGTTTAGCCAGAAGAGCATTATTAAAGTTTTGGATGCTTCTAATTCTCAATCCACCATATCTTCTTGGCTTGCAAACATTCTCCCAAGCAACCAAAGGGATTCTTTTATTTTCCTCAACCCCTGACCAAAGGAATCTTTTTTGAATTTTATCAATAATTTCAGAAAATTTAGAGGTAATCTTGAACAAACTGAGGGCATACACTAGGAGGTTCTGAAGAGTAGCTTTCAATGGCTCAATTTTACCAGCCTGACTCAAAAGGGTGCCTTTCCACCCAACCAACTTCCTATTAAATCGATCAATTAAAGATTTCCAAAATGACTCAGAAGGTTTAGATCCTAGAGGGAGACCTAGGTAAGTAGAGAGGAACTTACCCGTGAGGCAACCGAGAATGTTAGCAATCTTCATTTGGCAATGCTCAGGAGTATTGATGAAATAGATAAAACTCTTAGTTCTATTAACCATCTATCCAGAGGCTTTTTCATAGATGTTGAGAATCAATTTGATGACTCTGGATTCCCCAACAAAAGAGCTTCCCATTAAAATGGTATCATCAACAAATTGTTGATGAGAGAAAATCAAATTGGCAAAGGATGGCTTGAGGGCTTTCAAGGATCCTTCCACGACTTTTTTATGAATGAATCTATCCAAACTTTCTGCCATTATAGCAAAAAGAATAGGCGATATAGGATCACCTATCCTAATGTTGTTAGAACAAGTGGGGTGTTGGGTTCTTTTGGAGGTAATTAAAAGTTAATTTGGTAATTTCTAAAGCATCTTTAGGGAGTGAAAAAATTACAAAGTTCAACCAACAATTACAAAGCATGACCAAATTCATAATTCAAAATGGTTTTCCCTCCCAAATCATGACATGAAATTTTTGGGCATCCAATTTGTGCATATTATATATAAAATTCAAGAATCATTCATTTACGGTCATTCTGATATATCTCACTTTATCTTACAAAGCATTTTTCTTGTGGAACCTTTAATGGTTGATAAACCATTGCAGTCAAAGGCTCGTGGAAAAGATATTCATGGTTTTTAGGTGATCCAAGAATAGGATGTATTGGATTTCAATGAGAAATCTCATCCAAAGTTTTACATTGTGTTGAAGGAGTTGAGAGTGTCGATAGTTTCAATATTTTGTTTTGCATTTGTGAATTAAAAAGTTTAAAATGTTTTTGTTTGAATTTTGGTTTGCAAAAGGTCTTTTGTTATGTGTGGATGTGATTTTTATAGTAAATATTTTCATATCATTTTCCAAGTTCCAAAATCAAATTGTGTGGGTTTGGAGGGTTTGTAGTGTGTATTTAAAGCTTTGACATGTTCTATGCTTGGTGGGATCTACCATATAAATGTGGTTTGCATTAGGAGTTTGTGTTTGTTGCAGAAGTTTCTATGCATGATAATATGGTGTATCAGACTTGTATTCTTTAATTAAATCTAAAATTGATAATAAATTTTAGCTAATTATTGCAATGTAATTGACTTCAATTTTTAGGTGTGAACCCTAATAATTTTATTATTTCTTGTATTTATCCATTTGTAGTAGCCCATTTCATGTATTTACAACAAAAAAATCATAACAAATTTTTTCCATATATTGGGTGTAAGAACGAGTGCTAATGTTTTCCAATAAAATTATAATTTTCTTATGGATTTTGGAAATTATCTTATTCTAGCACAAAGAACATGAAAATAATGTTATTTTATTTTATTTTGTTGTTCTTTGTTATTTTGGAAAGGTTAAAAATCATGTTTTTTTATAATTGGAACATTACAGCTATGGGCATTGGAGAAGGACACACATGAGTGTCCAACCCAGAGTACAAGATACACCTAGGATTGGCCTAGCTAGAGCTTTGTCTAAGTATAGATATGGTGTGAGTAGCCACACCCTTCTGTGTGAATAGGAACATATTGTGTTTTTACACAAGCTCCCCAAAGTTTGTTATAATGGGAGCCAATACCACTAAAATCTTTGTAGGATGAGAGTGACCTTTCTAAGAACTATAATTCAAAAATGTTGATGCTAAAAGATATTGGAAATATTACATGATTTAATTACATGGATATGTTTTTGATATTAAGAGAAACAAAACAAGGGTGTTGTCCCCAAATACAATAGCCTAGAGGGCATAAAGCCAATCATATAATCAATAGCAACACATTGACAACACATTAATCACAAACTACAAATCATTCATACTATTATTATGCTATTCATGTTTTTTATTAAGGCAAAAACAGGTTTTGAAGGGACCCAAACCCTTTACAAAAGCAAAGATCTCTCTAGCCTTAACAAGGAGTTAAACCAAAAAAGATCACTAAAACTAAATAGCTCCTTAAAAACCATTAACCACATTACAACAAAGGGGCATAGACCAAACAGAGCGAAAAGACAAAAACAACGACAAGAAGAAAAAATCAATTACAGAAAAACCAATAGAATAACACGAACACAACAACGAGCCAGCCTTAAACTAGTAGGTTCATAGTCTAATCCATCTCTTTTTCAATCTCTATCATAGTATTGGTTATCTTCTTGAGCTTCTAAAAATCAGGAGGAGGTCCAACTGTCTTTCTCTTCAACATACCCCTGGTCAGTTTGCTATGTCTCGAAGATATCTCCTGTCTAGTATTAGCGTCCACCTCCACCACATCCTTCAGATGGAAATGCTCTTCAAGGCTGTGTTGGCATTTTGATGATTATGTTGTGATTGTCATTGATGGACACACACTTGTTATGAGATCACTTTGAGAATGTATGAATTATGCTAAACCGGTAATTGTTCCAAACCAGTATCATGTTGTAGTCTTTAGACTACTGTTGTTATGCAGAAAGTGTTTACCGATCTCAAGTGGTATGAAGACCCAAGCGGCATAGAGAGATCAAGCGGTTTAAGGATCTCAAGTGAAGCAGAGCAAAGGAGCCACAAGCGGCAGTTATCTTTCCCCAGTCTTCAATTTTTGTAAATCGGTAATCTGTTTGAACCGGTATTACTCTGAGTCACCAATCGGTAACCGATAATACTCTGTGATGAGTTACCAACCAGTATATTTGTGTGATGAGTTACCATCCACCGACACTTTGATGGTGATTTTGTGTCATGTTACCAAATGTGTCTAGATACAATGAACCTAGGAACTTGCAATGTAATCCTATTGGACTGACATGAAATCAGATTCCTTTTAAGGACATCATGTCTAGAGTTTTAATATGTGTGTAGCTGATAGGATTTGTGGTGGTTGATGAGCTCTTGTATGTGCGATCTTAACCGAGAAGATCAAGTTTGTGAGTTGTAACAGAGTAAGGAGTTACTGAAGACTGAAGTAATGCTGAAATGCATAAGCTATGAGCTACAATGGATCTAATCAAGCAGACTATGTTATTTGCTAGATCATTCACTTGTTGATTACTCACATCTTTGACAAGTTAGAAACCCTTAATCGGGTAGGCCCAGAAAAGCCTTTGTCAATCCTCTAACAAGGTGGTTCACATCTATGGATCTGAAATCCTCTCACAAGGTAGTCTTTAATCGAACTTATCTCCTAACAAAGATTGAGATTCCTAACAGGATCTGTTCTGGTAAAGAACATTGTATGACCTTAACCGGTCTGACCTTAACCAGTCTGACCTTAATTGGTCTGACCTTAACCGGTCTGGTTACTATTCTGCAGATAGTTACTTGTGAGTTTCATCTCACCCTGGTTTTTCCCATTTGGGTTTCCACGTCAAAATCTCTTATGTTATGGTGATTGTGCTTCTGTGGGTGAATGCATTATTTGCTATTTGGTTTGCATGTGTGTTAACCGGTTTGTTTGCTAAACTTTTTTACCAGTTTATTGCTAGACTATTAAAGTGTTTAAGTACAGTAATTTTTGGTATACTAATTCACCCCCCTCTTAGTATTCATCAATTGGTATCAGAGCCAACCTTTCTATAAGTCTAACCACTTGGAAAGAGATATGGGGGAATACACTATGAAGGAACTTACTCATTGGCTCACTTAGTCTGAGCAAGCCTATGATGAACTTATGGTCAAATATAAGGCCTCTCAAGCAAAAAGAAGAGAGCATGCTGAAAAACTGATGGAGCTAACTGAAAATGGTTCTTTTGATGAAGCGGACATGGAAGCCCTAATTCAAGAAGTTGAAAAATTGAATGAGTCCAATGCCAACCTAAGAAGGGAACTTGAAGGCCTAACTATCAGAATGTGTCAAGAGCTTGAGAACTGGAGGAAAGCTGAAGATCTGGTAAAAGACAAAGATCATGAGATCTCCAAGCTGAAGCAAGAGATCAGTGCACTTACCGCTCATCTTCATGAAAGCAAAATGGAAAAAGAAGAAGTGCAAGGTGAACTAAACATGGCTATCTCTGAGAATGCAACCTTGAAGGAATCTAATGCTGCTATTTCCAAAGAACTCACTGAGTCAAAGGAAATACTTGCCAAATTCAATAAGAGCTCTATCAAGCTAGAGCAGAAGCTTGAATCATCTAAACAGGTAAAGAATACCAATGGACTTGATTTCTCTGAATATGAGAAAGGAGATACCTTTGGAATAAAAAGTGGAGCATCAAATAAACAACCGGCATCAAAGGATAAAGGTAAGCAAATGTTCAAACCCGTTTGCTTTAACTGTCTCAAGGAAGGACACACTGCTAATGTATGTAGAAGTAAGGCTTACAATAATTTTCCTTATTTTCTAAATGATAAGCCTAGATCCAATAGATTCAATGGTAATTGTTATGCATGCAACAAGTTTGGGCATAGAGCATTTGAATGCAGGTCTGTCATGCACAATACCGGAAGGTATCCTCAAAGGAATCAAGGAGTTTTTCCCGAACCCTCTGGGAACCAGAACCCAAACTGGTTTAATACCTATAGTCATCAGTCAGGGAGCGGTGGCTATCAAGTGACAACCGGAGGGAGAAAAATCTGTGTGATTTGTCATGGTCATGGTCACACTGCTGCAACATGCAGAAGGAAGAATGGAAATGTGAATAATGGACCTTGGAGAGCACCTAGAATGGTTTGCTATCACTGCAACAAACCAGGTCATACAACAAGATTCTGCAGAAGTAGAAAGAATATATCAGATGATATACCGGTCACTCTGGAAGGAAAACTTGATGTTGAAATTATTCAAGTAGATATGAAGAAAACCTGGAAGAAGAAGCTAGAAGAAGTGTTTCAAGAAGAACTGGTTTCTACACCCAGTGTGGAAGTCGCTGAACCGGCAAACTAAGCATCAGAGAAGCTTAGGGGGAGAAAATGGTGAAATATCTCGAACCCCCAATTGACATCGGTAAAAGACCTTAACCAGTATGAGATACCTGTCAGATTGGCAAAAGACCGAAAATGGTATAAGGAAAAATTAGGGTTTATGCCCTAATAGTGGAGCATTTATTATGGTAGGTAGAGAATCTGTTTCAAAGGAATTTTCAAATCATTTCACACTATCATTTTTTCAAGCAAAGAAGTTTTCAAGTGCAGAGCGAAGAAAAGCGATTTACATTGCGATTCAAGGAATTTATCAAAATCCTAAAGAAGAATCTGAAGCAAACATCTATTGGAGAAGTGTAGAACGCAAAGCGGTATTTTAGTAACCGAAGGAGTGTGTAGCAAAGTTCAAATTGTGAAGCCCTAAATTTTGATCTACGAAGTTATTTTTCAAAATTCCCTATTTATCATGGCTTCAACATCACATGCTAGCTCTAGTGCACCCATTGATTCTGTAGACTTCATTCAACGAAAGGCAAAATACAATCCCTATCTCAAATACCCGCTGGTGTCATAGTGGAAGAAGGCATTTCAAATTTCATTGACTGCAAGATTGAAGACCTAGGATCTCTGATGATCCATTCCCAGTTGAGTATGTTCTGCAGAAAGGATAAGAAGATTAAACCAGAATTCAACACTTTGGAAAAGAAGAAACTTCACAATGCAACCTATTTTCTTGAAGAATTTTTGGATGATCACATTTGAATTATTCTGAGCAGAGTACACAGTGATAAGATGTACTTAGAGCAGATGCATGATATCAAACCAAAAGCGATTCATGTCATCACCAGTTTCTACAACATCGTTGAAGTGCCAGCCCTAAGAAAGATTAGCAAGATAGAAATGACCAAGCTAACTGGTTCTATGAGCGATTCACGAGGAATGACTGTCAATTCAATCAAGGATGATTTGGTCAAATATGCATGTATGGTGATAGGATACCGGATGTTCCATGCCAGCAAAACCAACTTTGTCTCTGTTGCAGCAGTAAATGTCGCCTACAGGATGATCAAGGAAGATGCATCGTTTGATCTATGCACCAGTATGCAAAGACAACTCCTGTTGAACCTCAAGTCGATCAAATAGGACAATACCCTAAAATTTAAGTTTGTACAACTATTGGTTGGGTTGTTCTTCTACTTCCAAGGCTACCTTCTAGGAGTAGGTAAAATTCAGTGGTCTGATGACCAACCGGTGAGAAAGCAAATCAAGGAAAGCCTACAAGCGGTTGGAACCAGCTATCCGGAAGTGCTGAACAAATATTTTGATGAGTTCAGATGCAAAATGAACCAAAGGGTAAGAATATCCGGTGATATAGTCAAAAAGTATGAGGAAGACATCTGCTTCACCATCAAAGTTGATGAGTGCATAATGGAGGCGGTTGAGCCTAGACAGGAAGAAGTGGAACCAATGGGATATAAGGTAATGAATGACATGTTAGATGGGTATTCCTCTACCCTAATCGCCTCGCCCCTTGATCCAAAGGAAAAGAGAACCAGCACCTATTTGGAAAGGGTTACACTGGTTCAACAACCCTTAGTATAGAAGGGAAAGGCAGTTCCTTCAGCATCGGCACCGGTTACCACAACAAGTCCCAAAGTGACCAAGCGGTCACCAGCAAAGAAGAAACCGAAAGCGGCACCCGCCAAAATCTTTAAGAGGAAGCGGAAGATAAAAATAAATACACCAGACTCAGAGGACATTGTCTCTGAAGAACAGCCTAAGAAGACTAGGCAAACAAGGAAAAAGACAAAGAGTGAACTGACAACATCTGCACCGGTAAATATTGATATTTCCTCTTACAAACCTTTGACACATTGTCAAAGAACAATTAAGAATATTAGAAGAAAAGTACTTGGTGATTTGAAAGAGTGCTTTGACGATTTTAATGATGATGAAAAGAAAGAAGTTGAACAGGAAGTTATCAATTATTGATGTATTAATGACTAGTGGCCATCAGAAATTAAATCTGAGACACCTGATTCTTTGTATAATTCTTTAGACAACAAGTGGCGCATTGCCATAGAAAAGGAAAAAGAAATAAGAGAGGAAGTATTTGCACAATACTTTCCTAATGTACCTAAAATAGAAGTATCTGAAGTGGTGGAGAAATATAAGGGCCTCTTCTTCATGAGAAGAAGAAGACTCCTGTTATTGGAAGGAAAAGTTCTGGAAGTGGTTAAAGATACCCACTCCCTTGCTCAATCAGCTTTAAGACTACATGAAGTGGTTGAAGCCAACAGGAAAGAAGAGCAAGAACTGGAAATGACTCAACCAGATGAAGTATACAATAGTGAAGGAGAACTGGTCACCACTCAAATGGAACCGATTGATGTTGATGCCTTAAATGGTGACAATGTTACTCTAGATGCACCAGTAGAAATAGAAGGTTAGGAGAAACAGGAAGAAGACAAGAGAAAATAGGAAAAAGAAGAAAAGAAGAAACAGGAGGAAGACAAGAGAAAGCAGGCAGAGGAAGAGAAGAAGAAACAGGTGAAAGAAAAGACAAAATAGGCAGAACAGGAAAACAAGAAAGAGGATGAGAAGAAAAAGAAAGAGGAAGAAAAGAGAAAAGAAGAGGAGAATAAGAAACAAGAGGATGAGAAGAAGAAGAAGGAAGCGGAAAAGGAAGAGAAGAAGAAGAAGGAAGCGGAAAAGGAAGAGGAGAAGAAAAAGGAAGAGGAGAAGAGAAAGGAAGAGGAGAAGAAAAAGGATGAAGATGAAGAGAAGCAAAAAGAAGAGGAGAAAAATAAGGCGGAAGAAGACAAGAAGAAATCCAAAGAGAAAGAAGAAGCGGTACAGAGCACTCAGATGGAGACTCCAAAGGCAATCGATACTCAAGCCAAACCAGCTGACATTACCAGTCCTATTGACCTCCAGTCTGCAAATGAATCAAAGCTACTGCAGAGCATTAAGCTTGCTCAAGAGCGATTGGATGCTCTAAGGAGGGAAAAGGAGGAAGATGTTATCCAAACTGCAGTGGAAACACTCACCAATTTGATACCCAGTACAAACCTCCCCAGTATCGATTCCTCACTTGCTCAGTTAATGCTTCTATGTACAGTTGTGGAAGACCAGGTCCAAAGCCTGGAAGAAGTTGCAGAAACAAATGCCAAAAAGGAGCATGAAAAGGCTCTGAACATTGCCTTAGTGAATAAGTTGAATGAGCTTCGGTCAGAACTTCAGAAGGCACAAAAGGACATCAAAGATGCAATGGATGAGGGCAATCTAATACTCAGCAAGATTTGTCAACCTCATTTATTTTGTGATGATGTGCTCACTCAGAAGGACAAACTGCAATCTGATATGCAGTCATTTATTAGCACCTTCAAGATTCCATATGATTCCTTCTCCACATATGGACAAACTGCTCACCAGTTTCAACTTCAGTCTGCAAGACTAGAGGCAGAGATAAGCAACCGAACACGTAATTTGCAGGAACTTCAACTGGTCCTACTGCCAAGACTGCAAATTCTCCATAAATGCTACCTCAATATAGATGCCCTAACGATTACTCAAGAGATGAGTACCATGGATGCCATGGAGGAGCAAGTTTATTAGATGCAAACGGAGAATGAGGTTGCTACCTCATTGCTTGAATCATGGTCATTATCCATGAAGACATTTATGCAGGATTTTTAATCAGTTTTTGACAAGTTTCACTCTTTATTGTCATAAACCTTTTAAATCAGTTTTTAATGCTAATGGAACAAGGGTTTTTCAACTGTACTTTGTCATTGTTGGCAAATGGGGAGTAGTATTTTGTATTTAAAATTTTGATGCATGCTTTGCATACTTTCATCTTTATCTCAGTAAGGAGGTAGTGTATATGCTTAGGGGGAGTAATTTTACTTATGGCATAATTTTGTTGTAAAACACTTAGATGTCAAAATTTTTCCTAAGTATTTCCATCAATGCCAAAGGGGGAGATTGTTGGCATTTTGATGATTATGTTGTGATTGTCATTGATGGACACACACTTGCTATGAGATCACTTTGAGAATGTATGAATTATGCTAAGTCGGTAATTGTTCCAAACCGGTATCATGTTGTAGTTTTTAGACTACTGTTGTTATGTAGAAAGTGTTTACTGATCTCAAGCGGTATGAAGACCCAAGTGGCATACAGAGATCAAGCGGTTTAAGGATCTCAAGCGAAGCGGAGCAAAGGAGCCACAAGCGGCAGTTATCTTTTCACAGTCTTCAATTTTTGTAAACCGGTAATCTGTTTGAACCGGTATTACTCTGAGTCGCCAACCGGTAACTGAAAAGATAGACAAACCAGTAATACTCTGTGATGAGTTACCAACCGGTATATTTGTGTGATGAGTTACCATCCACCGACACTTTGACGATGATTTTGTGTCATGTTACCAAATGGGTCTAGATACAATGAACCTAGGAACTTGCAATGTAATCCTATTGGACCGACATGAAATCAGATTCCTTTTAAGGACATCATGTCTAGGGTTTTAGTATGTGTGTAGTTGATAGGGTTTGTGGTGGTTGATGAGCTCTTGTATGTGTGATCTTAATTGAGAAGATCAATTTTGTGAGTTGTAACAGAGTAAGGAGTTATTGAAGACTGAAGTAATGCTGAAATGCATTAGCTATGAGCTACAATGGATCTAATCAAGTAGACTGTGCCATTTGCTAGATCATTCACTTGTTGATTACTCACATCTTTGACAAGTTAGAAACCCTTAACTGGGTAGGCCCAGAAAAGCCTTTGTAAATCCTCTAACAAGGTGGTTCACATCTATGGATATGAAATCCTCTCACAAGGTAGTCTTTAATCAGACTTATCTCTTAACAGAGATTGAGATTCCTAATAGGATCTATTCTAGTAAAGAACATTGTATGACCTTAACCAGTCTGGTTACTATTCTGTAGATAGTTACTTGTGAGTTTCATCTCACCATCATTTTTACCATTTAGGTTTCCACGTCAAAATCTCTTGTGTTATGGTGATTGTGCTTCTGTGGGTGAATGCATTATTTGCTATTTGGTTTGCACGTGTGTTAACTGGTTTGTTTGCTAAACTGTTTTACCGGTTTACTGCTAGACTATTAAAGTGTTTAAGTACAGTAATTTTTGGTATACTAATTCACCCCCCCCTCTTAGTATTCATCAGGCTGCTTATCATATTTTTGAATCTCTCCACAGTGGGACCGATCACCCCTAGACTAGTTTTAACAACTGCTTTGATGGATTCCTTGATTTTAGCATTTTGGTCTTCCAAAGTAGCCTTTCTTGAAGTCATCGAACACCTCCATAGTAGTTTTAAGGCATTTGATGATAGAGGCCTTCTCCTTTTCAGACCTGGGGGTAATCTCATCTGTCACCTGCCCTTTCTCCAACTGCTTAATATTATCTTTGATAATCTCCAATTTGCTACTATCAGCTCTTTTTTTGAGCTGGATGTCCTTAATCTCATGAAAAATCCACTTAAAAATCTTAAAGGTAACAACAACCCCATCTCTAGCTAAAACCAGAACATCGGTAACAGTTTCCTTCTCAGAACAAAGAAAATGTGAAGAAGGGTCAAGAGAGCTCGAAAAGGACTGGCAATTTTCAAAGTTATGCACAGGTGGAGGCTCGCTATAAGCAAAGGGAGAAGGACTCTTACCCTAGATGTGAGAGTTATAAGCCGAAACACTAGAAAACTTAGAGACAATCAGAAGGTTACCAACAGGGGGGAGAACTTGATCTCCGAGGGTTTTTAGATTTAGGGCTCTTCACAATAATGTTTTTCCCCTTATTTTTAGGGGTGGCCGAAGCGAGGGAAAATTCATCATCATCGGTCTCAGTGTAGTACTCATCCTCCAAGGACATAGAATCCTCTAAGTCAGAATTAACCACATGGAGAGAGGATGAAATAGGCGGAAAGGATTTGGCATGTTCAAATATAAGAAGGATAAGACCTTTGTGAGGAACAAGGTTTTTGATAGGGTCCTTCTTGTGATCACCAATGCTAACATTTAAAGAGCTTGCAAGAAAGAAAGGAAAGGAAATTCTCACCTTATGCCGGAAATGGTTGAGAGAAAAATGGTAGGTGAAACCTCTGGTATACCGCCATCCAAAGTGACGTACTCCATTATCACCTTCAGGATATCACCCCAAATGGACTTAATTTTCACAGTTTTGTAGCTGGTAGTCCCATCTCTCACCAAATCCCTCTTCTCCTTCTCCTACTTAGGGAAAAGATTCACCGTCATCTCGAAAAATTTTCTCTATGAAGAACTTAGCTCCATCGTTAGAGAGGCCAGTGATCTCTATAATTAGGTCCTCATTTATGGTAATATCTCTGCCAAAAAGGTTTACAGAGCCCTTATTATAGTTTCTAACAAACCCTTTCGTAACCTTAGCTTTTGCCCCATGCAGTTTCTCAATATAGGTGATGAAACAACCTTTCTCCAAAATTCTGCAAATGGTTTTGTTGTTTTTCATCCCTATGCAATCCATGGGCTCCACTCGCTTCAAATCCCCCCCCCCCCCCCCCCGTCTTATCAGAATCACTGTGCCTGCAAACCATTCTAAAAATGACCTTCAAACAGGATATGGCCCCAATCTATTTGTGAATGCACTTTACTCTAAAATGCACCCATAAAGCGTGCAGGAAGAAATCTCTAAAATAGCAATAAGTTATGACCACCCAAGAAGTGTCCTTGACACATCACGCAGAACTCATACTAATTACCAAAAATCTCAAGTCCAATTTAAAAATCATCATAGTAATTATTGTAAATTAGCTTCTTGGTTGCCGAGGTTATCCAGCCTAATTAATTCCTTCACTTCATCATTTAAAATATCCCCTCTTTGCCAAATTATTTTTTCATGAGCTTTAACTCCTAGGTTGGCAAAGTGGTCTGCCACCTTATTATTTTCCCTATAAGTGTGGAAAATTTGACATTCTTCAAAAGAGTTAATAATTGAATGAGATAAGTTTATCCAATTGGCAATATTCCAAGATGGATTGAATTCTTTCCTGAGGCATTGGATAATATTTTTAGAATCCCCTTCAATCCATACCTTTGTGCAGTTTATTTGTTTGGTAATCAGGAGGGCCTAATAGGCTCGAATGGCTTCAACAATGTGGTTAGTCTGGGTACCCAAGGGGAGTGCCATAACTGAGATACAAACGCTATTACTATCCCTAATCACTCCCCCACACCCAACAGGGCCCGAATTACCCTTTGCCGCCCTATCAAAGTTGATTTTAACCCATCCCGAAGGAGGCACAATCCAATAGGTCCCCTCATGGTGTTTTCTTATCGTCTTTAAGACTCTGGAGATGTCCTTCCAAGCATTTGCAATCCTCTAGTCATATTCAGTGCAGTTTTGGGTCTCTTTTCTCAATTGAGCACAATTAAGGCAATTAAAGTTTTCCTTTACTGCCCTTTGGATTTTGTGGAAAACAATCTTAGCTGAAAGAGTGGTATCTTTGAATATCCTATTGTTTCTCTCTTTCCATATACCCCAAACTAGATGCAAAAGAGAGTAGAACCAAAGTCTTTTGATAACCCGATTGTTACTAGGAGCTCTCCATTGAATAAACAAAAACTACAAAGAAGATGGAAAGACTCGGCAAAGATCCCATAGTTGAAGCAATATCCCCAAGATTTCCTGAGCAAAGGAGAATTTAAGAAAGAGATGGGGGATAGATTTAGCATCATCCATACAAAGGATGCAAATGTTGGGAAGATAAAAACCCCTCTTACATAAATTGTCTATAGTCATAATTTTATTCTGAAGAAGGATCTAGGAAAAGATATTGACCTTGGGGATAAGGTTATTGATCCAGGCGTTAGCCCAAATAGGGCTTGAAGAGCTATGATTCTGAAACATAAAAGCATAGGCAAAAGAGAATGAATAATTACTAGAAGGATCAACTTGCCACACCATCAGATCATTCGAATAGTCCACATAGGTTGAATTGAGGAAGATTTGCAGAGGGGATAACTCCAGACTAATTTGAACCAGATTAACCCAACAACCATTCCTCCAATAATCAACAAAAAAGTGACCAAATCTTATAATACATTCTTCCCTGAAGGGATTAAAATAAGAATTATGAAAAAGAGGCTCCTTTCCAATCCATGAATCCTCCCAGAACAGGATACTAGAACCATTACCCAACTTCCAACCAGCACCTTTTGCTGCAAAGCTTCTTACCTTAATGATATTGTTCCAAAGATAGGATCCACAAGGTAAACAATCAAAGGCGATGAAATCTTTGAAAGAAGTAACTTGACTCAAATATTTTCTATGTAATATAGAGTTCCATTTCATTCTCTTAGAGTAAATCCTACACACTCGCTTAGCCAAAAGTACCTCATTAAAAGACCAAATGTCCCTCAAACCAAGCCCTCCTAATTTTTTATGCTTACACACCTCATTCCAAGAAAATCAATGGGATTCTCTTTTTATCCTCCAAACCTGACCATATGAACCTCTTTTGAATGCTATCAATTATTTCTACATATTTTGCAGGGATTTTAAAAGGACTCAGGCATAAATTGAGAGGTTCTGCAAGGTAGTCTTCAACAATTGAATTTTGCCAACCTGACTGAGGATCACACATTTCAATCCAACAAGATTCTTATTGAACCTCTTCACCAGGGATATCTAAAAAGAATCTGTCGGTCAAGAACCTAAAGGAAGCCCCAAATAAATCGAAGGGAAGTCTCCAACAATACACCCCAAAATAATATCAATTCTCTGTTGCCTTTCAACATGAGTATTAAGAAAAAATACAGAGATTTTACCTCTATTTAAGAACTGTCTTGAAGCTTCTTCATATGTAACGAGGACTTTTAAAAAAAAATTTGGCCTCTCTAATAGCAGAAGTTCCCATCAAAATTGTGTCATCAACAAACTGTTGATATGAGTAGATAGTAGAGTCAAAAGAAGGGCGAAGCCCCTTTAAATTACCACCTCTAACCATCTTTTGTAAATACCTTCCAAGGCTTTCTACCATGATTGTGAAAAGGATAGGGGATATGAGATCCCCTTGTCTAATACCCCTAGTAAATTGGAAAAAATGAGAAGGCGATCCATTAACCAAAATTGAGGTGTTGGTTGTGGAAATAAGTTGTCAAATGAGCTCCCAAACCTTGTTACCAAAGACAAAGGCCGCTAAGACCATAAGGAGAAAATCCCAATCCATTCTATCATAAGCTTTAGACAAGTCCAACTTTAGAAGGAATCCCTATCTCTTAGATTCAACTAGAGAGTGAATATTTTTGTGCACTGTGACAATCAAATCTAGAATTTGTCTGCCTGGTAAAAATTCAATCTGCTGAGAAGAGATAAGAAGAGGAAGAAAAGTCAGTAATATAGGGTGAGCACTTTAGAAATGATCTTGTAAAAAGAATTACAAAGACTGATGGGATGGAAAACATCAAAGGAATCAGCTCCAGGAACTTTGGGGATAAGCACAATAAAAGTAGAATTAATCTCTTTTAGGATCTTTCTAGCTCCAAAAAACTCCTTCACAGTGTTACAAATATCTTCAGCAACAATGTCCCAAAATGTGTGAGAAAAACATAGGGAAGCCATCAGGGCCTAGGGCCTTGTTGCCTTCAAAGGAGAAGACTGCTTTTTTAATCTCTTGACTAGAAGGAATAGCCGATAGCATTTTATTATGATCTTCATTAAGAATACTCAGAATAGCATCAATTAGGCATTGTTGAGCCTCAGGTCTCAATCCCATATCATCAGATAAGAGTTCATGAAAATAACGAACCACCTCACAACTTATATTAGCCTTAGATTTGGTCTTATTGACATTCTTGAAAATATGGTTGATTCTATTAGAGGCCTTGTGTTTCATAGCAGAGAGGTGAAAGGATTTAGTATTCGTATCACCAAAAGCAAGCCAATTATCTCTCGATCTCTGCTTCCAAAATTCCTCCTCCTTAGATATTATATCATGGAATTTTGACAGAATATCATTTTCTCTTGCTAAATAGCCACCCTTATATCCTTCCTCCTAGATTTTATCTTGAATTTCTCTCAATTCCATCTGGATAGTAGTCTTGTTGACAAAATGTGCCCAAAGGACCCCTTGTTCCAGATTTTAATATTCTTCTTGACCTCCCCCAACTTCTTCGCAACTCTAAACATGGTAGAACCATTGATACTGATACTTCACCACCGTTTGATATTATCATGGAGAGAAGAGTTAGAAAGCCACATTTTCTCAAATCAAAAAGTAAAATTCCTTATCCTAGATAACAATTCAACAACAAAACTGATTGGATAGTGATAAGAGCCAATTCTTGACAGTACAGATAGAGAGCACAAATAATTACACAACCAATCATTGGAAACTAGAGCACGATAGAGTCTAACATGTATAAGATCATTACCAACTCTATGATTAGTCTAGGTGAAGGAAGCTCCTTTGAGATCCATATCAATCAGACCATGATTATTTATAAATTTCATAAGATGTTGTTTACTATCCATGTTCACTTGGGATCCACCAAATTTCTCATAATCATTGATCGGGGTATTGAAATCACCCATAACTATCCAGGCATCATTTGGAAATTTAGCTCTCAAATCAGCCAAAGACTTCCAAAATTTTCTTCTTGCAAATTTGTTGTTTGGGGCGTAGATATTTGATAGGATCCAACTAAAAAAATTTCTAACATGATGAAATTTAGTAGCAATATGATTAGGATTTTCCCAAATTGATGAACCACTAATGAAATTAAGATTCCAGAATGAGGCAATTCCTCCAGAAGCGCCTTCAGAGCTATTACCATGAACCCCACCAGAGGTGAAGAACTTCAATTTTTCAACTCTTTCCTTTAAAATTTTAGACTCTTGAACTAATACTGTGTCTGGTTTGTGATCTTTTAGAAAATTACAAAAGAACTCTTGTTTATGAGAGATATTTAGCCCCCGCATATTCCATGACATTATCTTCATTGCTTAGAAGGGGTTAGATTCTTACAAATCTCATGGATAATGCATTGTATCCCATCAACAATATGTTGACTGCTATCTTGCTCTATGTGACATCTTGAGGATTTCCTCCCAACACTTCCTCTAGTCCCCACATCAGCTCTAACTCTGTTCCTAGTAGACATCGTAGGAGTTTTCATTTTCTTAGCACTTTTCTTCCTAGTGACTGTAGGGAACCCACTATCCTCTTCAAGGTCCGTATCTTAGTCTTAGTTTCTCTCTATCCGCTTGTTGTTTATACCCTTTTCCAAGATTAAGCTCTAGCATTTACCCTCTGATATGTGTTGAGATCCATTTCTCGAGCAATTCAAGGGGAAAGTAGATTTAACACAACTAGCAGATCCATCTGAGAGATAAGACATATTCTCAGCATGACACATCACAACTTTCTCTGGGGAATGAAAGGGGGATTCAAAGATTTCCTCAATGGGATTCTCATCTTTATTGTCCTTTTTTCCTTGAATACAAGGGCTTTTTCCTTCAGTCTACACTGGTCCTCCAGCATTCTCTTCCTCTTTTTCATCTAGAATCACTTATGATTCTTTATCTTCCTGCTGGGCTTCTCAATTTGGCTTCTTTAGGGGCTCTTCACCCTCAAGGGTAGAGTGGTTTCCTTCCCCCAGACCTTATTGACGTTCTTTTCATTAGGAATATTTCCTTTTAGAGGGCCCTTTTTAGCCTTCCAGACATTCTTTGTCATGCCATTTTGTTTCACAACTTTTCTTGGGCAGTTTTTTGCCCTATGGCCCATTTTTTTATAGTTAAAATAAACAAAAGGAAGGGTTTCAAACTTGATCGGTTGAACCCATTTCCCAAGATTAGAAATAATTTCAATCGAAGAAGGGATATCAGTGGATTGAACAACACTTACACAAATCCTAGCAAAGACCAACCTCTTCCTAGCAGCAGTCATTTGGTCAATTGATAATAACTCCCCAAAAGAGCTTGCTAATCCTCTGAACACATCCTCATTCTATAACTTCAAAGGGAGCCTAACACATACAAGAACAACCTCATAGAAACTTCCAGAATACGTACCATTTGGAGTCCATTTCTTCAAGCCAACAATGACTTGCTAATGACCCAAGGCCCACCACAAGGAATAGCAACAATATCCTCTTCACACGAAAACAAAAATGAGAAGAAACCTTTCGGCAAGGCAACAACCTCCACTTGACATTTCAATCACCATTTCTTCTTGACAAACTCTCTGATAGTTTCAATATTAGGTCTAGGACCCATAAACTTTCCAACCAAAGATAAAGCCATCAGAGATATGTTGTGGTCAACAATTGGGTTTGGAATGGTTATTGAAATACTACCACTGCCAATGTCAGAGGAAACCTTAATAGGGAGGAAAGAGGATTTACCATTTGGCTTAACTCCAAATAGGGAAACCCAAGGTAATTTACCCCCCTCATTTTTCCTGCCTAGATTCAAATTTGAATTCTTAACATTCATTCCTGAGCCAAAAACACCACCATTGGGCCCCAAATTAGGACCAACCTGAGCATTGTTGCCAAAACCCCCGACAACACGTGACTCCTCCTGGATGGGGGGGATTCCCTTGTCTAGAGTCAACTCCTTACATAGGTCCACCTAAAAGTCACAAATCCTCACAGAAAGGCACTTCGTTCTAGCACCCATGACAAAACCAACAAAGGGTGGAAGACCAACAGTCTGTCCTAGATCATTCCTACCATCACCATCGCGTTTTGCATTACCATCCTTCTGCATTCTGCTACCTACAACTGCTACTATCTCTGCCTTTTTTGTGTGTTATTCATGTTATTCTGTTATTTGTTAATTATTTAATTTAGAATTCATTCTTTTTTTCTTTTTTTTTTTATCGGTAAGAGGCCAAGGCCAAGAATTTTATTAATTATTTTGAAATTTTACACTACTCCACTCGTGCGGGCGCCGGTAGGAAAGAGTGGAGGCGAGAAAACCTCCGGCCTTGCCTGGGACCATAGTCCAGCTAGTCTTATCTCAATATACAATAGTATCAGATTTTAATACATCAACACCCCGAGCCAGGGTGATCAGGAGGGAGGGTATTTCTGTTTTACCCCTCCCTTACAAGCCCTTATTTACAAATTTCAATAATAATTTGTCCCTCAACTCCTGGCGGCATGGTTCTAAAGTTGTTCTTTGTTGTATATAGTATCCCTTAATTGCCTGAGATATACCTGTTTGGCCTGCATGGTTAATTTCTCAAACACTTGGCAAATTTGTTAGTATTGTACAGTCCATAAAATATCCTCAATGAGATTTTATCTATAAGGCTCGAAAGTAACCATAATAAAATATCCTGTGAAACCTATCCTCGCAGATCATGAATATAGAGATTTAAAACTTTAAACTGAATTGGGTTTCCCGATTCATTTATCTTAAGCCCAAACATGATCAACCCCATGACCCATCAAAACAGAAAATCTCCAATTTACCAACTCTTGTTTATGCTCTTGGATGCAGTCCTTAGTGAAGGATGTGATCCAGGCTACACTAACAAGAGTAGGTGAATGAGATTCGGTCATTCCTCCTCCCCTTCCCTATAGATTTATAGCAAAGAGGATGACGAAATCTATGAGTAATCAAGGTTGGATATATTCTCTATCCAGGCCCCAAAATTTTGCATGTCAGCCACATTTAATCCAAAGTCTTCAGATATGACAAACGGGTATCAAATATAGAAGAATTCAGCAAATGGCATTAGGGTACTTCAACCGATGATTAGTATTCTAAAATAAGCCAATATTACCCATCCTAAAATAATTACCCTCAATATGACTAAATACCAGTAAAGAGTATATATTCAAATTGCTAGGTATTCAAAACAGAAAGCTAATATATGTCTATATAAACAGATAATCCATCATGCCTATTTAATCTTCGTAACTTTTTAAGATTGACCGTTAAAAATGACTAATATAGTGTCCCGTAGGTCGCTTAAGTTTGTCTTTAATATTCAATACTAGTTACTATCTTTACCTCGATCTTTGTTAACTAAAGATAAAACCCTATTTTACTAGATATAGTAATCTACTTGAGTTACCAGTATAATCCTAATATTTAGTGACAAGATTATCCCCTGCTAAATAACAATGATTTCCTATAAAAAATGGTCTCATGCATACACCGAGGGCCGAGCCTACTCACTCTGACCCCGAAGGCGAGGTAGAAGCTTTCTCATCATCCAGAACCAGGCCTTTAGCCTTGAGGAAGTCCTCAAACTAGGTGGAAATTGGAGGGTGTCACACATGAAACAAGTAGAGCAGAAAGTTGACGTTTCTATTGATTTCCTCAAGCCTTTCCCTGGTGAAAGGCTCACCATCCGTGGAGATGATAGGGAATCTGGGGACCGGCCTATTGTTTCGAATGAGAATGTCATAGTGTCGCGGCCGAGGGATAGTCCATTCATTGTCAATGTTGACTAAGACCCGTTCCAGATCACCCAATATAGAGGCAATAAAGACCTCTTTACATATAGCACTTGTATCCTCGTGATTTTTGGACAAAGTAACTGTCACAACGAGAAACATGGCGGCCACATCCGTGTTTTCCCTGGTTCTGTCGGAGTTTGTGAGAAAGTATGGGCCCAAGATGCTCTCAACCGTATCAATCACTAAGGTATGGGGAAGTCGCATGATACGCTTTAGGTGATCTCTGGTAATAGTCCCTTCAAAAGCCATTTGCCTCTTCGTATTGTGTAGTTTGATCGAAGTGTCCATCACCAGTTTTCTTTAATTCTAGCTCTCTGATGGATTATAGAGCATCTTAGAATTAGCTGAAGCTTGGTTAATAGCCAAATGGGTTATTGATGTGAAAGAACTGAGTTTGCTTATTCTTTCAAGATACACACGAGCCCTAACCCACTTTGGATAAATCTAACTGGCAAAGAAATAGTGCATATCTTTTAATGATGCACAGTCTGTAGGAAATCCCATTGAGGAGCCATGATTAATTTTGGCATATGATCAAATGGGTACGCAACACACCGCAGCCCTGACTTGTCATAATGATCAGGATTACGTGGGAATCCTATATGCTTTGATAATCAAGTGCTTATCTAGGGTTCATTATTATGGAGTTGTTGTGTTTAGATATGAGTGTCACCGCCTACTGAGTTACTAATTGTCCTCTGATTCGAGAGATGAAGGACATATAAGCCTAAGGGCAAGTTGCTCCTCAAGTCTTGATGAAGATTTAATTAATTTCCAGTTTAAGGTAAAATGTACTATAGATATGCTATGGATTTGACAGTGTAGGCTTTAAATATGGAAATGAATACTAATTATTGTTATTGGTTTTGGATTGAGGGAATGAATTAATTTATGTAAGAATTTATTTATATATATATAAGTCTATATTTCTAAGTGAATATGAATGACTGTTAAAAAAGTCTATATAAAGTATATCTGTATATATATACCTAAAGTGTGTGTGTGTGTGTGTGTATATATATATATATATATGAGTCTAAAGTATATATATAAATTAACATTGATATGTTTGTCATATAAATAAAAAGATTGTTAGTAACGAAAAATTCTATGATGATCAATATATTTGATTATATATCTGAATATATCTATATCTTGGTATATATCTATGTGTATATACCCCGATTAATATAAATGGATCTTTAAATATATGTAAATGTATATATATATGTATGTATAAGTATGGGTTTAGATATATATTTGTATATATATCTATACACCTCAGTTTAATAATATATATGAGTATATATATATATCTGTTTGTATATTTATGTCTTATATATATATATATATATGAAAAACTCTGTTTAAGCCGAATAATTATAAACAATGGCTCAGAGAAAAAATAAATATGAGAAAGCGACTAAAAGGATACGAGCAAATAGAAAATGATTCTGAATCTAAAGATGAGCCTACAAGGGTCGAAGCCTACCCAGATATATATACATGTGAGCATATGTATATATATATCCATATCTGCAAACATATCTATATGTAAATATGAGTAGATATATATATATATGTATAAATAAATAAATAAATATATATATATATGTATAACTTATATGTGTATATATATATATATATATATATATATATATATATATTTGGGTAAGTGCTATCAAGGATGGGGATAGCACCCTATATTAATAATGAAAAGATTACATAAAGTTTCAAATCAAACAACCGTAAACCCGTCCATGAAGGCCTAACAATAACTAAATGCCACACAGGGCTTGTAGAATAACAGAAATGCATTCTCCAACATGGATGACATTGCTAGTCGATTGATCCAACAGCCACCACTCCTTAGTTTGGGTAATCCGCCTGAAGGGTTCCATATTGTCGTTCATAACAGCACAACGAAACACTTCCCAAGCGTTTTTGCAGAAGATTCTCATTTTATCCCGTTCTTCCAGCTTCGCCAAATATTTTTCCATAGCACGATTGTGCCTTTCGTTGTTTGACTCCTCCCCATCCTCTACAAACAAGCTATCATCCAAGCTATCAGACGGCAGATAGTTTTCCATCTGAAAATAAACTTATAGGATACTCAGTCTTTGATCTGACGGTAAACTTAAAATGCAGTTAGCCACTACGTCCACCAGGAGTGATTTAACAAATTTGCCTAAAAACTCAACCATTTTTCCCTTTAACTCCAGAACATCCACCATCGGGATAAGCGTGGCTTCAAGGACCTTTGAAGATTGAGGACCACACCTACAAACCCCTCCATGGCATCATAGGTCGCGTCCACTGTAAAGAACAAGTTTTGTAGTTGCCCCCTTAGGTCCTCTTCACAGTTAACACACGAGACATCTCCAAAGAAGGTCATTGTCAATAATCCTAACTCAGGAGAAGACACTTTGGGTATGGAGATATTCAAAGATCGATCCCATAAAAAGCAGGAAACATCCCTTTCTAGGAGCTTCCACCAAACAACACTTTCCACAATGAGGATTGTAAAATCTCTCGTAAACCAAGAGATCAGAAAGTTTCAGTGTAGATTACAGATCTACTATGCACACGGTCCACTTGTCTGTAACATCCATAGTCATTACAGATCAAAAACAGACCCTGCACACCAAAAGTGTCCTAGCACGTCGTCAAAACATGAACCCGTCGTAGAATCTTTCTGAGTGTGATCAACTTTGATTAATTCATGGACTCGTTTTGTGACTGATTGTATATCAAAAGTGGAATTACCAAGTGGGGAGTCAACTCCAAGAATGGCAGTAAAATTCACCACCTGATTGCCCTCTCTGTATGTGTGAGTAAATTCTTAGTGATTAATATCAATGAAGAGTCGAGATATGCATAGGACCCATTTGTTTAGGTTCCTACTCTCAAATCCCTGAAAGATAGCTCAGGACTCCCCTACAATGACGATCTTGGTCATTTTATTGGTAACGCATAAATTAAAGCCTTCCAAGAGGGCCCTAATTTCTGGATTGTAGGAGTAGGAGAATTTCATTGTATATGTAGAAGTAAATGTGTATATGTATGTCGATAGTATGACTTGAGTAAAAGGATGGAAGACTAACTCGAGGTAGATATAGATGACAATTACCAAATACAAATATAGGGGTGTTATACGAGGGGTCTCTTCGTGGTCTTGAAGGAGGAGGGCCTAGCTGAATGGAGAGGATAGAAGGGAAAGACTATGAAGATAAAGGATAATACAAATCAGGGGGTTAAGCCTAGCTTCCTAAGCTGAAGTGTGGGAGAACAGGAAAATGGAAATACTTTAAATGAAAAATATGTCTAAATGTCAATGAACTGCAAGGTTCAGGGAAGGTTAGAAAAGGGGGGCTGATCCGGGGAAGCTAGGATCTGGGCAAGATAAACATAAGGGGAGGGAAACTTGAAGATGGATACTGGGGCGAAGAAGAGGACCTGGCCTTAGGATAGAAAGGAGCTTGATGCCATCAGCTCCCATGTTGGCTAGCTCATCCACCCTTTTATTGCCTTCCCTATAGATATGATTAACTGTATGCCTATCAAAACCCTTGCATAAGTCCAGAGCCTTTGACAACAAGGTATTAAGTTTCCAATTGGGCATGCTTCCTTTCCTTAGAGAATTGACAATTATGGCCAAGTCTCCTTCAATATCTAATGATTTAATTTCAAGTTTCCTACATAAGAACAAACCTTCCACTAGGGCCATCAACTCCACCCAATTGTTTGTGTTGATGCCGACCGGAGAAGCCAGGGTGGCTATTTCTTTGCCTTCCTAGTTATGAACCACGCATCCTATCCCAGCTTGCCCAGGGTTGCCCCGAGCTGCCCCGTCAAAGTTTAGCTTCACCCATCCTTCACCTGGGTCTGCCATCTGCATGTTGCTCTTGTTCGAAGGCTAGTAGTAGGACCCTCTCCCACAAAGGAGGGGAAGGATAAACCCACCCATCATTTTTTCATCTTTTCATCCCAATAAGATATAAAGGCATTTTTTAATGAGCCTGAGGTAAGTCTATTGTTCACAAGCTCAATGACCACAGACTCTATCTTATTAATGATTCTAAGGACATCTAGTTTTTCATTCTTAAAGAGACATCTATTTCTCTCCTTCCATAGTTCCCATATTATGGATGATGGAAGAGCTATCCATAAACCTTCAAAGAGACAACCACGCCTAAGGAGAGGCCAAGCTTTGAGCATTCCTGAGATGGTGTGGGGGAAGGCAGCAGACCATTCAAGTTTATTGGTGAACCATATCCAGCATTGATGAGCAAAGGAACAGTTAAGGAGTATATGATTGGTATCCTCCTCATCTGCCTCACAAAGAGGACATCTGCTAGGACCCTCATATCCCATGCGCTTGAATTTGTCCACATTTAGGAGTTTGTTTTGGATCGCCGGCTAGGAGAAGATACCTGCCTTAGGCAGATAGTTTCTATCCCAACAGAGATTTAAGGGGAGCTCTGACTTGGTTCTTAAGAAAGCTTTGGAAATGTGGGAGTACCCATCCTTGGGATTATATTCCCCTCTTAAGGAACTCTCCCATACAAGCTTGTCCTCATTATGACTTAAGACAAATTTCCTAGAGTTGAGAATTGACATAAGTTTATGCCTGTCCTTCTCCGGGATGGCTTCATCATCCCTTTCGATCCACTGCCATCCAGCCCCTTCCATTGAAGGGGAGAGATAATTATTTAAAAAGGGGCCTCTATGTGATTCAAGAAGGGCCCGGGTGGCCCCAAAGTCATGGAGATTTTCAATGGCCTTATACCCACCCCAAGAATCAGACCAGAAAAGGGCTTTATCCCCGGACCCCAGGTTCCAGGTTAGCCTATCAAAGATGATCTTCCTGCAATCGAGCATAAAATTCCACAGGCAGGATCCTTTGGGAGGGTTGGTCTCTCTGAAGATTTGGATTGGATCATCACCATTAAGGTATATGTGGTTTAATCTCACCCAATTAAGGTGAGGAGTTCTAAACAATCTCCACACCAACTTGGCACCCAAAGCTTTACCTTGATTTTGTAGATTTTTTATGCCAACACCACCATCTTCTTTAGGTGTGCAAATCTTGTCCCAAGTGATAAGTGAGATTTTGTGGCTGCTATTAGCACCTTGCCAAAAGAAGGTCCTAAGATGCTTGTTGAGCTCAACAAGTTTGGAGGAAGACAGATGTTGGCAGGAGAGCTGGTAAATGGGCATAGCTAATAAGACCGATCTAACCAGAGTTGCCCTACCAGCTGAAGAGAGCCATTTTCCCTTCCAAGTGCTAATCCTAGACTTGATTTTGTTCACCAAGTTGTCCCATAAATTTGAAGATCGTCTACCCCTGTCAAGGGGAATGCCTAGATATTTGGAGGGAAGGGTACCTTGGCTAATTTCCAGGACATTGCAAATTTCTTTTCCTAAATAGGGATCTATGTTGAACAAAAAAACTACAGATTTCGTCAGATTTACCTCTTGACCCGAGGCTAACATGTAGGAGTTGAGGATGCCTTTGAAGGCTCGAGCTTCCTCCGCACAACCTTGCCCAAAAAGCATTGTGTCATCAACAAATTGCTAGTGGGTGAAGGGGGGGAGGCCACTGGTGATGGGAATTCCTTGGATCCTTCCCTCCTCTTTGGTCTTGGAGATGGATTTGCCTAGAGCTTCAGCCATGATGATGAAGAGGAAGGGGGACATAGGATCACCTTGCCTGAGTCCTCTCGAGCTGCTAAAGAAACCTTCTGGAGAACCATTAACTAGAACCGAGAATTTAGGGGTAGAAATGCATTCGTAGATAAGGTTGATCCAAGAATTGGAAAATCCAAAGGCCTCCATGCATTTACATAGGAAGCGCCAATCAACGTTGTCATATGCTTTACTTATGTCCAATTTGATTAGCATGCTTGGGGTTTTGTTGAGCTAAACCAAATGAATGGCCTCTTGGGAAATAATAACCCCATCATAGATTGATCTGTCTGCTACGAAGCTGGTCTGTTCTTCGCTAATAATTAAAGGGAGGAGATTATGAAGTCTAGCTGCTAAGGTTTTAGTTAAGAGTTTATACAAAGTGTTGCAGAGAGCAATTGGTCGGAAGTCATTAAAGCTATCAGGGTCCTCTTTTTTTGGTATGAGGGTGAGGAAGGTATTGTTGACCTCTTTGAGAATCTTATCAGAATTCCTCACACCCTCTAAGGCATCCGTGATTTCTGTCCCCATGAAACCCCAGCACTTTTGGAAAAAACTGGTGGGGAAGCCATCCGGACCTGGAGCCTTATCCGGATTCATCTTGAAAAGGATAGATTTGACCTCCTCCTCCGAAAGTTTCTTTAATAGGGCATGGTTGTGGTCATCAGTAATGAGTTTTGGGATATTCTTAATAATATTGAGTTGGCCCCTCAGGTTGGATCCTTCACGATTGTTTAAGATTTTCTCAAAGAACCTAACTGCCTCAGAAGCAACTTCCTCCAGTTTAGATAGGATTGATCCTTGGCAGTTCGTGATCTTGGAAATTTGGTTGACCCCTCTCCTTTGCTTAGTACTGTTGTGGAAGAACTTGGTATTATGTTCCCCATCACTCAGCCAAGTTTCCCTAGATTTTTGTTTCCAAAAGATCTCTTCGTAAGATAGTATCTTCTCATATTCAGAGAGTAGGTCTTTTTCCTTAAGGAAGAGATGTTCATCCATCCATTTCTCAAGTACCTCAATGTTAACCTTATTAAGATCATTCTCTATTAGGGTTTTTTGTCAAAAATGTTACCAAAATTGGTCCTATTCCACTCTAAGAGCTTCCTTTTTATAAGCTTTAACTTACTAGCAACAATAAACATCTTTGAGCCTGAGAAAACAGAGTTGTTCCACCAATTCTCAATTAAGTTTAAAAAGTTATCATCTCTAAACCACATGCTCTCAAATTTGAAGGGGCACTTTTTAGGGGCGTGATCAGATATTAAGTTTAATTGGAGTGGGAAATGGTAAAGGGAGAGCCTCTACCTTAAGGGAGTAATTCAACTCTGAGAGCCCTCCATGGATAAAAAACCTATCAAGTTTCTCCGCAATGTTACAAAAACCAAATCTTCTATTGTTCTAGGTGAAGGCATTCACTGTCATCTGGATTTCCAACAGAGAATTCATATGATCCACAGATTGAAATCTACAGCTGATGGAGGGAGCTTGTCTCTTCCTCCTCTCTTGTCTGAAACCTTGGTGATGGCATTGAAATCTCTACCAATGATGCTTAGTTCATTCGGGAAACTTCTTAGGAAGGACTCCAGTTCCATCCATACCCTCACCTTATCCCTATTCTGAATAAGGCCATAAACGTTAATCAGTTTGAATCTAAGGTTATTTTTATAACTTACTACTTCTCCTCCTAAACAATTTTGCTTAATCTCTAAAGGTGTAAACGAAAGGGATCTAGAATCCCAGATGATAGCTAAACCTCTTCAAGCGCCTGTGGTTGAGGAGTGTTTTAGTTGTCTAGTACCTAGTTTTTCCTCAAAAAGGGAAATCTTGGAGGAGTTCATTTTTGTTTCTTGAATTAGCAATAAGTCTGGTTTAGAATCAGAGATGCAACGCTTTAAGATGCGTTGTTTGTTAGGGGCATTCAGTCCCCTAACATTCCAAGTTATGATTTTCATGGCTTTGTGGGGAGGAACTTCTCCTCCCTTGCATTAAAAAGAGTAGATATTTTAGACTGGCCCCTAGCTTCTCCATCCCTTAATCTCAGTTCAGCGAGGGATCTTATGCCCCTTCTTTTATTGATTCTAGCACAATTAGGAGAGTCTTTGCTTTTTTCAAGCAGAGAATACCTAGGGTATTAGGATCATGATTTTCCAAGTTAACTGATGCTATAAAGAGTTCATCTGTCTCTAAGTCGACTCTGGTAATATTTACTAAATTATTGACAAGGAAATCCCTTTGTCTTACCAATTCCTCATCATCACAGATTTCATCAATCAATTGATCCATAAGGTCATTTACTACTTCTTCCCCTATAAAATTGGCAATGATGTTAACTTCCCTAGTAACGTGGTCACTCTCAGATTCTACAACTGCAATAGGGTCACTTCTCAAAGTTGGAGGGCAAGCTCCTATCTTCACCAAGGCCTTCATCCCTGAGACTTGAGAGATTGGTTGGTCCTGCATAGAAGCCATTGCTAGATCTTGGAGAGGATTGTCTATCTCTTTTGATTGCGTTGGGAAGGAAAGATCCTGGAGAGGGGGGGGGGGCTTGAGGGACTCTCTCTCTGTGGTAGGGTAGGAGAGCAGGATGGTAACATATTTGTCTTACCAGGCTGCTCTTTCTGGGGGAGCCACTCGCTGATTTCTCCTTCTTCCAAGTCTCGGTCCTTGAAAGAGGAGTCAACTATAGGGGGTTAATAAAGGGTGGTGGTTGGAAAGGAGAGCATAAGGTCTTTACAGGGGATCTCTGAGGACACAGTACCGTGGTTGGATGATTAGTGCTAATATTATTAAAGCCCTCCGGGATGAAACCCCCTCCTTCCACAAAACTGATTGGAACAATTCTAGACTTAGGAAATGATCCAGGGAAAGAATTTTCAAGGGGAATCTTCCTTGGCATATTAACTTCGAACGGGCCATTATAGAAGGGTAGTTCAAGGGTTAGACATAGATTATCGCATTTTAGTAGTAAGGGCTCTATAGTTTTAATATTAATATCCATGTTAACAATCAGAAGTTGGTTAAATAAGTTAAGGGCTGATTTCTTAACTTCTACAAATTTCCCAATTTTGTTACCTATAATTCTTAAAAAATCATTGTTTCGTAATTCTACAGGAATTTTTTTGAGAGAAATAGCTATATTAACCATACATGAATTTAATTAAGATGGTTGAAAGAGGGATTGCCATCCCCAGCAATCAAACCCTATGCCCTTGAGCATTGGTAGGCCCCCATTTAGCAAGGAATTTCTCATATTTTTATTCCCGCATTCAATAGCTAAGAAATGATCAGGAAGGATGTCGATCTTTACCTAGTTATTGAGAGAAGACACCATCCAGTTAGCAATTTGTTCAGGTGAGAACCCCCATCCTTTCCATCGTGCCAAAATCATTTTATTGTTTCAATGCATTTGATACCTAGCCAGAGTTTCGGTATCCATTTCAATGACCAACCCGTTACGTTTTCGAGGAAAGTGAAGGGGAGCCGCAAAGCTGTTTGACCGGTTAGGTTTTATAGAACCCTCCTTCCGATCGAGATTGGGATTTCGCGGGCAACTATTAGAATGCCCTACTACCTTATTGTTTCTGCGCACGTGCCTATTTCAATCCCAATTATTGAACAAAGGAGGGGGAGCCCTAGCCATATCAACCAGAGAGTATTTTGTTTTTGCAAAGAAAGCTTCCTGCTTGAGGGTTCAAGATTTTGCCCTGCTAAGTTCCTCTGACCCAGTGAGATTAGCCAAAACAGCGAACTGGTTTTCATAACCTCTGTGAATAACTCGCAGTGGATAAGGATGCTCACGAAGAAATGGTGATGCCTTGTATTTGCTTTTTGCATGTAGAGCCATTGTTTCATATACTCAAAAACAAGTCCACCCACACATTATTAGTTCGAGTTAGTTTAAATAAATTAAAATGATTTAGAATTCATACTTAATTATCACATCGCGTTTTATATTGGTGTTTCACATCTATTTTAATAGTATTACATATTGTAAATTATCTTAATTATAATGTTTTAATACATTAAATGCATTTCTAATACCAAATATAACTCTAAGAAAAAATGACATTACTTTTTAATATCATAGCCAAATTAGGTCTAATAATTGATGGGATCTTTTATTTTTTTAAATTACTTAATATTTTTATCCATACATCTAAATTATTATTATTTAGAGTAGCACTTGATTTTGTTGAATTGATAGAGGGAGTTTGTAAGGGAAAACAATGTTACTCATTGCTTGTATAGTCAAGTTTTGGGTACCAACAAGTGGTATGAATTTTGTATAAGGCAATTATGAGAGTGCAATGGAACATGTTTTGATTAAGTAAAAACAGGTTTTTGAAAGGAACCCGAACCTTTTACATATCAGGAAATAGAAAAGGCATAAGAGCATAAAAGATCCGTGCCTGATCACCCCAACAGAAAAACTGATCCCACCCAAACCAAAAAGGGATCACAAAACACATAGAACCGCACAAAGACAACAAAAAGATAGCAAAAGGACAACGCAAAGATAAAGACAAAGACCGAGACAACTAGATATTTTTCATAATATCTTCTATGTGAACCACCATCTGCTTCATGTTGTTCGTAGAGGTCTTCAAATCATCCAGCTCTCATCCCTTGATGTCACCCCGATTCCTGGTGTTGGCTCTAGTCCTCTTCTCATGACCTTTTTTCTCCAACTGGTCCTTGTCGCCCTCTTTATCTTTAATGTTATCAAATCTGTTAATCAGAATGTTCATATTATCCACAAAGGCTTTAAGAATCTAGAAATTTTGTTCAGCTATCCTCTTCATAGTTAGTTCCATCTTGTCCACTCTATTGCCTAGATTATTCAAGGTAATTTCCAGCCCGTTCACCTATCTATTCCCTTCCATTTCCTTAACCTTCTTTTCAGTTTCAAGAATTTTACCAACCATATTTTCAATAGCTTCAGCATTATTGATTGCCACCGCCAATTCTTTAACATTTTCAAAAAGAGGTTTGTCGCCTATCGTGGAATTTTTTATAACATTCATATCATTCTTCAGGTTGTCTATATCTTTCACAATTCTGCTGATAGTATCGCTAAATCCCTTTATATTATCAATATCCCCAAGACAATCACTAGAATTTCCCCTTTTAATCTCATGGCCATCATTTTGCAATCCTTGAGTATTCAAATCCTCATCACGACCCACATCTGGGATCTCATCCCCCTCCTTACCCTGCACATTGTCATTTTTTTCCCTCCTCTGTATCCTCATCAGAAGCTATCAAAATCTATTTTTTTAATCTTTGTTAACTCCCCCGCTATGGTTTTGTTTTCCCATTCCTTTACCTTTCTTTCTTTTGATGAATTTTTCCTCAAAGGACTCATCCTCGGAGTCCGAGATATCAGAATCAACCACAATCCTCTTTCTCTTCCCCTTGTTCCTCCTCTTTTTGCTAAGCTCCTTCAACTCACCTTCAATTTCTAAGTCAAAGTTGAAATCACTATCCTTGCTTTTCGTTTCCTCATCACTGGTATTTTTACCTCTAATTGGTTTCTCAATGTATTTCCCTTTCAACAATTTATACACTAAAACCATAAGAGCATGGTCGCCCTAAGGGTCTTTCTGCATTTCTTTAATTATGTGATCCATGGAACAAGAAAGATAATAGCGCAAGCTTACCTTTTCACCATGGCGAAAGTGGTTGAGCAACACAAAATGGTACCCGTAAGCTCTCGTAAATATCCCATCCAGCGTAATGTAGGTTATGGTAGCAAACAACATGAACCTCCATGGCCTACAGATGCGATTTAGGGAGTGCTAGGAGTTATCCACCTTCACCATTTTCTGCTTTTCGCCATCTGTGACAAGAAATCTGTCTGGTGCCTTATCAGAGACACTACGGTCTCTATAGAAATTAATGCCCTCTATCACCATCCCCATGGCTTCTGCAATAATATCTTCATCCATCGTCAACATCTGGATGCCCACCAAAACTTTGTCATTCTTCCAATTCTTTATAAAGTGTTTGGTGATTGTTGGGTCTTTACCACAGAGCCTCTCCATGAACACACTTAAGCCCCCTTCCTGTAGAATCTCCCAAACCTCTCTATTCTTCTTCCAATCCGAACATGAGGTTGGTTCAAACCTTTTTTTGTTCCCTCCCATTTTTCCTTCACAATCATTGGAATTCCTACTCTCTGCTTTGATTTTTCTTCTCTAGTTTCTATTATTGCTCTAAAAAACAACCTTGAATTCGTGCCCAGTTAATATGATAAGACAATTAAATAAATGCTCATCACCTCTGTTGTAAGTCTTCATCAAAAAAAGTGGGAAAAGCATTAGGAATTATGATTGATGGTGCCACGTTGTCTCATCTGGATACGGTCCAGATTGAACAAGGATTTTGCCTCACATGCAAGTTTTCTCTCTCCATTAATAGTAATGTTTTCCTCAGTTCGGCAGGCTAGGTTGGCTGCCCAGTCAGCACACGAGTTAGCTTCCCTGTACACATGTGTGAAAACACACATATCAAGGTGTCACTTATTTTCTTCGCTGCCTTAATTGCATTGTTTATTGACCTAGAAGGAAGGAACACCTTTTTCAAATAGTTTATGATATTCAAAGAGTCACCTTCACACAAAACTCTGGTACAATTGGCTTCCTTTGCTATCACCATCCCATGATAAGCCGTCATAGCCTCAACAACATGATTAGTTTGGTTTCCAATAGGGATACATTTAATGTTTTTGCATTTTCCCAATTCATCCCTTAAAACCACTCCACATCCCACATTGCCAGGGTTGCCCTTTGAAGCGCCACCAAAGTTGATTTTCATCCAGCCATGGGGAGGGCTTTCCCATTTCACACCTTCTCTAGGATTAACTTGAAAGAAGTATATTCCCTTTAATCTCCAGTTCTTAAAGATAATATGATCATCCTTATCTTGGGGATTGGCTATTCCACCTATGATGTTAATATTCTCCACTATATTTTGTTTGATTTTCTCAAAATTTATTTGAGCCTTAGAAGCCTTCTCTCTAAACACTCTTTCATTTCTCTATTTCCATATTCCTGAGAAAATATGGGGTAAAGCCATTCTCCGTAACAAAATTATAATCTTATTCCTTGAGGGATGATGCCAAGAATTAAAAACCTCTTGGACTAATTCCAGGAAAACCCAATTGATATTGAAGTAATCCAAACATCTAGCCCAGATATCAGCAGAGAAGGGACAATGAAAGAACAAGTGGTTAATGGTTTCCTCATTCTACATATAAAGAAAACAAACACTAGGCATACATATTCCTCTTTTTCTAAGGTTATCAATAGTCAAAATTTTATCTTGAAGGGCAGTCCAGAAAAAAATATTAATTTTAGGAATTAGGCCTTTCACCCAACCCTTAGCCCAGCAAGGACTCTCCATCTTAGAAAACTGCTAATTATAGAGAGAGGCCACAAAGAATTTACCATTTGTTGTAATTTTCCAAATTAGTTGATCATCATCATCCACCACCACCATGGAGTTCATAATTTTGTTCAGATTACCAAGGGAGGGATCTACTTGGGATAATTCCTTCCACTGCCCATCATTCCATTAATCACCCACCATAGAGCCATATTTTTCCTTGAACTGATTTTGAAACTGACCCCAATCAAGACTTTCACTCAACAGGGAATCAAGCAACCAAGAATCTTCCTAGAATTTAATGAAGATTCCTTTCCCCACCTTCCATTTCACACCTTTGGCAATTAGATCTCTTGTTATTGAAACATTTTTCCAAATATTAGAGCCAATTGGGATATCTTCAACATTGAGGAAACTTGGAAGGGTAGGATATTGTCTTTTATACTTGTTGTCCATATCAGTTTCCATTCTCTCTGCGTGTTATAACCTCTCCAAATCTGCTTAGCCATAAGAAACTCATTCATGTCTCTTATTCTTCTAAGGCCAAGACCTCCCTTTCTTATAGGTTTACAAACCTTATCCCACGCAATCAAATTCATTCTCTTCTTCTCTTCGACCCTTGTCCACAGAAATTTTTTTTGAATTTTTTCAATAGCTTCCGCAAACTTGACAGGAATTCTGAAAAGGTTGATGGCATAAAGAGGGATACTCTGAAGAGTATATTTCAAAAGTTGAACCTTACCAGCTTGGCTGAGAAGAGAGCCTTTCCAACTAGCTAACTTCCTATGAAATTTATCCACAAGAGCTCCCTAGAAAGTATCAGGAGGGACTTGACATAAAGGGAGCCCAAGATAGGAAGCAGGAAGATTCCCCAATTGACACCCCAAAATGTTGCTTATTTTTATCTGTCTTCTTTCCGAAGTGTTGATGAAGTAAACAAAGCTTTTAGACCAATTTATCAGTTGACCGGTAGGTATCCCATATCTATCCAAATCTTTTTTTAAACTCCTAGAATCTTTCACTGAAGCCTTCCCCATAATAATAGAGTCATCCACAAATTGCTGATGGGAGCAAACTTGATCCGCTAAAGAAGGTTTCAACCCAGAAAACTCTCCCTTCTCAACAAGCTTTCCAATGAATCTTCCCAGAAATTCCGCCATGATAATGAAAAGAACCGGGGATAGAGGATCCCCCTGTCTGGGACCCCTTGAGGACTTGAAGAAGGGGGAAGGAGACCCATTGATTAAGGAAGAAAAAGAAGTAGAAGAAACCAATTGTAGAATAAGACAAATACTTCTAGAGCAGAAACCAGAAGCAGAGAGAACATCCATCATAAATCCCTAGTCCACTCTATCATAGGCTTTAGATAAGTCAAGCTTCAAAAGAAAGCCTTCTTTTTTAGCACTAGATAGTGAGTGAATATTTTCATGGACCGATATTATCAAATCCAAGATTTGTCTCCCAGGGACAAATCCAATTTGCTAGGGAGCAATGATAGAGGGGAGCAGACTCAATATTCTAAAAGTCAAAACCTTAGAGATAATCTTGTACAAATAATTCCAAAGGCTAATAGGTCTAAAAAGATCCATGGAATCAGCTCCCATATTTTTGGGAATAAGGGCAATGAAAGTGCCATTCAATTCTTTCAAAATTCTTCTTGCACCAAAAAATTCTTTCACAGCACTGGAAACATCACCTCCAACATATGCCAGTACATTTGAAAAAAGAACATGGGAAAACCGTCCAGGCCCAGGGCCTTGTTACCTTCAAAGGAATTGACAACTTTCAGAATCTCATCATTGGATGGAATAGCAGTGAGATATGAATTTTGATCCACCTCCAAGATAGAGGAGATACAATCCATAGGTCCTTTTGAGCTTGCATGTCCAAATTTTGTTCCTTAGTCAGGAGGTTGCGGAAAAACTCCATGGTTGCCTTCCTCGTAGATTCTTCATCTTTAACAATTCTACCATTAAATTTAAGTTGTGATATCCTATTGATGGCCTTGTATTTCAGAGTGGACATATGAAAGTATTTAGTATTTCTATCACCTTCCTTCAGCCAAATATTTCTTGACCTCTATTTCCAGAAAGTTTCTTCTTTTGTTATAATGTCATGATATTTCATAAGAATCTCGTCTTCTACATCTCTCGAGACCTTTGTATAGCCATTATTCTGAATCTCATCCTGAATATCTTTTAGATCTAAGAGAATGGTGGCTTTAGAAGCAAAGATATTCCCAAAGGATTCCTTGTTCTGTCTTTTAACATTATCTTTCACAAACTTCAACTTTTTGACCACCTTATACATAGCATTTCCTTCAATTCTAACCTGCCACCATTCCTTGATTTTGCTTTCCATATCCGAGTGTTTTTTCCACATTCTCTCAAATCTATAAGGGAAGTGTCCTCTTCCCTTCTTGGCATCAGCCATAAAGGATATAGGATAATGATCTGTTCCTACCCTTATATGAGTTGATAAAGAACATAAGTAAGAATTAAACCAATCCATTGAAATTAAAGCTCTATCAAGCCTGACCTGAATCAAGTCTTCACCGCTCCTTCTATTATTCCAGGTATATTTAACTCCTTGCAAATCTAGGTCACGGAGAGAATTATTGTTGATGAATTCCATTAAATCCAATCTGTTGTCCAGATTGGTTTGGCTCCCTCCCTTTTTCTCATTTTCCTTCAAAGGGGTGTTGAAGTCCCCCATAATAACCCACCTATCTTCAACAAACTTACTTCTAAACATGGATAAGCTTTTCCAGAAATCGCTTCTTGCAATCTTGGTGTTTGGGGCATACACATTAGTTAAGACCCATGAAGTATCCTCTTTCAAATGCTTAAATCTAATACAAGCCAGATTGTTGTCTTGAATCAACACTTCACCTTTTACATTATTTTTATTCCAGAAAGTAACAATACCTCACAAAGCTCCTTCTGAACTACCACCACTAACTCCTCCATTACTAAACATTTTCAAGCATTCATCCTTATCCTTATGCATTCCGGTTTCCTGAATCAAAAAAATATTCGGGTTTTTGTCTCTAATCATACTTTTAATTAAATCATGTTTGTGAGGATTATTCACTCCTCTAATGTTCCAAGAGATAATCTTCATGGCTTTTTAGAAATACCTGCCTCAAAGATGGTTCTTTGAGTCCCCTCTGCTATATTCTTGCTAGTTTCCATGGTCCTCTTCTTTGCATTTGAATGTCTTCCAGGTGAAGTATGCTGAGCTCCCACATCCCCTAGTCTGCTTCTGGTATTTCTGGTGGATGTGTTATTGTTGTTACTGTTATTGTTCTTTTTTTTGTTCTTGTTCTTTCTGTTATCCTCCATTACTTTTTCTTCCTCCTGCTTTGAATCATTCTTTCCCAATGCCTTTTTCATATCTTCCTCATCTCCCCATCTTGGTTCATTTTCCTCTAGGAAAGTCAATTTGACCTGGGCTGGGGAGGCTAATGAAATCTTCGATAGCCCTTGTTCAAATATATTGTCAAGTTGTGCATCTTGGATCCAGCTTGCTCCATTTTCTGACTCGGATAATTTTGTTACTGAGTTAAAATTGTCTCCTTCTTCCTTATTATCTTTGGATTGAATAAATCCCTTATCCATTTGATAGCTATTAATTTTCTCATTCTGAGCTAAATTTTGTTTTGTCTTATCCTTTTCCTTGTTTTGACTGCTAACTTGTGAGTCTCTTTCTCCATCGTTTGAATCCTTTCCACTATTCTCCTGCTCCTTTTCGTTATGGGAGATCTTATCATTCTCTCCTTTCTTCGTTTCATTTCTTGGTTCTCTGACTAACACCTCCTCTATCCTTCCTACCTGGGACTGTTTCTCCTGATCTAAACAATCAGAAGGAGAAACTTTCAAAGAGTTGTCCACCTTTTTCCACACTTTAGTTTGGGATTGAGATTTGACCACATTGCTTAGGCATTTTTTATCCTAGTGCCCAACTTTCTTATAGTGAAAGCAAGCAAAAGAGATTGATTCATAAACAATATTCTGCATCCATTTGCCTAGTTTTGATTCTATCTCTATTTCCTCTGGCATATCCATTTTGGGCCCAACTCCTACACAAATTATAGCATAAAAATGTCATCTTCTGGATATCGTAACTGGATCGATGGCGATAAGCTCTTGGAAAGCATTGGCTATCCCAACAAACACATCTTCCTCTCAATATTCCATAGGAAGCCCAGGTAACTTTATCCAGACTGGAACTTGGACCACAAACTTATCCTCTCTTCCCACATTAGGATACCATTTTTGGATATACATTAAATATTTGCCTATCGCCCAGGTACCATTGCAGAGAATATTTCTACAATCCTCCTCACAAGAGAAAGAAAAGGAAAGACATCCTTTATTCATCGTGATCACATCAACCTAACCTATCAAATTCCATTTTCTCTTAACAAATCCATAGACAACCTCAATGTTCGGTCTCGTCCCAAAGAATTTGCCTATCAGAGTAGTTTCCATTCGAGCAATGTTTTGATCTATAATTTGATCTGGAATGGAAATGACAAACTTTCCTTAAGAAGCATTCAAAGTATTTTTAACCGGGGGCAAAGACGACTTACCTTTGGGTTTGATACCAAACAGAGAGGACCATTTACCAATGTTTCCAATCGATCTGGGGCCCCCCTCTAGGGTTCCCGAGTTCAAAGGGGTCTCGAGATCCTTCCCATTAGATTCTTTTCCCTTCACTGAATCCCCTAAACCGCTTGCCTCCTGTTGTTCTGAAACTGCTTCAGGTTTGTCACCTCCCAAATTTAAATTTTGAACCTGACCGTTCACCTTATATGTTACTGTTTGCTCCTCTCATGATCTGGGACCCCCACCTAGGTCCCCTGAATCCAAATGAGCATCAGATTCCTTACCATCTAAACTCTCCCCTTCCAAAGGGCTCTTTGAATCTCCTGTTGCATGTTGTCCTGTTGCTGAACCAATTCTCCCACCCAAAAAAATTGAATTTTGGGCCTGATTGTTCCCCTTCTCCTCCCCACTCCTCTCCATCCTTTACATCCCTTAAATATTCCATATTTTTCGCAATGGAACATGTTAAAATACAATAGTTAAAATAATTCTAACAAGAAATTTCCAATTATGGTATGTGGCTTTGGGCATATTATTTTTATGGTGGGAATATTTGGTTTTTTTAATGTAACTTTGATGTGAGAGGTTTGCATCTATTACTATCAAGTTTTCATCATAGTTTGAATGTTAGATGATATCCCTTAAATTTGGGAATGGTGAAGGGGATCTTACTTTACACAACTTGATACGTGTTAGTGTTTTACAAGGATACTATTGTATTTTTAGGTTCTATCCTTGGTTTGTTCTTTTTCTTGGATGTTTGTATTTACATTACATTGGATTTGAGATTTGTATAGAGCCATGTTGATCACTATATGGTCATGTGTTGTTCATTGTTCCCTGGTGACAACATGGAAGTTCCTTGATCTCTTTCCTTAGTTGAGTGTGGAGAGCTTAGCAGATCTATGAAGGCTAGTTGTGAAAGATGCATTACAACATGTTTCTTTGCATGTTTCAAGCATATCATTGTATGTTTCATTAACACTAATAAATGGACAAGTTGGCCACACTCTCTATGTGAAGTAATACAGGTAGACTTGGTATGATTTGATCTATTTTTAAGATTTGATATTGTCTGTGCAATGAAAGTTTGTAGATATATATGTCAAGTTGTCTTGTTTGATATCTTGGTTTGCAATTCATGATGTGATAATGAGTTTGCATGTTACAGTGTTTAGGATCTACAAATTAAGTAATTATGTCGGAACACATTTGATTGCCTTAGGATGACTTGGAGATGGACTATTGAAATTTACAATATTGATTTGATGTTAATACAAACATTGTTAGTTGGTCTTTCCTATGGTCATTTGTGCATTCATATGTTGCATTTGAGATAGGAGGATGGATATAAAAAAACTAGATTATAATTTTTGATAAACATGTTGATGGCATGAAGTTCTATCTATGATAGTTTTGAAAATCCTTGTTTGAAGTATAATTAGATTGGACGAGTTGTAATTTTTTATGGTTGTTATTCCTTCTTGTATAAGTAGGGCATCTACTAAAAAATAGTTGTTATCATTTGAAATTAATGCTTGTGTTCATATAAAGATTGGTATAATTTTCAATTAAAGTTGATATATTTTTTATTAATAAAGCAACAAAATAAGGGTGTTGACCATATACAAAAACAATCCAAAAGGGTTACGAATAACTAATCAAGAACATACCTCTAATAACAAAGGACAAAATAGCCCACTTACAACACACTAGCAAAGAAACTAGAAACCCACATCAAGGGTGGGTAGAAGTTTCACCCACAACTCGGGGAAGATTTTGGGAAGAAGAGGAAGAGCGATATTTTCTCTATCAATGAACAACAATCCATGCAACACTATCATTTGGAACACCAACACAAGGGGAGGCAAGAGGAATTACCTTAATGGGACCGCCAACACCAAGAGTAGTATGCTAACTAGCCGAAAAATCCATCATTGAAGGCTAGAGAAAAATAAGAGCAATAAGCAGAGAAGGGTCCACAAGTCCATATTGGAACACACTAGTAGCATGAGGCGAAGGAGGATCCATGGGGCCTATAAAGGTCATGCCAATACCAGGAGGCACAACATCAGCTTGTTAGCAGCGACCAAGAAGGAAGATTGAGAGGGGAGGGTGAATCAGTCTTCACCGGAAATACCAAACTTAATCACAAAACACGGATCTGATAAACTGTAGTAATAAAACAGATAAGAAAATTAATAGCACAACACACAACACCAAGATTTTAACGTGGAAACCCCGGTTAAGGGAAAACCACGATGGGAACCTACCCACAGTAAGATGATACTCTGCAGTAATATGTGAAAATGTTACAATGAGAAATGCACATGCATTCAAGCACACTGCCTAGAGCTCACTGCTCAAGTATAATGGCCCAGAAGGCTACAACCCTCCGGGAAGTCTCATTGAAAGAAAGAAATGAACTGAAAGAATAGCATCTCCAAATGCTTGATTACAGTTCCAGTTAAGCACAAATGTCTACCTTGCAACACCAATCTCACCTCAAATTGAATACCAAAGGATAAATCACTTGTTCACACACAAAAATTTCTTTGATAATGCAGACCAAACATCGACACCCAAACTACATGACAATATCACCTATGTTTACAATTCATCAATCTTGATAACAAGGTCAGCTAAACCCTCAACCCTTAATTATAAAATTACATCACATGATACAAGGATCGACCATCAGACCAATATTTACATAGCATAATAGGGTCCTAAAACAAATTCCCAAATGCACAACACCACCAAAAATCATGCCAAGACCAACCGCAATATGCTACACTATCAGGAAAACCGCATAACATGAAAAATCATCACCAATTGATAGAAACCACTAAAAACTCACACAATGATCAATGTAGATCGCCAAAAGAAATAGGACATGACTAGGAAACACCAGCAAGCATGTTAGAACCATCAAAAACAGTTGCACCAATACCACTTTTCAAATCTTCTTTGGTCAACATCTGTAAGCTCAAGAACATAACCAATCGGCAACTGTCACGAAGAAAGATAACTTGCAGAGCACCAAATCATGAACCATCTGAAATGAAGATACACAGGACCATCTCAAACAATATCCTAAAGACTCATCACAAGATCTGATCACACCGAAATATATCGAAGGATATACCGAACTATGCAAAACAGTGATCAACAAACCAACACTGCAAACTGGATCATAAGATCTTCCCATACTGCAATCATTAGAGCAATACACAAGAATATGTTGACAACAATGATAACAACATATCCTAGCAGAAAAAATGACCAACAATCTCCAACAATCTCCCCCTTTGGCATTGATGACAACATATGAATGTGAAAAACAGTCAATGCAAAGAAAGAAGATATCTCCAACAAACTCCCCCTAAGATCAGGACATAGAAAGAGGTTTTTTTTTGTTTTTTTACATGATCACTCTCCCCCTTTGACAACAATGCCAAAGATCTCAAAATAGAAAACCAGACTCTCTCCCCCAAAACAGAAACATGAATCTCTTTCCCAAAACACAGACTACTCCAGCGGAGGAGCAACACCAACACACCAATCTAGATAAAGAGATAAAGCTCTGAGGTCCACCGAATTGATGCAACTTAATGCATCTACTTCTCATCAGGAGGGGTGGATACCCCTAACTTGTCTCTCAAGTAGACAAATGTATCTATAGGCAAAGGCTTAGTAAAAATATCGGCTATTTGTTCCTTTGTAGATACATACTCCACCTTCACCTTCTCTTCACTGACTTGCTCTCTTAAGTAATAATATTTGATTGACACATGCTTAGTCTTTGAATGTTGCACCGGATTCTTTGACATGTTAATAGCACTAGAATTATCACAGTAAATAAAAGTAGGCTCATCATAAATAATTCTGACATCTTTCAACATTTGCTTCATCCAAACTACTTGAATGCAATTACTAGCAGCAACAATGTACTCAGCTTCAGTAGTAGATAAGGACATTGAATCTTGTTTCTTTCTAGCCCATGAAACCAGCTTCTTACCCAAAAAGAATGTTCCATCGGTAGTGCTCTTTTGGTTATCAACATCATCATCTCAATCAACATCAGTATAGGCACAAAGCATGAAATCATCATTCCTCGGATACCATAATCCATACTCTATAGTTCCCTTCAAGTATCTGAATATCCTCTTCACAACAGTGACATGATTGTCTTTCGGATCAGCTTGATACCTAGCATCCATGCACACAACATGCATAATATTCGGCCTAGTGTGAGTAAGATATAGAAGTCCACCAACCATAGATCTATATAAACTCTGATTAGCTTTAGGAGATTCATCGTTCTTAGGCAATTTGCATCTAGTCACCATAGGAGTTCCAACCGGTTTGGAGTCATCTAATCCAAACTTCTTCAGTAATTCCTTCACATACTTAGTTTGAAATATGAATATACCTTTTCTAGTCTGTGCAATCTGCAAACCTAAGAAAAATTTCATCTCACCAATCATAGACATCTCAAATTATTTTTGCATGTCACCGACAAAGTTCATGCTCAAGTTATCATCACCACCAAAGATAATATCATCAACAAATACTTCAACAATCAGGATGTTATCATTCTTAATCTTGAAATATAGATTACTGTCAGCAACACCTTTACTAAATCCCAATTTCAACAAATATTTATCTAATCTAGCATACTAGGCTCTAGGAGCTTGTTTCAATCCATTAAGAGCTTTCTTTAGTTTACAAACCATGTCTCCATCATCTGACAATGAAAATCCATCAGGTTGCTCAATGTAAACTTCTTCTTCAAGATCACCATTCAAAAAGGAAGATTTGACATCCATCTGATATACCTTGAAATCTTTATAAGCAAGCAACAGTCTAGCAAATTCAAGTCTGGCAACCGGAGCAAAATTCTCCTCATAATCAATTCCTTCTTGTTGTGAATATCTTTTGCAGACCAGTCTAGCTTTATTTCTAACAACTTCACCGGCTTCATTCAATTTATTTTTGAATACCCATTTAGTACCAATAACATTTTTATCTTTCGATCTAGACACAAGTTCCCAAGTGTTATTCTTTTCAATCTGATCTAATTCTTCTTCCATAGCTCTCATCCAATTTTCATCTTTACAGGCTTCAGTGACATCTTTAGGTTCAACTTTAGAAATCAAGCATATTTGTTCAGCAACTAACCTTCTTCTGATCATTACACCCTTATTCTTATCACCAATAATCTGATTTTCAGAATGATTCAATATTACATACCTCGGAGTCTTATGATTGTTTTGATTCTCACGTTCCTGCACTCCATCACCGGAAACAGCAACATCAACATCCGGATTAACAATCTCTGCCAAATCATTTTGCTTAGGCTCTTAAGGCTGAATAGGGGCTAAAATAATATGGTGTCCATCATCATAACCACATGCTCTGATTTCTTTTCCAAGGTTCTCATCCATCTTCACATTTTCACTCTCCACTATCTTCCTTAGTCTCTTATTGTAGCACCAATAGGCGTTTCTCTTTGTTAAATATCCCAAGAAGATACCTTCATCACTTATAGTATCAAACTTTCCTATATCCTCATCTCTCTTGATATAACATTTGCTACCAAATACTCTGAAATATATCACAGTAGGTACATGATAAAACCAAAGCTCATAAGGGGTCTTACCAGTATCACCTTTGATGTGAACTCTATTGAATGTGTAAACAACAGTACTAATGGCTTCTCTCCAGTAGATCTTCAAAACATTTCTTTCAATCAGCATAGTCCTTGCAGCATCCAAAATAGTTTTGATCTTCCTCTCAACAACTCCATTCTGCTGAGGGGTTCTAGGAGCAAATAAATGTCTTCTAATCCAATGCTTCTCACAAATTCATTATGAGGCCCTACCCCGAGCCCGTCATAGCACTTCCTTATTTTTCACTATGGACTTATCATTCGATACATTACTTTGATGCATTATGGATTTTGAGACTATTGATGATTTGATAACATTGGATATGATATATCCCATATTAGGTTTAATTTCAGTACTTATGTTGATGTTATGATGAATCATGTATGCATGCCTAGTTGATGATTGCTTTATATGAATTCAATGAATGTTCCAATTTCGAAAATGGTTACACATTGAATTGTTAGGAAAGGAAATTTGATTTTTTCCTTATTGTTCTAGATTTTGAAATCAAACTATGATATGATGTGAAATTGGATGCTATGTGTTTTAAAGTGTTTTCTTTCATATATGTATGTATATTGTTTTGGACCTACTGATGTGTGGATTGAGATGTGTAGGATATTAATCCATGTGATCATGGAAATATATGGGAGAACTAGAGCCAAACCTATGTGCGATTGTGAAGCCAAGGTTGTCTATTTTGAGAGACAATACCTTGTTTGTAAAGTGTTTATTATGTATAAGTGAATGCATGTGTGTGTGTTCAATTTATTTAATTTTGATTTAAATTCACCTTGAAAAGACATGTCCAAGTGTATGTTGATGTGTTGTATTTTATGGTGTCACTTGACACTTGTAATGTGTTGTGAGCTGTCACATGACATGTCTTTGAGAGGGAAATGTGAAAACCAATGCATTTTCAAATCCCATTTATTTTTCCCAAAAGACAACTTGGTTAGGGAGCCCTTGGAATGGTCAAATCAAGTTTGACCCGTAGGTAAACTTTAGCTGGGTTTTAGGGGGGTCAATCTAACTCCTATAGTTGAGGTTAAGTCATTTTGAAGGCCCACTTGATATACCTATGGGTAAGGGTCCTTTTTGAGCTTATAACCACTCACATGTGATTTCCAAGTCACTTCAAAAATGACCTTTTCTTGATGGACGAAATCAACTTCTAAAAGATTGAGTCTTGGTAAGACAAACCTTCCATTCTTGTGTTGGATGCACTTCCCCACCTTACACTTACCTTTTTCAGTTTCCTCTTTTAGAAACCTTGTAAGAACATTGGGAAGACCAACCTATGATCTCTCGCATCCTCTTCCAAGGAAGTTGGAAAGTGTGAGGAGAGAGTCTACTTAGGAGAAAAAATTTAGACTTAGAATTTTTATCACCCACTCTCCAATCTTGGAGATCAAGAGTAGTTGTAGAAATTGAATTTTGAAGAAGAAAATTTAGGAACCTGAAGCTTGTAGTTGGTGAATCTTGTTGGCTTCGTTGGAGGCTCTTCATCAAATCTCCCATCTCTTCCATTGCAAAAGTTAAGGTTGGTGCATTGTTCACCCTTAGGTTTAAATGCATTTGGGATGTTATTGTGGAATATTTTTTATGTTAAAATCTTGTGTTTGCATTTATGGGTTGTGTTATTTTGAGTATGGTTGAGTTATGTTTTTTGTTGAATACTTATTTATGTATTTGTTATGGGAGTCAAGACCAAACTCACCCTTGGGAGGATAGAGTAGTCTTGGCGTGAAGGGAGTTTGACATTCATAGGGTGTAGAGTCTCTCTTCCGGGAAGAAAGGGATACAAGGATCCAAGATCCTTGCTACATCTTTATTGTTATATTTGAGGGTCATAAGGGCTTATTTTGTGGTCATGTGAGACCAAGTTTTGAAAAGGGAGTTTGGCCTTGTGATGGCCTTGGGTTATTGATTTACAATTACAGATCTCCCCATGCCTAGTCCACCTTCACCCATCTTTAAAAATGTCATTCTTGATGGATATGTGTTAAACTTGGGATGGGTATTTTGTGTGTTGGTTGTATTATTTTGAAATTTGAAAATTGTATGTGTGTCAGTTGCTTGCTTATAACCTGTTTGGTATCTACTTCTCCCAAGCTCGAGGGTGGCCTCTTGTAGGCCTAGGTTGGGAGGTGAGCCTCCATGGTCACAACCAAAGGAATTTAAATTTGTAGGTTGCTTATTGGAAGTAGGAGAAGAAAGAAAGGATGATATCCATGTGGCATATTGAAGAAGTGGGTTCCTAAGTTTTCATCTACATGTGTATTTCAGATTGTGCATCATATATGTGTCATGATAAATCTGAAAAGAAAGATTGCAATGAGACTATTATACTTGTTTTTATTTGACTTCAAAAAAAACAAGCCCTTGAATGTTGTACTACTATTATTGTTGTTCTTTATTGAAAGCGGAAAGAAAGAAAATAAAGAAAGTATTGTCCTTCCTCTTCTCTACCTTTTTATTTCTTTTTTAAAATAATACAAACAAAAAGGCTATCTTGGATTTGTATTTCTAAATAGTATGAATATTTATTTCTATATATAGTTCTTTATAAAAAAAATTATTGCATTTACCATTAGCCATGAAGTTAGTAAAGCAATGTAAAATCAGAAATCCTAGTTGTTCTTGTTAGATAGTTCAAATAACCAGAAGACAACTGAGAGGGGGGAAGGGGGTGAATCAGTTGTCATAGATTACCGGAACCATTAGCAATTTAAACTTTAATACCAAAACCCAAAACATTAATACCAGAATAGCAGATAAACCAATTAAGCATAAACAATAATCACAGAATAAATACCATCCACATGACACCAAGATTTGTACGTGAAAAACCCGGTAAAGGGAAAAACCACGGTGGGAAGCCTACCCACAGTCAAATAATACTTTTGTAGTAAGTATGTGAATTACAATTAAGGGGCCTGCACTTGCAGGAAGGCCAACAACCTAGAGTGCATTTCTCATCACAAAAGGAGCCTCACTGACTACATAGAAATCCATACTACAATCTGGAGAAGCGTTGAACTGCAAAAGATAACATCTTCTATTCCTGAGTGCAGTTTCGGTTAAGCTCAATACCGGAGGACTAAATCCTCTTACACAAACCCAATTCAATCTCAAATGATTGACCAACTCCTCTGCGCGAATGATATTACATTATTCGCACATTACATTCCTTGACCATGACCTCTAACAATAACCATGATGATCTACAATGAGAACTTACATCTATTTATCCAAAACCCTCGACCATAAACAATTAGGTCGACTACCAGATAATAAACCAATTACATAATTACAAACCATGTCGGCCTTACACCAAACAAATAATATCCAACACATAAGACATCTCGGAAATACATCAATAGGTCCTATCCACACGTTACATTAAAGTCGGTCCATAACCTAGATCAATCGAGACCAAGTATAGGTCCACATGCCACATCAATGATCTCCATCCGCCAAGTCTCGAAAATGATCACCAACAACATCATGAAACTCCATCAAAAGCTGTACCAACATCACTTATGAAATTCATCAAAGATCTCCACCAAAAGCTCTACCGGTGAAACCCTCGCCGGAACCAGAAACCAAGCTTCTAAGCAAGCAAGATAGCACCCAATCTCTAGACCAAAACCAACTGACCAAATATGAGCATGAGTATCATGAACAAGACAATTCCATCATTAGACTATACCGGATCATGTCGGATCCAAGTTAACCAAAAACTACTCAACCTACCGGGACCAAAAGGGTGTCGATAAAGCATCCAAACAGCTAGTGTTGGCATCAATGACAAAACATCAATGCAACACATAATCAATTCTACCAAATGACCATCAATCTCCCCCTTTGGTATTGATGGCAACACTAGATGTGAAAAACATCTAAGTACCAAGAAATGCCAAATAAGTCTCCCCCAATGGAAGACAACCAACAATCTCCCGCATATAGCTCTAAATATCAGTATCTCCCCCTTTGAATAATATCTTTGTAAAGCTCTAAATTTATTTACCTTTTCCACAACAATATCACTCCCCCTTTCATTCACTTTCTTTTTCTTTTTCACATCCATATCACTCTCCCTTTGATATCAATGCCAGAAATCTGACAAAAATATCAAAGAAAAAACATAAACCACTGAATCACAAAGCCGACTACTCCCCATGAGCAGTAGCATCCCACATCAGTGCCGAAATGAATAGTATATCTGATAATGCATGTCGGACTGATGCCAAACCGCATCAATCAAGTCTCTACCGAAGGGGCAGAAACTCCCAATCTGTCTCTCAAGTACTCAAATGATTCCTTGGGCAAAGGTTTAGTGAAAATATCTGCAATCTTCTCTTTGGTGTTCACATAAACCAGTCTAACTTCATATGCTTCCACCTTTTCCTTCAAAAAGTTATACTTGATAGATATGTGCTTTGTTTTAGAATGGAATGTTGGATTCTTTGATATATCAATAGCGGCATCTCGAACATGATCACCAACAACATCCTGAAACTCCATCAGAAGCTGCACCAACACCACTTATGCAATTCATCAAAGATCTCACCAAAAGCTCTACCAGTGAAACCCTCGCCGGAACCAAAAACCAAGCTTTTAAGCAAGCAGGATAGCATCCGATCTCCAGACCAAAACCAACTGACCAAATATAAGCATGAGTATCATGAACAAGCCAATTCCATCATGAGACTATATCGGAGCCTACCGGATCATGCTGGATCCAAGTTAACCAAAAACTACTCAACCTACCAGGACCAGAAGGGTGTCGGTAAAGCATCCAAACAGCTAGTGTTGGCATCAATGACAAAACACCAATGCAACACATAATCAATTCCACCAAATGGCCAACAGTTCTATCTATCTATGTTTGTATGGATTTTGAAAATGATAGTTATAGCATTGCATTTAAAAAGATTTAGTTCCATTTATAATTTTGTTTATGAGTATTAAATTTGTTTATTAATTAGTCAAAAGTTCAGATTTAAACCATACATTAGCATTTCATTGGTTCACATAAAACTATAATATTTAAATCTCAAAGTAAGTTTATTGGAGCATTTCTAATATTGTCTTGCATCTAGTAAATCTAGAAATCAAATCAGAATAGAGGAAATATATTTCACTATATGTTTTTGAATGACTTATTATAAACTACAGTGGAAACTGTGTATCTGATATACATATCAGATTGTATTTTTATTAATCTCTATATTTAAACATATATATTTGTGTGTGTGTGTGTGTGTCTATATATATATATACAATTGTTTTTACATTTACACCTTACTGTAAAAAAATGGACTTATATATATATATATATATATATATATATATATATATATATATATATATATATATATATATATATATATATATATATATATATATATATATAATTTCGAAACTGCTATTAAAAAAAAAGATAATAAAAAAAGAGGGTTTGAAAGCCATGAAAGGCCAGCATAGTGTCAGGGTGGGGGCCGAGCAGAGCCACCGGTCGCAACCCACTATGGAGCCACGACCCACAGTGGGGCGACCCACTGTGCGGTCGCGACCCACTGTGTGTCGCATTCACAGTGGCCACGACCACTGCGTCCCCCCTCCCATCCACTTCGCTCCACTCCGTATGCTCACGACCCTGCGATATGGTAAGTAATGCGAGTGTAGAAAGAACAATGGCGGTCGGGGGTTAATATGCCACTCCAAAACCTGCATTCGAAATGATGGTAAAAAATATTAGATGCCCTAACTTACTAAAAACTTAGGGCAAAATTTCAAAAAGGGGATTTTTAGTATGTTTTAAATAATATAAAATGATAACTAGGGTTTGTTGTTAATAAAGTAAATTTAAAAAAAAAAATTATATATATGTATGTGTATTTGTATACATATAAAAGGAAGGATAAATATGTACATAAGTACATATACATATATATAATAGATTTAGTTATTTTAAATGGGGTGTATTTATGGAAGGCATTGTGGATGTGTGTGTGTGTGTGTATGCGCGCGCGCGCGTGCATGCGTGTGTGTGTGTGTGTTAATGTTAATGTTAATGTTATATATAATGTTTATAATCATAAAACAATTAGGTACATGTATATATTTCATATACACCTAAGTAAAGATATTTAAATGATTAATTGTGGTGTTGGAATATCAAGGTTGGTGGATAAATACTTGTGATTTTTAAATCAATAATAATATAAGGAAATTATATTAATACTAATATAGTTAAAATTGAAGATTTCAATTGAACGATATAATTAACATTAAAGTTGTATTGACATTATTTGAATTATTTTAATCAGCTTTATATAGAGATGGGATTATTAAGGAAATGAAATATAATTTATCAATAATTATATTTAACATGAATTGAATGGTTTTCAACACTTGGATAAAATTTAAATAATTTGATTAATAGATTGCTTGTGGACTTGGGAGAAGTTCTAATGTTACCCCTTTAGTTAGGAGTTAAATAGAATATTTAATCGCTCGCATTAAAGACCTAATTAAGTTGACACTTAAGTTAACAAATTAGTGTAACTAAGTGCACAACCACATCTAAACATTACATAAACCACAAGTAATTAAGCGTTTAAAAAAAAATTGTTGTTGTGTTTTTGCCCAAAAGTTTGGGCACTACAAAATTGAACTCACCGGAACAAAATTCTCCACCTCTATCAAATCTTAGACACTTCACCTTCAATCCAGACTCAACCTCAACCTTAGCTTTGAATATCTTGAATTTATCAAATGCTTCTGATTTCTCCTTCAAAAAGACAACCCACATCATCCTAGAATAATCATCAATTAATAGCATAAAATATCTATCACCCTGCACACTTCTAACATTTGTAGGTCCACATAGGTCAGTATGCACAAGATCTAGTAGTCCTTCTGATGTATATTGTTTGCTCTTGAAATAAATTCTTGTTTGCTTACCCAACTGGCATTCCATACATACCAGATTAACAGGCTTAACAATCTTAGGCAAATCTCTAACAACATGTGTAGAACTAATCTTAATCATTGAATGAAAGTTCACATGACACATTCTCCTATGCCACAACCAACTCTCATCTATCGGAGCAATCAAACAACTTTTCTCACCAGCATTCAAATGAAAAATGTTACCTTTAGTCTTAGTTCCAGATGCAATCTCTATATCGAAAGCATTTAAGATCTTGGATTTCCCATCCTTGAATTGTAGATCATAACCTTTATCAACCATCTGCCCAACACTCAAAAGATTATATTTCAAACCTTCAACATACAAGACATCATCATTGTTATGCTTACCATCAAAAGAAATAGAACCTCTCCAACAGATCACACAGGCTTTGTCATCTCCAAATCTAACTATTCCACCATCATCTCTCCATACTCACAAATTTGCTCTTATCACCGGTCATATGATGTGAACAACCGTTGTCAATTACCCATTCATCTTTCTCTTCAACTTTAGCAGCTAAAGCTTTCTCCTCAAGAGTGCAGCTAGTGGAATCAACAAGTACAGGTCCATCTTCCTTAATGGCAAGGAATACAACTTCATCTCCTTCCAATTATTCATCTATAATACCTTCATCAACAACATAGTAACATTTCTTCTGATTTCTATACTTTCAGTTAGACTTGTAAGGCTTGTCATATTTCTCATGCTTTTCATATCTATCATGCTTATGAAACTTATCATGTTTGTCATACTTAGCCATTCTCTCCGGGCATCTAGAAGCAAAATGTCTTATCTTATTACAAGAGAAACATTTCAAAGGTAAATTTCCATCATACTTACCAGCACCTTTAGGCAATCTTCGAGCAATCAGTGCTTCAAGTTCATCCAGCTCCCTTTCTTGCTCTTCCATCTCTCTTCTCTCTCTTTCATATCTAGATATTCTACACTCATCAGGATCATATTTCTGCTTACCGAATACATATACAAATGCTCTAAATGCAATCTCAAACTTTCCATGTGATTCACCAAATTCGCTCAGCTCAAATGCAGCAAGCTTTCCAACCAGCATGTCTCTTGTCACTACAGTCACACTCTGGATCTCATCAATAGCAACAACTTTATGTTTATAAGCAGGAGGCAAAGATCTCAACACCTTAGCAACAATTTCATCTTCCTCAATGGTTCCACCGGCACATCTAATACCTAAGACAAGATCGTTCACCTTAGCCATGAAAGAGTGTATGTTCTCATCATCTCCCATCTTCAATGTCTCATACTTTCCTTTCAAACTCTGCAACTTAGCAACTTTCACTTGTTTATCAACTTACAAAATCTCAAGCTTCACCCAGATCTCATGTGCGGTTTGAAGTCCCATTACATTTGTCATCTCAGAATCAATCAAGGCGCTAAGCAATGCTTCCTTTGCTCTAATATTGTGTTCAGCTTCCTTGATCTCATCAAGAGTAGACGGTCCATTCTGAGGAACGATATAAGCATTCTTTGTAATCTTCCAATAATCTTCACCAAGAGATTTCAAGTGAACGTCCATCCGGTCCTTCCATATAGCATAGTTACTTCCATCAAATCTCAAACTGTCCTTAAAGATAACACCTTGAGCTACCATCTCAGATCTCTCCAAGCGGTTAAGCTTCTATCGGAGGATCTAGCTCTGATACCAATTGTTAGCAGTAGCCAGGAAAGAAGACTTAGAGGGGGGGTGAATTAGTCTTCACCGGAAATACCAAAAATCAAAAAACACAGATCTAATGAACTGCAGTAATAAAACAGATAAGCAAATTAATAGCACAACACACAACACCAAGATTTTGACATGGAAAACCCGGTTAAGGGAAAAACCACGGTGGGAACCTACCCATAGTAAGATGATACTCTGCAGTAGTATGTGAAAATGTTACAATGGAGAATGCACATGCATTCAGGCACACTGCCTAAAGTTCACTGCTCAAATATAATGGCCCAGAAGACTACAACCCTCAGGGAAGTCTCATTGACTTACAACAAGATTCAAACTACAATCCAGAAGAAATGAACTGAAAGAATAGAATCTCCAAATGCCTTATTACAATTCCGGTTAAGCACATATGTCTGCCCTACAACACCAATCTCACCTCAAACTCAACACCGAAGGATAAATCACTTGTTCGCATGCACACACAACATCGACACCCAAACTACATGACAATATCACCTATATATACAATTCATCAATCTTGATAACAAGGTCGGCTAAACCCTCAACCCTTAATTACAAAATTACATCACACGATACAAGGATCGACCACCGGACCAATATAATGGTTTACATAGCATAACATGGTCCTAAAACAAATTCCTAAATGCACAACACCACCGGAAATCACGCCAAGACCAACCTCAATATGCTACACTACCAGGAAAACCGTATAACATAAAAAATCATCACCAGTCGATAGAAACCACCAAAAACTCACACAACGATCAATGTGGATTGCCAAAATAAATAGGACATGACTAGGAAACACCAGCAAGCACGTTAGAACCATCAGGAACAACTGCACCATTACCATTTTTCAAATCTTCATCGGTCAATGTCTGTAAGCTCAAGAACATAACTAATCGGCAACTATCACGAAGAAAGAAAACTTGCGGAGCACCAAATCACGAACCATCTAAAATGAAGATACACAAGACCATCCCAAACAATATCCCAAAGACTCATCACAAGATCTGATCACACCGGAATATACCAGAGGATATACCGAACTCTGCAAAATAATGATAAACAAACCAACACTGCAAACTGAATCATAAGATCTTCTCATACTACAATCATCGAAGTAATACATAGGAATATGTTGACAACAATGTCAACAACATATCCTAGCAGCAACAATGACCAACAATCTCCAACACATCTTGTTAGGAATCATCACCATCTTGTGAAGAGTCATCAAAGGAAGAATCAAAAGCTAGGACAACCAGGTGATCACCATGAGTGTCCTTCCACCAAGTGGCAGTGCCTTTAGAACACAATAGGGAACAATCTATGGCCAAGCAACAAAAAGAGAAGTAGTGACGATAATAGAAGGGGAGGCTCTCATAATCTAGTGATTGAGTCCATGGCCTATCCCCAACAATAAGAACCACATCCTCGAGAAGAGGTATGGAGATGTCAATATCAATCAAAATGTGTGCGAAGTAGAAAGACCCGTGGAGGAAGTGGTATCATCAACCTTCAAGAAGTGGTTGATGCAGTTAGCAATGGCTTTGAAAAAAGAATTCTCCCAAAAATGAAAGGGATGGTTGGGAAGATGAAACCACACTGGATGCACACTTAGTGGTTTAGTAAGAGGGTTGAAGGAGGTTGTTTGTGCTTTGACTGAGAGAGAATGAACACTCCAAGCCCACAACTTGCTCAACACCAAATCACAATCAACAAAGAAACAAAAGAAGAAATTAAAAAACCCTTAGCACAAGGGAAAAACTCAATGTTACCTGCAACTAAAGGCTTCGAAGAATCAATCACCCATCGATGAATTTCTAGGAGAGAAGGCCAAAAAACAACAAATCTACACACCAATCTCCAACATTGTTAAAAATCCACATTTTCCACCACATCTTGGCCACAAACCATAATAGGGGAGGTCTTGCTTTTGGCACAAGCAAGAGGACAAGATTTCCCCTTGGGAGGAATTGCAACAACAGATATGGCAACACGAGCAAAGCTCCATCCACGAACAATAAAAGAAGGCCTTGGAGGAGGGACCCCAACACCAAAGGGCAAAACACCCTCACAAGTAGCACCCACCACCAAACTAGTGGGAGTCTTGGACGAACTAAAACCCAGACCCAATAGAAACACAAGAGGGCACAAAAACCCCAACATGAGAGGCAGAGTACACAAGGGACACCGGACCAAACGTCACCAGAGCAGAAGCAAAGTCAAGGCTAGACACCAGTATAAGAGTTGGAACCTGAAGCGTTAAAATATTTGTTGCAGTAGTAGTTGGGTTCAAAATGGACACATGAGCGTGAGTTGGAGCCATCGAAAATTTGAGTTCTAAAGTTGATATGTTACACCTTGGCATGTTCGTATTTTATTCATGGGTGATATGATGTGAGGAATTTCTATTTTGATGGTGGTTATCATGATTGATTTTGCATGTATCTTGTTGGAGCATGAGAGCATGGTGAAGATTCAGGTGGTACATTATTGGCTAAGAGATATTTTTCCTTGTTTGTGATTCCTATGAGGACATTTACAATGTTAGATGTCAAGTGGGAGAATATTATGATCAAGGTGTGATCTAACTTGTAGATCTTGTCATATTACATGGTGCCAACATCTTTGGAAAGTGTCCCTCAACACTTCAATTATATTAATTTGTAATATTTATTCCTCGCCATTATTTGTAATACATTTATAAGAGATAAAAGGATGCACTAGCAGTGGTAATGATGACTTCTACGCATAACTGTTTAATTTTTTATTTTATTTTAAATGTGGATGCCTAGATGGGATGGTAAAAGACAGGTGAAGAGGACAAAAAGGTGAGATTAGGATTCTCCAAGTGAACATATAAAAAGAGACAATAGTTGTCTTTTAATATCCATTCATATGTATTTAATAATTAAGAAAGAAAACCATTGTTGAAAGGTATGATGGATTGGGAGCTATTATAAAACGTTTATGTCAGACTTGGAATGGCATGGAGATCACTCAAAAAAGAAAATGGTTTGTTGGACTATGGGCATTGACAAGAGCCAATTAGAGTGTTTGATTTAAAGTACATGTATACTCAAGATTGTCTTGACTAAAGGTACATCCCACAATGAGTCTAGCTTTTTTGGCCAAATCGAAACCGTGAAGAATTCAAAGATGATGCAAATTACTAATTTGTGTGATTGTGTGTGGATTCTAAATATATTAACTTGTTAATCTTCTTAATTAATTTTTAATAACTTCTTTTAATAGTGAACAATATTTTTAAAAAATGATGTTTATATCATAATCTATAACTTTTTTAAAATATAGATTTATCACACCAATATCGAGTGCATGAATATTTGTTATAATTTTTGTTGCATATTATTTTTTTTGTTAATTATAATAACTAAAATAATTATAATTTGGATAGACGTATATGTCATATTACATAACATTTTTTGTATGCATTTGAATTTTCTTCCTATCTTGTTGAAATAAGAAAAGCAATACCTAAAAAGCATATATTTTTTTTAAAAACTCTATTTTCCTATTTTTCTGCCTATGAAACAAAAACCTTAATAATCAATGAAAAATCTGTTTGTTTGTTTTAACTTATGAAAAGGACTACATACTTATAAAACAAAAATTTATAAAATCTCCCAAAAGATAAAGTAAAAGTGTTTTAACTCAGCATTTTGATAGGTGCAATAGAATACATAATTTAAGACTAAATGGAGTCTATCGAAACAAAGTTGATTTACTTATGTTTAATTAAAACCCATGAAACCTCTCAAAGCTTAAAAAATAGAGTGTCTTAAAAATATTTTTTTACAATTCCTCCAAAGTGTGCCAATGCCAAAAATTAGAATGTCTTAAAAAAAAATTTACAATTCCTCCAAAGTGTGCCAATGCCAAAAATTAGAATGTCTTAAAAAAAAAAATTACAATTCCTCCAAAGTGTGCCAATACCACTAAAATCTTCAATAAGTGAATTATATGAATGTCTTATTCATCATACTACGCTAATTTACCATTGAATTATCTTAATTATTTGAAATTGGTTATTCTATTTTGATGATATTACATCTTTTAATATACGACTAAAATCTTCGTTTAGTGAATTATATGAATGTGTTATTCAATATACTAGGCTAATTTACCATAGAATTATCTCAATTATTTGACATTGGTTATTCTATTTTGATAATATTACACCTTTTATCTAAATTCCAATGTTTAATCAATTAAATCCACTGCAAATTCTTCACTTACAACAGTTTTGCTGCCTCCCTTTCGTCTCAACCCTTTAGTGTTTTTAGTCAAGTGCAATTAGAATGTTTTGTTTTTTTTATGGAGGTCCAGACCTGCGAGCATGACAGCCCAGCAAGGATATGAAGCCCACAAGCTCTCAACCCCTTAGAGTTTTAGTTAAACAAAGAAAAGAGGCCCATCTTTTTACATTACAACCTTTAGTTGTAATGAAGAGAAGGTAAGAGTGGCGAGAGAAGCACTTAAACATATCTACATCATGATTGAATAAAGTAGAATGGCATAGATGCTTGGCATTGATCTATATTCCGATTGGTTTGTTAACAATGTGGGACTGTTGATAATCGAAGATGATATGGCTAATTTGGAAAGGAAGGCAACAAAATGGTTATGGAGAAGTGACAGCATATGAGGGAGAGGCAAGCCATCAATGGGGGTTGTCACAATCACAAATCGTCTTGTTCCTCAACGAGATGCTGCAGAAGCATCATTCAATTCCAGAACACGTTCATAGCAATGGCAGCCGCCTCAGAAATTTATTGATTGTGAATTTGAAACTTCAAATTGTAATTTTAATAATTTATATTAAAACTTGAAGTTGATGCTACGCTCTAGTTGTAAGGGGAATTTATCGATTATGAACACTGAAATTACAATTTATAATTCAATTATCTATATTGATACATGTAGTTAATACAACTTGTAACCTGTTTTTTTGGTCTATGGTGTGCATTAAAGTATAATTTTGATCTGTATATCAGTAATGTGCTCCCAAATTCAATAATATGAAGAATTTTGAAGAATTTTTTACAAATTTATATGCTTTTTAATGTTTTCTACTGAATTTACTGCGGATACGATATATATCAGAAAAAACAATCTCAAACAAATCAATCTGTAACCAAAACCAATAATTTAAAACTCATCTCAAGATGATTTAACTTCTCGAATTATATTATTAATCCAAAATTTAATCAAAAATATGCATCCGAGGCGAGCACTTTCTGAGGAGAGATGATACTGAAACTGGTCTTTAATGCCCACCTCGGCTAAAGCAGTTGCACTCAGAACTCCTGAAAAGGAGACTGGTATATCCTTCCGTAGCATATCCACATCGCTGTATAGAAATATAATGTACATTGACTACTTTCTTCATGAAGTCAAAATTCCAGAGGTTCATATAGCATATCACTGAGTGGACCAAGACCGCCATTTTCTGATCTTGCTGTGCCACTACTTCACTTGCAATTGCAAGCACCATAACGGGATACAATATACAACATATGATGGCAAATAATTGAAAAGGTGCCACACTATAACTGACAACCAGTTCCCAGACTCAGTGCCTACTGCACTCTTCAAGCTCGAGCTCTAATCTTTTATGAAGAATTGCAAGATGTTCCTTAAACTCTAAAAACATATTTTTCCTTATCTTTGCTCTTTCATATTCGTCTGTTCCTCTCTGGACGCGCGAAATCTTGCTAGAGAGCGTCTTTAGGCAACAGTGTTTAGTGTCCTACAACAACACCAACAAAAGATTTCAAGAATGCATATTTCTACGACTTACAACATAAATAATATGGTAACTTGCAAATCAAATAGGCAAAACCATTCAAAATCAAGAGGCTACAGATGGCAAACGTGACTGAACTTTAAATTACAATCAGAAACATGGAGTGCCACTTAAATATTTAACAAAGAGGATTCTCCCCAGACAAAAGTATTTAGGGATGAAAACCAAAGCTTCTCTAAATACATCCCAAAAGACAAGTTCCCCAAAATGTAAGTGTTACCAAAAGCAGACATACCTGTCGCTAGAAAATCCTAAAACCAGGAAATGCATGTACAGCAGGATTGTCCTGTGCATTGAGATTTTTCTAGAACAAAAAATATAATTCTACATATCTATTTTTATTATCACTATATCAAATCTTGTGTTGGACACGACTTTCCAAGCAATCCTAAAAAATAAAAGTGCATTCATTTCCAATTTCCACAATAAAAAAATGTGTCAAACGCAATATACCTCAAATAGATTTTATATTTTTAAATAGACTTTGAACCAGAGATCTATGTTGGTATGCCTCAAATAGATTTTATATTTTTAAATAGACTTTGAACCAGAGATCTATGTTGGTATGTTTGCCGTTGCCGTTGCGCCAAAAGCTCGAGCTATCAACGAACGTCACAAACACCAGACTTAAACAGATCCACGGGAGGCGGTTAAACCACATAACGAACCCTGAAGGATGTGCTGACCACCAAGTCAACAATCTCCCCCTCAGCACCGACTGAGGGTTCCGCACCGACGGAATGAAAGAGACCTCCTGGGATTCAAACCCGTGACCCAAGGCTCTGATAGCAATTGTTGGTATGTTTGCCGTTGCGCCAAAAGTTTGAGCTATCAACGAATGTCACAAACACCAGACTTACCCAGATCCACAAGAGGCGGTTCAGCCATGTCACTCAACAATCTTTAAAGATATTTCAAGTTAGAAAAAAATAAAAATTAACTTGCACCTATAAAAACTGAACAAAGAAATGAAAAGGCATGAAATGTGGAAAGTAATATTTTTGGTAGCAGAGATTTTTGTAAAATCTCAGTTCAAAACAGTGTTTCCAAGAGTTTCGAGGATGGGGTTTAACGGACCACAACATTTTTCCTAAATTTTGGGGATGGCTATAACACACACAGTGCGTACAGAATTGAATGATAAATACAGAATTGAGAAAACCCTACCTGATAAATTATAGGATTTAACAATAAAACAATGCCAATTGTTGGATCATAAATGTTAATTTAAAACCCTTTTGATAAGTAGAAACTTTTAGATCCCATACCCAACTGGGCTAACGACAGGAGCCGCCAGGAAGCATCCCAAACGCCTTAGGTTTCCTGTGGGTACAAATATCATAAGGAACCTGAGGCAGCTAAGATGCTCCTTGGCCACTGATTAGGTATGACGACAGGAGTGACCAGGGAGCATCCCAACCGCCTTAGGTTACCTGTGGGTACAAATATCATAAGGAACCTGAGGCAGCTAAGATGCTCCTTGGCCACTGGTTAGGTATGACGACAGGAGTGGCCAGGGAGCATCCCAACTGTCTTAGGTTTCGTGTGGGTACACCTATCATAAGGAACCTGAGGCAGCTAAGATGCTCCTTGGCCACTCCTAAGCACTCCCACAAGCGCGCGAGTACGACAAACAATAAAAAACACAAGTTTTTAATAAATATTTTCAAGTTTCAAAAAAAAATGTTTCAAAAAAGTTAATAATGGTTTTTGGTGTTTGCTTTGAACTTCTATTAGCTTACACATTTTGTAGGGTTGCATTTTTAAAAATTTAAAATTATATAATTTCTTATATCAAAAGATTGCAATCTATTTGGAATGGCCCTAGTTTTGCAATCTATTTGGAATGGCCACTAGTTCAAGTTTTGTGGGCATTGAGACAAATAAACAATTTAAATATTATCATGCATCTCTATGGATATATGTTACAATGCTTGATCAATTTCTGGGTGGGGCTTTTATTTGGAATTGTAATGAATGCAAAGTTCAATTCATTGCTCATATAGTTGAGTGAAAGCTCACCTATGTGCGCTAAGTGGATGTGGAATTAGAATATGTCGAAGAAAAAATAAGAAAAGGTTGCCAAAAGATAAAAATATGGCATTCATTAAAAAAACAAGAAGAAGACGATGCTCTGAGTTGAAAGAGCAAAATTGAAATTTCATCCTTAGCAAGGAAAACATCATTGAAGGCATATATTCAATAATGGCCTCCCAACATCCTTTCTTGGAGACACCATCCAATCCAAGAAAAAGGTCCTCCTTCCCGCTAAAGAAGCCCATTGGTCAAGGCATTTCACAATGAAACAAGAGAAGTTGTAGAGGAAAAGGTTGCATGTTACATTTTTGCCACCGGTCTTTCTTTCAACTTGGTGAGATCACCATATTGGCAGAAAATGGTGACAACAATCAATAATGCACCTTCTAGTTTCATAGGTCCTAGGTATGAAAAGGTGTGTACCACCTTATTAGCAAAAAGAAAAGAAAAATTGTAGAGACGTGAATCAAATCAATTAGGGATTCTTGGATTGAAATAAGAGTGTGTTACTTCTAATGGATGGAAAGATTGCAAACACCGACCTTTAAAAAATATTATTGTAGTGTCCCCTAAAGAGGCAATGTTTTTTTTAAGGTGGTTGATTGTGAGGGGCAAATCAAGGATGTAGAATTCATTTCTAAAATAATCCAAATCCCTAAAGATGGTGGGCCCTAGAAGTAATGCAAAAAATTGCAAGGCAATAGGTGTTTTCGTTGAGGAAAGGTATGCACACCTTTTTTAGACACCATGTACCGCATACTCCCTTAACTTTGATGCACACAACTCAAACTCAAATAGAGTGGTTGAAAGCTATATGCACTATGGGTGAGAAGATTTAAATGTTTGTGACAAACCATCATATATCACAAGGCATTTTCAAGACCTCGATTTTGGATTTTTTGAAGCTAAATTTAATTTATTTTATTTTAAATTTAATTTATGCCATGTTTACTTATATTTTAATGTGTTAAATTATTTTTTACACAGCATTAGGTTGTTGAGACTTATTCACATCACACAATCATTTTCAGGCAACTTGTCAAGTTGCGAGAGGCATTGGGCACCATGGTCATTAGCCACCAATGAAATATTTGGAACCAATCAAATTCAAAGGGCGCCCAAAAGGTCATGTGGACTGTCTTGAGTTTCACCAAGCCTATCGTGAGGATGTCAAGTTTGCTTATACAAATCAGCCATGTTTGGGGGAAATCTATGACGGCATAACTCCATGATAGAAAAAATAAAGGTCATAATAGCAAAAAAGTCATTCATCACTAACGAAACAAGATGAACACACCATTGCATCTCCTTGCATATGCATTACCCCCCAAATACTATAGCACAAAAATACTCTCTTTGCCAAGGAAAAATGCATCATATAGAGATAGTGAAATTGCTAATATGTAAAAGTTGACATTTCAAAAAATCCTCTCAAATCTAGAAATGGTGGATAATGTTAGGAAAGAGTTGGAGATAATAATATTTATGCTCTTATTTTTTAGTAGTGGACACATTTGAATGATAACAAATGGCTCTGCAATTCTTCGGACAAAACAATCACCAAGACAGGTGTTTCAATAAGCACGATGCAGGGATACCTTCAACAACCGGTAGGGCTCCCCCTCTGCAGAATCAACCATGGCAAATGGTGAAAAGCAAGCGAGCTGCTAAAGCTGAGAGAAGAAGGGAAGCTAGGGTTTCGATGGACCTGTCTAATGTTTGGGCGGTTCCCATTACATCACAAATCCCAGGAACCCTTAGGAACTAGGGCTGTTGCATCTGGCCCGTGTCAATCCCTTCAAAGGCCCCTGCGTAATTCACAGCCACGCTTCAATCATGCAGAGGGTTTCATAAAACCTACCGGTGTTGGAGGAGCGGCCCTGCCACATCGTCGCCACAATTTTAGAAACATCGAGCCTGATCCGATGATTAGGAATTCTCTTAATCATGTGAATAATTCTGCCCCCAAGGCAAGGAGTCAGTGTGCCCTAAAGTCGGTAACACCCAACCTGGATTGCATCAAAATTTCTACTCCCAGCGCCACCTTGGAGTTGAGGAATTATTGCGAAGAGCATGGGCTTTTTGCAAAAATGGGCTTTTTGCAAAATGGGGCGGAAATGGCCACCCCTTGCAGAGATTGCTAAATGGTGGAAAGATACATTCCAAGGACAAGTAAGTATCACTGCCCTAGCTAATAATTTTCCGTATATCAAATGCCATAAGAAATCGTTGAAAACTAAGCTATTGTATGAGTATGTTTTTTACAATGGAGTAAATTTTAATTTCATCGACTGGCAATCTAAATTCGATGCTATTAAGTTTGAATTCAAATCAACCTCTAAATGGATTGAAATTCGCAATGTTCCTGTTGAATTAATGCATGCCAAAATCCTCATAGAAATTGGGGATAAATTAGACAAATTCATAGTCGTAGAAGCGAATTGGTCGGAAAAATCCGATATCAAAATTTTAATAGAAGTAGATAATGGCATGAAGAATTTAAAAAATATAACCCTAGATACAGTAGATGGCAATTATATCTTATCTCTAGTATGGTATCATGGTTCGATCTCTGAGAATTTATCCTTTTGCAAAAGGATTAACCCTAGCATACAAAAACCTCAAGCCCCAAAATTGGACAAGCATAAAGAGTCGTTCAACAGAGTTGATATCCAATTTAAGAACGATATTGGCAAATTCATCATCAATGTTGACCCTCAAGAGGTATATAACCATGCAACCCCCCCTCCCCCCTCAGATCTACGTGTCATCCAGACAAGACAGAACATAATAACGAGTCCCTTGAATGTAGGCATGAGGATCAGATTCAGAGGGAATTAAACAACGTCATCAATAACTTAATGGGAAAACTAGCATAAGAATTTGTAGAGGAGGTTTACAACGATGCTCCGGCAAACGTTGTAAACAATAACATCAATCTCAATTTAGATTATGAACAGACTCCCCCCAAAGCTTAGAGATTGGGTAATAACTCAATCGAGGCTACACGAGGAGAACGCCTTAGATTCTCCCAATATGGAGGACTCTTCTCCTGCTGTGGAAGGGTTGAATGAAAATGAAGAGAGAGAGTTCATAATCAAAGAACTGGTCAATATGCAAGAAGGGGAAAATAATATGATATTGAACAACAACCAAAGCAATTTGTGTAACAGAAGCATCCTCTAGATGGTAGGCGATAAATTGACTCCAAACTGTGGCAAATCCACTGCCAACAAAAGAGGTCAGAAGTCTTTTTTAGACAAGATGAAAATGGATGGGGAAGCATAGGGGCAAACCAAAATCACAACTCTGTTGGGTCCGGGAAAGTCCCCCCCACCCCCCGTAAAGGGATAAACATACTCACATAGAATGTTAGGGGCCCCTAACAAGTAGCGCCTAATTAAGCGCAATATATTGAAATCTTATATGGACCTGGTAATGCTGCAAGAAACAAAATTGGGAAACGCTGACATGACCGATTTTAGTAGAAAATTCACCCAGTGACAGGTGGAGATGGTGGATTCTATAGGGGCTTCGGGTGGGCTGGCAATAATGTGGAAAAAGAATTCAATCACATTCACATGCTATGCCAAAATGCAGAACTAGATGGCTAGCAAAGTAAGATCCCTCAACCTAAACCTTGAGTTTATCATCTTGAATGTCTATGGACCAATCCCAACAGACAAGAAAAGATTAGTTTAGCAAGAAATAGAGCACTTCCTAATAAATCAAGATGCTAAGCACAGCATCATACGAGGTGATTTTAACACCATTTTGCATACAACAGACAAAAATGGTGGGATAAGGTCCATTAGACAGCCACAAAGAGACTTTGCTAACTAGATCAGTGATGATAACCTCTTGGAAATCAGGACTGATATGGGATTCCACACATGGAATAACAGAAGAAAGGGATTTTGCAATATTGCTGAAACTCTTGACAGGATTTTATTCAAAGGAGACTTGACTGACTTTAACTCTGAGTTAAAAGCCACTGTATTACCATGGTAAGGCTCTGACCACTACCCGGTGCTATTAGAGTTAATGGGGGAAGCAAAGACAATTGGGCATACATTCAAGTTCGAACTGATGTGGTTCAAGCATGAGGAGTTCCTCCCTAATATCTAGAAATAGTGGAATGAAGGTGTCTTTGTTGGATCTAAAATGTATTGTCTTGTCTCAAAGCTAAAAGAGATTAAACATAAACAGCTAGACTGGAACAAAAAGAAATTCAAAAACATCTTTGAGGAGAAGATAAGAGTTGAAAAGGAACTGGAAATAGTGAATAACGATGTTATGCAACATGGGATGACTCAAACAACATACGAGGCAGAGAAAAAGCTTTTGTGTGAGCATGAGGATATTTTGGCCAAGGAAGAGATATATCGGAAACATAAATCTAGAGAAACTTGGCTAGAGGATGGAGACAGGAACGCCAAATTTTTTCACAATAGTGTCAAACTGAAAAGGGCAATAAACAGAATTACTCAGATCACCAGCGGTAGTGGTCAGACCATTACGGAACACGGAACATAATCTAATTGCGGAGGATGCAACCCAATATTTTAAAAATATTCTCAATAACTAGGAGCACTCGGATCTCCTTAACAATAGGGCCTTGTTAAAAAACATACCTAAACTAATAACAAATGACGATAATCATATGTTGAATTCCAAAATCACCCATGAAGAAGTTAAAACTGCTCTATCTCAATTCCAAGGGGATAAGGCCCCTGGGCCGGATGGTTTCCCTGCCAGTTTTTTTCAAAAATGTTGGCACATTTTAGGAGACAAGGTCACCGATGCCCTGGAATCTGCCCGAAATGCAGGGAAATTCTTGAAAGAAATTAACACCACCTTCCTAGCCTTACTCCCGAAGAAGGAGAACCCCTCAAAATGGGAAGAGTTCAGACCCATTTCTTTGTGCAACGACTTATAAATTATTATCAAAGGTCAAGGCCAATAGGTTGAAAAAGTTATTGCCAGCCATTATCTCAAGAGAGCAAATTGGTTTTGTACCCAATAGATCAATTTTGGATGGGATAGTTATAGTCCAGGAAGCTATCAACTTCATTCAGGCCCAAGGCCAGCCTAATATGATGATAAAACTAGATATTAAAAAGGCATATGACAAAGTGGATTGGTATTTACTCTGTAGTTGCATGAGAGCTTTTGGCTTTAACAAACAATGGGTAAATTGGATCCATTTCTGCATATCAAACCCCTACGCTTTCAATCCTATTGAATGGGAAGCCAAAAGGGTTTTTTCGAGCAATTAGGGGCCTAAGGCAGGGAGACCCACTCTCCCCATTTTTATTCATTATTATGTCTGGAGCCCTAGGAAGATGCTTTGATGCATCACGAAGAGCTAGAAGGCTAGTGGGAATCCAAATCACAAGAGGTGTGCACACACCAACAGTTCGCTGATGATACAATGATTCTAGGAAAAGGACAGTTGAATGAAGCCAAGGAAATCAAGAGAATCTTGCACTCTTAGAGGTTGGCATCCGAGGAAAAGGTCAATGGGGAAAAATCTGAAATATTCTTTTTTAACATGACAGCACAAGAGGAATCTAGAATAGCATCATTTTTTAGGTTACATAATTGGTCATTTACCATGCACATATCTAGGAATGCCCTTGGACAAAGGCATCAAGACCAATAAACTCTGGGATCCCTTGAATGAGGAGGTTAGGAAAAAGTTGTCATCTTGGAAAGGTTTATGGCTGACAGGGGCAGGAAGATTAACACTTAGTAAGACAGTCTTGGCGGCGATGCCCATCTACCTACTATCATGTATCCCACTTTCGAAAGGGGCCTACAAGAAATTGACTCAAACAATCAGAAACTTCTATTGGCAAGACACAGAGGACAGGAACAAAATCAAACTGATATCATGGGATAAAATATGTCGAGTCAGATGTGATGGTGGTACGGGGATTAGGAAACTTCTATGGCAAAATAAGGCCTTAGGGGCAAAACTAGCTTGGAGATTATACACCTCCTCACAAGCCAAATGAGCCAGAATTCTTACGAACAAATATCTAACAAGTAATCATAGGGAGGCAGTATTTAGGGATATGGAACCGCCCAAGGGTTCCAGAATCTGGAATTTCATAAAGAAATGTCGCACACTCATATCTAATTACCTGTACTGGGTCATTCACGATGGCAAATCTGCCTTGTTCTGGCAAGACTCCTGGGGGGGGCATCCTTCGATAAACAAGCTTATGGATACTACTGGTATAAAGGAACAATTGAAAATTCTATGGGGTAATTATGTAAGGGAATATATAACAATGGAACCAAAATCAGCAATTGGATGGAAATGGAAAGACATGCATCCATTCATGGTGGATAGCAAATTTCAAGAACTACATCAAATTCTCATATGTAGAATGATAATCTTCAGACACATGGGTCAGATGAACTGATATGGTCTAAATCTAAGGATGGGCAATACAATTGTAAAGACGGCTTCAGAACCATATACGATGAGGCAAACATCTACAAGGATTACATCCCGACTATACTATGCTGGGGCAAATTTTGTCTCCCAAAAGATGGCTTCTTTGCCTGGGCTGCAATTCAAGGAAGGGTTCTCATTGCAGAACAATTTAAACTTAGAGGTTACGAAGGGCCTTCAATTTGCCTCTTATGTAAGGAAAACGAGGAAACAAATGAAATATCTTTACAACCTCCAATTACTCACAGAAATGCTGGTACTGGTTGATGGCCCAACTAGGATGGTCAGGTGCTCTTATTCCCTCCCTGATGGAGTGGTTCAAAGGCTGGCCAATCATCGAAAGAAATAGTGTGTTCCACAACTTATGGTTCTGCAGTCCAGCTATTGTCATCTGGGAAATCTGGAAGGAGAGGAATAGGAGAATATTTAAGGATACAGAAATGCAGGTGGAGAATCTCATAGCAAAGATAGAAGCCTCCATCACAGAAATATCCAACAACAAGAATTTGACTATCCCACAACATGACAAGATATTTATAGACTGGGATAACTTTATTAGAAAGCAGTGGAAGGGGATCAAGATCCCTCCCTTTGCCGGGAAGGAAGGCATTGATAAAACTGATATGAGGAAAGCATGCAAATGGCTACCCCTGGGGAATGGGTGGTATAAACTCAACTTTGATAGAGCATCCAGAGGAAACCCAAGGCTGGCAAGTGCAACTTGTATAATACATTCGGACAATGGGAGTTGCATTGGTTCTAAATCCATACATTTAGGACGATGCACTAACAACACGGCATAAATGTTTGGCCTAATAGAAGGATTAAACCTTTGTAGGCAATTGAAAATATCCAAATTAGAAATAGAAGGTGACTCAGCCATTATAATCAATTCAATTAGAACCAGAACAATGCCAAACTTGCCAAACTTGCCAAACTGGGAACTTAGAAGCCTTTTGGACAGAGCTCTATCGTTACTAGAAAGCTTCTCAGATTACACAATAAATCATATATACAGAGAGGCTAACTCACTAGCGGATAATTTAGCCAATATAGGGACAAATGGAATGAATAAAACCACGTCCTTCATCCCCGTGCACTCAGAATAGTCAACTAACAGGCAGCCAGAGGCATCTTGCACGGACACCCAAATCTTAGTTTTAATGTACACTCATCCCCTACTCTCATATTTTAATATTTTCATCGTCATGCTCTCATCGACATATATATACATACATATATATGTATATGCACATATATAGATATATATGTACATATACACATTTAGATATATATATATATATATGCACAACTATATATATATATATCAAATATATATATGCGTATATATATATACAACTATATATATACATATATAGAGATATATATGTATATATGTATATATATTTTCATCTATGATAAACATAGATTCTTCGGATACTGAGACCTTAAAATTTATCATCATATACCCTCATATTTTCATATACTCTCTAGCTCTCAATTGACATATATATATACACACATATATATATACATATATATGTGTGTGTATATATATATATACATTTACACATGTATATATATATATAGATATATATATATATATATGTATGGGCATATGTATATAAATACATGCAGACATATATGTATGTTTAGTTATATGTATAATTGGTATATACATATACACGTATATAAATACATATGTATATATAGGGATATATATATATACATATATATACATATATAGATATATATTTATATATGTGTATATAGATAGACACATCCACATACATATAAATATATAAACTCTGAGTATCAATTATCATGTGTTAGGCCTTTCTTCTGCAGAAATCATTTGGTTGCTTGAGGCAATCATGCACTGGAGTCGCCAGAGCGAATGGTTAACAGATGATCATTAATAGGTGACCAATTACAATCTCTTGATACGTTCCAGCAAGGCATCCTAGACACGAATACCTGCCAGACCCACTCGATAACAATTGTACTCACCTATCATGAGGTGAGGAGCCACTCATGGCAGGATAGCTTATCTCTTAACTGTCGTTTATTATTAACCCTTGTATCGAGTGGTAGAGTCGGTTATTATTAAAAGCCTTTATATCTAGAGGCAATACCTCCACTCCAACATTGCACTCTGTCTTTAACAATGGATTCTGGTATTTGCTCGTGTCCGGATAAACGAGAGATGGCCTTTGTTGGAGAGATCTCTAAGAAACGTTGGTCAGTTATTTTAAGATCGAAGGATGATTTGGTCATCCATGCAACCAAGAGGATTTTGGGTAATGAGCTTATGAATACAGAGCATAGGAAACACGTTAACAGTGACATCCCTGTTGGGTTTGCAGCCATTCTACTCACAATGGGAGAGGATAAGGTAATTGCAGCCTCATTATGCAAGCTAATATTTAACAACGAATACTTGGTTAATCTGGAGATGGCCATTAACTGTGTAGATGACAAACTCCTTATTCCCTACCCAAAAGAATACGTTAGGGTCTTTGAGGCCATCGATAAAGGTGAATCACTCATAATAGACTTCAAGAGGCCCATTCTCATTATCAAGGATCAGAAATCCTTTCTGCAACGACAACCAGATATAAGAAGGAATATCATATTCCTCAAGCAATGGCTTGGTGTGGTAAAAGAACCGAAAGGAGAATGGTGGGTTAATTATATAATCGATGAGGGTTGGGCTCCGATGCAAGCCGAAAACCCCAACGACATGGGGGATGCAGAGGCACAGGCTTCTATTACGGAAGTCGCAGATGACAATGAGGGATAAGGATATCCTCATATCAAAGATTTTGCAATCGGAGATGACTCTGGCTTTGGGAGGGGCCGGTATAGTTAGCTCTGTTATATAGGTATGGAAGTATCTATAGTTTATAAACTATATGCCAATTCTTGGTTATGTTTTAATTTCGACAAAGGGGATGCCTTGTTATGCCCTCGGTAATGTTTTCACTTGGATCTGCTAAATACACATAAATATGCTTATAATGATATTGATATTGTTCTAGTCTGGATAACTAAGGACAAGGATACTGATAATGTTTTCATTTACGATATATATACACTGTTGTAGCTTCTGTCATAATCAGAGCATCTCCTTTTACACATCTCACAGTAATGCATATACTCTAGTGGCAGTTTTCTTGTATTAGCATTTAGATATGACTTATCAGGTATGAATTATGGCCATCCATGGCTATAATTACCTTCAATATGCAAGTGCAGTAAGTATCATTGTGTTCCAAACTGTACTGTGGAACTAGCATGTTTGGTTTATTTTTCATTGAATCATTTTCCTTAAGATACTCCATTGATTATATTGTGGCAAATAAGGTGCTAACATGGAAAACAAGACAGATGGAAGGTGTCAATTATGTAATGTGCAGGTTTACTTCTCACGAATGTTGTTGTAACCTGGGTAATCTCTCATCTTGCAGTCAACATTAAAAGGAATTCTTTGTTGTCTCAATATAAAAGATGCTTTGGTTGCAATAGCAATAGTGGAAAGTTTACTGAAAGCTATTTTATATGAAAGTTGTCTTTTTTCTGGACTAACAAATCATGAAGTGGTATGCTATAGGGTTGTGTTGAGATTTATTTTGCAGGTGACAGTGCTAGCTAGAAGCCTGTGAATTAAGATAAAGGAGGTAAGTTTCTATAGAGATTGGAGGCAGAATGTCGAAAGGAGCACCCCTGTGATGGGACACTTTCATTACAATAGTTAGAAGAGAGGAGCACTTGGACCGGTACGAGTCTTCTTAGCCCGGGATGAGAGGCTTAAGAAGGAAATTATGTAATATTTTAAATGTTGTAGAGTTTCAAAATCATTATTTGCTGTCTCAATATAAAAGGAATTCTTTGTTGCTTCAATATAAAAGATGCCTTGGTTGCAATAGCAATAGTCGAAAGTGTACTGAAAGCTATTTTATATGAAAGTTGTATTTTTTCTGGACTAACAAATCATGAAGTGGTATGTTGTAGGGTTGGGATGAGATTTATTTTGCAAGTGATAGTGATAGCTATAAGCCTGTGAATTAAGATGAAGGAGGTAAGTTTCTATAGAGATTGGAGGTAGAATGTCGAAAGGAGAGTTTCAGAATCATTATTTGACTGGAAGAATGTAATCTTGTTTATAATTTAATAAAATATTCTGGCTTCGGCTTTTTACCGAGCAAAAAAATAATAATATTTATGCTCTTAGATACCAATATATCAGTGGAGATCATAATATTTATGCCCTTCGAGACCAATACAAGAGAGATGCTCATACATGGTGATACCTCCATGGGTAAGATTATTTGTTCCTCCAACCTCTTGCAATCAAGATTCCATCACAAGTCATTTAGTTTTTAGTTTTTAGTTTTTTTAACATTTGTAAACTTAGCACTTGCCATTCTTTAATTTCTTTTGCATTTTTTAGTTTTAAGTTCAGTTGGTTCTCTCCAATTTCAACACGCTGCAAATCCTTTGGCTGAACGAAATTGAAGTACATACTACTTTATCCACTCAGTGAAGCATATCCAATTGGCTGAAAAAAAAAAAAAAAAGAAGACTTGGTTTATATCTATTCGAACTTGTATCTCCTATAACATAAGTAAAATGACTAAAGGGGCAACAAAAAACAAAAAATAGGGATATAGCTGTGTACCAACTTGGATGTATCTATTGTCACATAAGTAAAATGACTACAAGGGGCAACAAAAAAACAAGGGATATAGCTGTGTTCCAACTTGGAGGCATCTATTATATAGCTTGCTAAAGTCAATGTAGATGATGACAAAACTCTCACATGATGTCCTTAGTAGGAGTGGCACTCCATTCCGTGTGGTTCAAATAATGTTGAACAAAAAGTCATCTAGATACTATTGATGAAGATAGAAGATCAATATACAAATTTGTATTTCTATTATTTTTCATATTTTGTAATTGTTATGATTTTCATTTGAATTGTATATATGATATATGACATAATATTGAAATTTTGAACTTTCAATTGACATTTAAGCTTATCACTACCATTGATCAATTATGAAGTATCATACTATCAAAGGTTCAAAATATAATATTATATACTCAAATTAGCCATTCCGACATACCAAAATTGGCAATAAAACCACGTAGAAGATTTATGCATCAACATTTTAGATCAGACTAGAATCCATTGTTAAAATGAAAAATACATTGAGAGTTACAAAGATAGCATAAGATAAAGTGACAGGAGAAAAACAAATATAAAACTAGCATACCTATCTTTAGCATAAAGATATGATAATGTTATTAAGTTTTAAAATATTCTTGTTATTAAATTTCAGTTTCTATATTACATTAAAATCTTTAGAGTATCAGACTAAGGCCGACAAGTTACTCCCTTATCGCAGCATGGTCGAAGATCTCAAATAGCATTTCACTCTCATTCAATTCGATTAGGGCTCACGCCCTAGTCAACACAACCTCCCAAGACTATTGTACAAAGCACAATCATCTTCCTCCTTATGTTGTAACAAGAAATTGTCTTTATTAACTAGGAGAAAAAAAATACATCAATCCAATTTAGTTTAGAACATTTGATTTAGAAAACTTTTACTACAAAATTATTGTTATTTTTTTATTATATGTCTACTAAACTCTTCACAAAAGCAAAACAATCTATTAAGATTCCATTATTATAATATTATTATATTGGTGGATGAAAAAAACTAAAAGCAAAAAACTGTTGAAATGGGAGGGATGACATCCAACAAGGATGTCAAATTTAATGCTTCTAGTTTTTGTTTAGAGAGATTTTTGCATCCATTATGTGAGTGTAATACGCTTTCGGTGTAATTTTTTTTATCATATTTTTATTAAACTCTTGACAAAAGCAAAAAAATCTATTAAGCTTCCATTATTATTATATTATTATATTGGTGGATGAAAAAATTATAAACAAAAAACTGTTGAAGTGGGAGGATGACATCTAACAAGGATGTCAAATTTAATACGTAATTAAATAGTAGTTATAGACATATAGATGGATTTAAACAAGCATTAACATCAATTTTGTGATCAAGTTTAACAGAGTACCATAAAAAGATTGGCCTAAGATATAAATTGAACATGTTAAGTACAGCATGTTAGCTTTAAAGGATTGCTAAAAAACCTAAGCTTTGTCAATACATATGAAACCGACCTCATTAAATGGAATTGTGAAAGATAATTCAAATTACTAGTCTTAAACAAGTCATGTCTTCTTCAAAGGAAATGTTATGGCGGTAATCACAGAACTAAACACTGAATTGCACTCTAGATATTTGAGAATTGTCACTGCTTAATATAAGTTTTTTAAGGATAGATCATTTCAATTAAAACTTGGTGGGTATTTCAATGTGGAAATGAAACGTTATGATCCAGAAAATTTGATCATAGATGGAAGATTTCATGCATTTGAAAATTAAACTTATGACTACAAATTGAAATTTTAAAAAATGAGTGGCGCAAGTGCCACTCGTTGAGATCCCCAGCCATTCCCTAGCAACCGACCATAAACATGCACAGTCAATGTTTCTGGGATGCTAGGTCAGTTGTTTACTTGTTTTTCTTTTTCTGGGATGTCATGAGGGCATTCCCAAGGTCGCATCCAAAACATTCCAAGAATATTTACAGGTCTGAAAATGCTGGAGAGACATGCTCATGGAACATCAAAGAAAACCTTTTGGAAACAAATAGAGGTTGGCCCTGCAGAAGCTTGAAAATTTCATGCCCCCGCCTAAACAATAAAAACCTTAATAAAGAAAATTGTCTTTTCAAAAAGACTTCACAATTTTCTGAATCGATCTTAGGCAAACAATAACGTAGACAAACAAGGAGGGTGCACCAATCGGCTTTACTAATGATTCTCCAAGGAAAAGCCCCTGTTCTCATTAAACTAGAGAATATTAAATATCGCCGACTCCTTCTAAGGCCAATTAAAAGAATTTTAAATAATAAGAGAATTAAATATTGAAGGCCGACTTCTATCCTTGCTAGCCGACCATAGGGAGCAGTAATTAATATGTTTACTAAGAGCAGAAATGATATTAACAACAGAGAAGCAACGATTACGATTATTCAAAGTAGAAATTAATATGAACGCAGATGATAGAAGAAATCAGATATGATGAAACTCGACACGTGTTCCCAATGTATGATAACTTATATGAATCGACAGAAATGACTATCAAAGCAGCGATCTATAATGACAAAGAACATTAGCATACAGCAATAAATATGTATCATTGTGGGTACATTATTATTGGCAAGGTGACAACAATTCAACAATTGCATAAAGTCAGATTTGTTAATATAGACAGGCTCGTTTATATTTCTAATTGATGCGATTTCACCATTACTTGGAATGGTGCAACTTCCTTAATGAACAATGACTTTACTGAGAAGCACAAATAAATGGTTGTTAAGAACAAATAAATCAAAAGGTGCCATCATGATTAACATGTGTTGAACGCTAATGAAAGAGCAGTTAAAAAATGAAAGGCGAAACAGCCACGATGGAAAGGGTATGTCTCACAATAAAACAAGATATAAGAAGAAGCCATTTTGTGAGATAAATGGGTGGAAGGAGAAAATGTGAAGTATATTTGATATAAACTAATATATATGAGTATAACCAGCAGATCAGATTTATACAATCAAGTGACATCATCAAAGAAGAGAGAATAAGCATTCGAACAAGCAAGAGATTTGCAGTCTCACTATTAATAAATTAGACAGCAGTTTACATACTGGTCAAGTATTTTGGTGATGTATAATGCATGCCATTCTGAATTGACTGAATTGTTATTTGTCTTCCATTTGAAAGGAAGTAGGAATATTGCATAGTTAACATATTGCTACTGTTATATATATTTATATATGTTGTCATTCTTGCCACTATGTTGTCTATGCATAATAGAATAGATATAAAATGACTTCTTTTAAGCTTTCATCCAATCTGCCGTCCCATTATAGAGGGGAGAAAGTGCATATGAGGAATGCAAGTAGCTAGGAAGCCATTCAGGTAGAGACACCCCAAGTGGGGCTGGGAGGCCGAATGGCAGGTGTCATTCTGTGCTACAGGACTTTATGGAACGGCTCAAGGTACCTTGCATGATCTCCCGAAGGTGCTCCATAATGATGATAGGATGTTGGGCAAAGCCTTAAAGGAATCCCCATGCATATGATATAATTAATGTCATGAAATTATATGTTAATAATCTTTCGTTGATAACTAACTTGTCTACAGGATCTACATCAAGGGTTTGAGCGGGCAATTGTGCATTCCTATACATAATTCATCCTTATCAAATTGTGATTCTAAAGTAAATTAGGAAAGATCCCAACAAGGCACATTACAAAAAACAGGAAATGGACTTATAGAACCTATCCTTAAATGGAAAAGTTATATTCTCACTGTTCAAACTTCCCATTTGTGCAAACTAGTCCTACTACAAGTTTTTTAATAAATAATATTTAATAACTTTCAAAATATATATGACAGAGAACTTTGAAAACAAGAACAATGGTAAAGTTTAACATTAACTTTAAAATTTAACAAAATTTGAAATTAAAATTGCTTATATTGCTGATAGCATAGTAGCATTAATCATTTGGGGAATTAATGGGCAAAATAAAAGTATAAGATTTTTTGAAAAAATCGGGAAAAACTTAACAAAAATTCGGATATTTATAAAATGTAAAAAATTATAAAAAAAGAGGGAAAAACTACTTCTTTTTTTTAATATTTTTAAGAGCATTTCCATAGCATAGAGATATTGTAACCAAATAAAATAGAGACTTCAACATATGAATTGTAGAAAATAGATTTTCATTGTTTATATTCATGTACAATAATATTAAATTCATACAAATATTTTAAATTTAATTATACAGTATTTCTCTATTTATATTTAGTATTTAATTGTCCATTTCAAATCTATTTAAATCTCTCTCCCCCACACATATATATTAAGACATATTACTCTAATATTACTAAAATTGCTAATTTAATCAGTAATATTAAATAAATTACTGTAATATTTAATATTACAATAATATTTAATAAATTGCAGTATATTAAAGTGATATTACAATAATATAAAATAAATTACAGTGATATTACAATAATATAAAATAAATTACAGCATATTACAGTAATATTATTGTAATATTTTATCTTAGAAGATTAAATTACTGATTTAATATTTAAGGATAAATTATTGTAATATAATGTAACTTATTTAATATTATTGTAAATTTATTTAATATTGTAAGATATATTAAAATCAGTAATCTATTTTAAAATATATTGCAATTTAATAAATAACAATATATTAAATAAATTACTGATTTTAAATAATTTATATTAAAAAAATAACTTTTCTATTTTTTTCAAAATTATTAAATAATTATAATAAAATAAATTTAAATCAGTAATACATGTTAAAATATATTACAATTTAAAAAATTACAATATATTAAAGAAATTACTGATACTAAATAATCTATATTAAAAACTTAAACTTTATATTAAAAATTTCTTAAATTATTAAATAATTATAATATAATAAATAATATATTATGATCGGACAAAATTTTTGAAAACATTTAGAAAAAATAAAAAAATCTATACATTCGAAAAAATGCATTCACGTACAAACATTCAGAAAAAATTTCAATAAGTTCGCCCATCCATTCAATTCCCAACCCGTCAAATGGTTCGTATCCGATGGAATTGAGGGTAGCTGGATTGGAGCCATTCACTCGCACTCATTTGTTCACTCGCACTCATTCCCGTCGAGCCACGGATTCAGTCGATTCCCTCCTGTTTCTTCTCCCTTGCGCGACTGCTCACTGGTGTGGCCTCACATTCAACTTGATCTGCTTTTTGCTGCTGGAATGCGTTTTAACCCATGTTTCTTCCCCCTTGCGCGACTGCTCATTGGTGTGCCCTCACATTCAACTTGACCTGCTTTTTGCTGCTGGAATGTGTTTTAACCCATGCAAGCGACATCATCTTCAAAACTTTCGCAACATTTTTTTCCAGGTTTTTTAGCGTTTTAGGTTTTCCTAGCAAATCGGATTTTAATCAGGTTTTAACCGCGATTTTTTTGGCAATTTCAAAGAAAAAATCGTTGACCGGGTTTAACAGATTTCTGCCGATTTTTTCGGGCATCTCCCCGACTCCCGATTAGTCGTGTATAATCGCGATTTTTTGCAGATGTTTGCTTCTTTGGCTGATACCATAGCCAGTCTAAATTGTTCAGTGAAAATAAGGTAATATAGATGTTGAGCACACTCAATATCGTCGGCTAAATAGTAAAGGCAATTTCTCTTTAGACTATTACAATGATAAGAAATCAGTCCTCTCAAAAAGTCTTACACTGTCAATAGATCCGATCACTATAACTTTGCATGGATTTTTGTCTTCCTGTGAAACAATTTCATTAATAGTCATTTTCCTACGACTTTGCTTTGCTGCAAGCTTATCTTATTTGTTTGCTTTACTTTTTTTTCCTTTTTACTGCATTTTGCCCTAAGTTTTCTAGGAGGAGACATCAATTTTTGGTCGGGAGACTTCGGAGACGGCAGCCAAAAGCACCTTATGCATCAAGAATTTTCTGGAGAAGTATCCGGTACCAGAGACACATCTCCGGTACTGGTATGGGTCTCCAGGGGTAGGAGACGGGTTAAGATTTACAAGCTGGAAGAGAGAGGTGTTAGGGATATCCACTAAATCCAGGAAGATGACAAAATGTGGTATAATTACTAAATTCTCACTCAATCACCATCCATAAAACGAAATTGAATCAAATTGTTGAAACAATAATGGAAGAATCCTTGGGGATATCTAAGATGTTGAAAATTTAGTTCAGAATCTTCTGCAGGAGCCCTAATTTAAAAAATCTGCCAATGCAGCAATTCAAATGGTTCATCCCAAACTTAGAACTCATAGAGAAACATTTTCAACTGATGAAAAAAAAGTCTCTCTAAAAGATTTCAGAACAGCTGAAATGGAAAAGTCAGTCCCAGGGTCCAATGAATTCCCAGCAGACTTCTTTAAGAGTACAGTCGCATGCTACACAAAGATCTTTCAACAGCTGTACAAAAATTATGGAAAGACAATGTTGAAAAATATATCAACAATACTCATATTGCATTGAGTTCACAAACAAAAAGAGGCCTGTTCTGCTGTTAACTGAATAGTTAATTCCAATATCTCTTTGCAACATCCTATAAAGTCATCTCTGAAGTTTTAGCTCACAGATTGAAAGTTCTACTCAACAATAATATCTCGAACCAGATAGATTTATGGAAGGCATGAATATTTTAAAGTTTGAATAGGACCTTCCTAGCTTATAAGATCATTCACTCTGACAAATTCAACTGCCTGAAGAATGCTGATAAAGCCACACATGTTTCACATGTATGATAGGTCGATCTGGTAATGTCTTCAAGACTCTTGAAAAACCTTGGCCTTTGCTTTGGAGTGGATAGATCGGATCATGCCTTCTATGACTTCATTGTACTATATCCTGTTTTGACTAATGGAAATCCCTCTCCTATCTTTTCTCTATCAAGGACCAAAGTGCCAAGGATATTTTTTTTGTCAAGAATTTGGCAAGGGGACCCTCTGTGTTCTTACGTGTTCATCCTCAAGGCCCAAAGCCTGTACAGGATGTTGCAACAGATCTCAACCTCATCTTAGCTATCCAGATTTCTTAAGAGGGTCCTCTGTGACATCTTCAAAATGTTGATAATACTCTTCTAGCAGAATTAGCTTCAACTCAATAATGGAAAGGCCATAAAATTTTGGAGGAAAAGTGAAAAAACATTAAAAAAAAATTTCATTGATACTTTTTTCCCAGTCTGACCTTTCCTCAGGTTTTCAACTTTCCAAGGGCTTCTCTCCCCCCTCTAAACACCGAGGGATTCCATTGCTGAAACGTTCAACAACTTCAATTGGACATGCCAAGTAGTAAGAAGTTAGTTGTAAAATAAGGAACTATATCTGCTTTTGTAAGAGGATTTCCTCATCTTGTTCGGAATTTGGGGACTACTTCCACTCACCAAGGAGGAAAGGATGAGAGTAAATTAATTTGTTTAGCTAGAGCAACCAAGGACAACCCCCTATCATCTTATGCAATCAACATTGAAACCTGTGTGGCCAATTTGCTTTTGAAACCTCAGGATTCATGTCTCATTTGAACCCAACATAGGTCCTGGTTTACATCCCCTCCATGTCCATCTAGGGTTATATCAAAGGGACCCAGATTCAACTAGGCCCAGTGCAGTGCAGACCAAGATGAATCTGGGCCTGTTTTGCAGGACAAAACCCAAGGCAATTTTTTTGGCCTTATTTTGCACCCCAGCAAAGGCACTGAGATCAGATAGTCGAGCAGAATCAGATTTAACTCCCTTGGTACTAAGAACACATCATGCACACCCACCTCAACAAGACCTTGTGCTAGGTGGCACCGCAATGTGATAGCTCCATCTGCCTTGTCAAGCATGCCACACATAGTTTATAGACTGGTTGAAGATGTATAATCTCGTAAAAAATCTCTTTCAAATTTGGATCTTGTAGGATGATGATTTGTGGCATTTGATCATAATGAATTTTAGGTAAAGAAAAAGATCATTTTTGAGATACTTTTCTGGGTTCAATTGATGAAATTGGTAGAAATATGAAACCACAAGATGGATGCATTTATTGACATTCCGTAATTCTAGCAACAATGCCAAACCAGAGATTTGGGACCCACTTGCCTTATGGTGCTTTTGCCTAGTGTTATGATTGTGCAGATGATTGTTATTAATTAACTTTTGTTAACATCATTTCCTGACTGTATGGATGTTAGATCGCACCTTGTGCATGTGGCATATTTGCTAGCAAGATTGTTGGATGAAATGTTAGGTTGGTGTGGGAACAAGTTTTTATATTTTCAAATCTATTTGTTTCCTTGACTCATGTTTTAGGGCTCCAATAGTCAGACTATGACCTTATTTTCCCATCAATTGTAGGCCCTTCGATTCATGAAACTAAAGGTTCTGATGGATTGATGGTATTCACAAATTTCATTATTCTGAGATAGTAATTTTTATTGTTATGACAGTTTCGTTTATTAATAACATCCTATGTGGTATTCTGAACTTAATTTTTTGTTATGTCAATTTTTTCCCCAAAGTACAAGTATAACACACACAAACACACACACATTATTCCTCATTTTTGCCAGTAAACAAAATATTTAAATACCTCATAATTTGCCAAAAGAAAAATAAAAAATTCATAATTTAGTGTGGTCAAATGTCAAACAAAATGAAAATTACAATTAATTTTCACTAATCATTATATTGCTTTCCATTGAGAACATCAAAGTCACACACAGATATAAATATTATTTATTTTTTCCTGTAAACAAAATATTTAAATACCTCATAATTTGCCAAAAGAAAAATCAAAAATTCATAATTTAGTGTGGTCAAATGTCAAACAAAACAAAAATTATAATTAATATTCAATAATCATTATATTGCTTTCCATTGAGAGCATCAAAGTCAAAATTCAGTTTCATTTGAACCACAATCAGCTAAAATGCCACTCCCACTAGCCATGGCATACATCGAAGTTGCCTCCTCTATAGAGACTTATTATGTGACATCCCCTTGTTGCAACCAAGTTTGTTTCTTATGTGACAAGAGCTGCAAGTTGGAGAGCACAAACACTAAATCCTCAGCATTTTTGCGCCCAATCTGTTACATTTAACTGAGTGGATAATGGAGCATTGACTCCAATTCCACTCAAGTACTCACAACTTGTTGAATGTATAATTTTAAGCAAAATAAGCTATGTTACATGAAGTCTCAAGAATATGAGGGATGCAGGGATGAGGGGATCCAGATCCTAGATTTCAGGATGCCAACTAGTTGGGATCAAAAGATAGAGCCCCCAACAAGGTCAAGGGGCAGCGCCATTTTCACAATGAAGCTGAAGAATCTAACTAGTCTAAATAATGGCAGCTATGCAATTTTTAAAAATAAGGGAATAAAGATCACTTCAGGGCAAAATTTTTATTGGAAAATGCTTTTAATTTTTTAGAAAATTGAAAAAAATAAAGTTGATCCTTTAAATGAACTTCCACCTAGTTGTGTGCACGTCCTCCCAGTTCCATATGGTGCTCACAATAAACCTTGGGTGAATCCCAATCCATCCCCTGAAGTGTGACCTAAACCAAGGCCAAACAAGTACCAAGAGTGTTTTTCTGAAGAACACTGTAACATAGGTTTTAGGCTGCAAACACGTACATATTTATTATTTAGATTTTTATATGTTATTTTGGAAAAATAAACCCAAAATGAACCTAACACCAAAAAACAATTTTGCCATCCCAACATACCAAAACCAATAGCTCAGATTGAAACAATAAGATGAGCTATTTTGCAAAGCTTGGGCTACAAGTGCCTGCCATTCACTACCACTTCAAAAATCATACCCATGGGAGCTAATTGAGAATGGAAACAATAGTGACAACTGAAGCACCATGGGTATAAAGAGACAAAGGAAATGAAGAAAGCACAAAACCTTACAAACAAAGATAAGAAGAAAAAAGAAGAAAATGTAGGGGCAGAGCAGCAACAGCACCAGTAGCAGAATAATATGAATCTAATGCTGGGGTAACAAGAAAAGGGATAATGCAAATGATGAAACCAAATCTAATTATAAGTATAACAAAAGACCCAAAAGACAATAACCAACCAATTCCAACTAACAAAAAACTATAATTAAAATTTAAAAAACTAGGACTCGACAACCTCACATGGGGTGCATAAGGCTAAAAAATCTCACTTATAAAGAAAAAAATTCTAAAAACCCCTAAAAAGCTAAAAGGGGGATATTTGCCATTGTAAATTCAACAAATTGTACTTAATTTTTTAAGTTTTAGCTTCTTTTCATTTGTTAAAGTTATTTTTACCATCCCTGAAACTGTCCCTCAACCCCATATATTCAAAGAAATACTAATCTTTAGGAACATTTTTTAAAGAACTAGACGTTGTCAATGGATGGGGAAAAAAGGTCTCAAAGAAGAATGGAGACTTTTGAGTACATTTGAAGACATCTATGCAAAAGTGTAAACTTTTGGTGACAAAACCCTAGGGAAACTTGGCTAGGGCGCCCCAACGCCAAGTTTTGGGGAACCTAAAAGAGGCATGCAATCACATCTCACCTATCTTCTCATAAGAAGATTTCCTGTCTGTATTTGATGATAGGAGGGTATGATCAACTTGACATCAGCAAACATTATAACCATGTTGTGTGGGATTTTACCATTAGAATCCTAGAAATATTTGCCTTCAATAAAAATTGGAGAGATTGGGCATTCAGTTGTATATCATCCCCATAATACTGTTCATCATCAAGAGTAACCCAACAAGATTCTTCAAGGCTACAAGGGCATAAGGAAAGAGGATACTTATCTAGCTTACCTCTTAGGTATAATCACAAAGACTCTTGGTAGGGCACTAACAACATCCAAATCAAAAACGATTCTTCATCAAGAGTAACCCAACAAGATTCTTCAAGGCCACAAGGGCATAAAGAAAGAAGATCCTTTTCTGGCTTACCTCTTAGGTATAATCACAAAGTTAACAATATCCAACTCCCAAAATGATTCAAGGCCATAAAATCATCTCCAAGGTGGACACTTAGATCCATAAGCAAATTTTCTAGGGCACAAGTATGTTTGGAAAAGCCAAAGTTATCAACTAGATTTTGGATGAATCTGCAAAAGACTTAGGTTAAAGGTTCTATGCAAGAAACTCGAGATTTTCTTTCACAATGTAAGTTGCATGTAGCAACAAAGACTGGTAGGAATCCCACAATTTGAAAAAGGTTCTCTACCAAGCGAACATCTTGCCATTCCCCTTCTTTTGGAGATGCAACGTAGTTCTATGGCAGGAATTAGTGGCTGAATCAAAGTTAGCATCTTGAAAGGATAAATCCCTGAGAGTAGCAGGAAGAATTTAATAGCTCAAATATGTGTCCCTAACATTTCCAACAAATCTATTCTCTACTCTCAAGATTCCAAAAAACATCTTGAAGCAGATCATTGCAATCATGAGGAATAGTCTTTACAAAGGAACTTTGGAAGCTGAAAAGGTATACTAAAATGGGAAAAAGTGTGCTGGACTAAAGAAGAATTGAGGAGCTGGAATCAGAAGTACCACTAAAACCACCTAAAAAATAATATAATAAAAAATAAACACAATGCAAAGTCCCTACTGATATAGGGGTGGAAAATAAAATTAAGTTTACAACTGAACTTAAATGCCTTCAAAACAAAAACAATCCTACTCACTGAGAGATTTGGGATGCAGGTGCAGAACCAGGCACAGATATGACACATGACCTTTTGAAATAGGGTATGGGTGCATATGGATAAGGGTATGGCAAAATTACATTTTAAAGTAGTCACCAAGAGAATTAAAGATTTGGGACCCTCATTCTGGAACCCAAGTATCCTATTGACTGGAAAAAATACAATGATATGCAATCAAATAAAACTGCCCATAGACAACCACCCTAAAGGGTACAAAAGAGATACAAGTTGTGAGCATCCCATGAGTGTTACTAAAACCAGCAACTGTTGAACAGTGACCAATGTGGAGTGCAACAATTTTGCTAACCTACTTGGTGATTATATTGCTAATCACAAACCTAATATCGAAGATATTGTAGGTTATCTTTAGTTCTAAAGTATTGAAAAACTCTAGCAATTCCATCTAGATAGGAGCGGTGTGCTTAAGGTGCAACATCTATCAGTGTGATTGATATGTTGTTAATGTTAGTAGCATGTTAATTTTATCATTCTATCAAGTCAATTTATAATACAGATTTTGTTCAGATTCAAAAGTGTTGACAACCTTGAGAATGCTTCTTACAACTTCTTGACTTTTTAATAGTGTACATGCAATATGATCCTACTACTACTATAACACTACTTGTGAAGGAATATCTGATCAGTGCTATAAGCATCCAAATCTTCTTTTGTTGAGGCTTTTGAGAGCAGACTGAAAATATAGTATGTGTACTACAACCCATTAGGTGGTACACAAAGAGCCAGTGTTGAACACCATTTACACATGAATGTCCCCTAGTTATTGTTCTTGCCTCAATGGAGTTCATGGATCATATCAGAATTATAACTACTGCTTAGAATGCAATATTCAATAATTTTGTAAGCTTACGAAGTTGACATCATAAGCAATAGAAAAAAACCCTTAGTTTGAGATTCAGAATTAGATAGCGTTGTAATAAAAAATAGCACACATGGGCAATGTGACCCACTAGTATGAACCACCAGCTACTAGAGGACGAAATCGCACCTCTTTTCACAAAAAGGTTAACATGAATTATTAAAAACAGGAAAGGAAAAAAGAAAAAAGGAGGACACACTCTCATGGAGAGGTAGCAAGTTGTCCAGACACAAACATATCCACACATTCTAGGAAAATAACAAACAACGGCTCACACTAGAATTTATATATTGGAAGCTAAAAAATCAAGCACTATTTGTAAAGAACTTTTTAAAGATTAATAAATATGGATACTTACAGAAAATAAGAACAAAACGGAACATAAATATTTATAAATATACAGAATTAAAATCCAATGAGATAAGCTTAAATAGTCATCAGGGATTTCATTGCACATCCCCAAAAGGCATTAGAGAGTTGAAATTGGATAAATAAATACCACCGACTTTGGGTGTGGCCCATCCAACATGTGAGGCTTGGTACAAATGCCAGGTGAACTGATGGAAGAGACACATCTTGGTCATGTCATTTAAACCAAAGGATTATCCCACAAGGAAAATAGACCATATAATAAACATTTGAGTGCAAACACTGACATATACATACATAAAAGTATCAGAAATTTAAGCTTAGAGAAAACAGAAAACATGTTAAAATATCTGGAATTCATTTTTTGTTATGGAGAAAACAAAAAATACACACATTAAAACAATTAAAAAATTACTGCTATAAACATTTTTTTTTTTTAAATGCAAACAGTTTGAGTATGAATTTACAGAAATGTTGATTAACATATTTGTTCTTCATATTGCAGATTGACCAATAAATTTAAATTACTTAGAAAGTAAAGGGCAAATGTAAATATGAAGGTCGGTGTCAGGTATTCTCATATTGCAGCCCTGATTTCTGATTGGTTTGGAGTTTAACAAATCCAATTACTTCTTTGTGTAGCTCACTGCTACCCCCAACCAGGAAAGTTAAATGACAACATAAATGGTTATTTTAACCTGTATATATGCCTCATATTTTGCACGTTGTGCATGATTTTGCATTTTTCCTGCAGTCTATGATTAAAAAAAATTGTAGATACTCTCTCATGATAACAGGAGGTTGAATTGCTTCATCCTCAGCTAAAGATTGAATAGGGACCTTGGATATGTCATACATCATTGATTTGAAATAAATATGATGTTAATAGATTCTATGTACAAATATTATATCTTGAACATTATAGCACAGCAAAGAGGTGGATCCCTCTGAGTCATCATCCTTCACTTGGCATATAAGGGATGGCCCTATGATTCCGCTTTGTATGGACCATTAAATGAAATTAAAATAGAAATGTTAAATAGTCCTCGCACTTCTGCTTATCCTATTATATGGAATTGGTACCTAGTAAATTCTAACAAAAGGACCATCAAATTGAAAACTCACTAGCTTATTAACAAAATCTATATACACATTCCAAATCATGCAATTCCCAACACCATATGATATCACCAGTAGTTCAAGTTAAGAGGGGTGCCCCCCCTTCGATTACAAGCAACATAAGGAAGCTCCCTTTCAATGTCCATGTACACTCTTGTTTATGGTAGCTAGAGAGAGTAGATACACTGTGATGGCTTAGCAACATGAGCAATCTTCAATTGCCATGCAGCAATAGAGCGAATCTAGCAAAGCATTTCACATCTAAAGGACAATGGTGCATACAACAAAGCCAAGCACTCTCCCTTAAACAAAGATGTTCTACCCTCCTTGGCATAGCATGTCTATCAATTCTACCATTGCAGCTTGATACAGCCTCTAAACCTATTTATGCAAGATTATCAATGTCCCAAATATGCATATACTACTGCAGTGTTAAGCAATGTCCTATGGCCAAAACTCATCGTGCTCGCAACATGCCCAACACAAATGATAGAAAGATAAAGACCGAAAATGGGACTTTGCAGAACCGAATTTGATTCTGAAAGCAAAGACATGTACATACATACCTTGTACAAAAAGAATTATAACTTGCATAATGTCAGAGTGTGCCATTACCATCATGAAACTTTACAAGCATTTTAAATTTTTAATACAAACAAAAACTAAACCTTGGTTGTGTCAAAATCAGTAAGAAATTAAGTACAAAAAGAATTATAACTTGCTTAATGTCAGAGTGTGCCATTACCATCATGTTACTTTACAAACATTTTAATGCAAACAAAAACTAAACCTTGGTTGTGAAAAAATCAGTAAGAAATTCATAATTACCTCTGGTTCTATGTCGCATCCTCCAAAGATGCCTTTGCAAACTTCATTGTCAATATGTAGCAGTAGGGCAACCCAAGGCCTGCAAAACAGAGCATTAAAAGACCATGCAACTGTTTTTCAATGCTCAAAAGCAACTTTGGTACAAACAAAACAACAATTTTTATGTTAAAATGATACAAAACAAGATATTTAAATTCCACACATTATACAGCTGAAGATGCTGATTCCCAAAGAAATTATATACAAGAATCTCAAAAGTGCATTTCATCAAATCATGCAAGTATCTTAAGACACCAGTTCAAACTTGCAGATCATATCAAATCGTATAATCATGTGACCAGAGTACTGCAGGCACCTATATTTATAGGTAAGACTTGAAACAAAAAAACTCTTCTTTCAATTTCCATTGCAATGCAAGTCAAAGCCATTACTACTAACAGATTGCTTACCTTCCATTTGACGATATAATAAAAAATTCATCATTCTGCAAAAAGGCAAAAGCCTTCATCAAACTCGAATGATCTCGGAACCATACAAACCCTCTTGTGAACTGTTCAACTTTGAGGCTTGGAAAAATATAGACTTGAACAGCACAAGTCACACAAGCCATAACCTTCTTCACATCAGAAGGCCTCACATCTTTCTCAAGATTGTCCAAAACTAGAACTTCTGAGTAATGAACATGTCTATCTTCAGCTCCTATACCTTCACTGCAATGTCCAAGTCCAGCACCATTGCATCCACATCTAGCTTCTTGAGGGTCCTTGCAAATCCTTGTGCTTGTTCTACTGTTCAATAGAATTGGTTTCAAATACTTTCCACAAAAATTGCAACTGGTTACCTCCACATCAAATGATTCATCTTCCGATAATGTATTTGCACTGCAACAATGTAGATCACAGCATCTGCACCCCGAAGGATGTGATTCACATTCTTTAGAAGTCAAATGACATTGGCACTTTTCAAGATCTTGCTCACTATCAAAAGCATCTGAAGAATCAGAGCAATAATTGCTCTTTTCAGAAGCATAGTGGTTGTAATCTTTTTGAATGGGAGGTATAATCTTTTGACCTTCAGACTTGACCATATACAAAGGATTGCATTCAACTTCCTCCAGCTGAACATGATTATCAGGTTCCCTGTTTAAGTCCAGAGTTTCTGTTGTAACACGACTTGTGCTGTTTTTCAAATGTGGTGTCGAATAGCTAGAGCTCAATGAATCAACTCCATCAAAATCATTACCATCTTGTGTCAACTTCTTTGAAGTATTTGCATTTTCACTTGTCTGATTATGGTCCTGAACTTTTCTTTCACCACTAAATAATTCATTGCTTATATGCTTCTGCCGCTTACCCTTACCCCAAGAAGAAGCAAGGACTCTTTTTTTCTCCCTAATTTTTTCATCATTTGTATTCTCTCCCTCTGTCACTTGTTCACCTAAATTTTCAAAATCATAACTTGAAGGTCTTTTGATGCCTGTGCAAGCAGAAACTGCATGATCATCAGAAAGCCCACTCCCTTTATTTCTGATATCTGTAATCAAGCAATCAGAATTACCAGCAATTTCATTGTTAATAGCATTAAATCCACCCTTTCCAATGTGTAGGGTACCACAATCTTCTGCTTCAAGCCAGCCACTACGGAAAGGGCCTTGATTTTCAGGACTTACAACATTTTTGCTGGCCCCTAAAAACCCATTATCCTTTCCATTGGCATTATTAGCGTTGCTATGAAAACCATCTCTAGTTGTCGGAATGTCAAGCTGCTCTTGCTCCAGTTCAACTTTTGAGTTAAGATCCAGGCTGAGTTTTTGTTCCTTTCTCACTGGATCTACAAATGTTTTTTCCTGTTTCATAAGACATGCCTCACTGTGAGAAGGAATGTCAAGCTGCTCTTCTTCCAATTCAACTTCTGAGTTAAGATCCAAGCTAAGTTTTTCTTCCTTTCTTTTCTTTCGCAATGAATCTAAGTGTGTTTCTTCCCTTTTGATAAGAATCGCTTCACTGTGAGGAGCTTCATTAGTACTTTCAATAATTGTGCAAAGCGGGGCTTCAACAGTAGTTTTTAGGATTTGTTCCCTACTTTCTGCCTGTGAGGACCTAGATATATTATTTTGTGAGCCCATAACCTCAGAACTAGAAAGGTGATCTTGAAGCAATACCTCAGAATTAACAGCATCATTATCTACAGCATTTAACCTGTCATCAATTAGCTCCTTCATCTTGCAAGATTGTGATGATATAGGTGGCATATGAGGAGAGCTAGCAGCTACCTAAACAATTTTTACAACATGCATTATTAACATTTATGAGAACAAATATAGTACCCAATCCACCGATGAAAAAATATAGCGTACCTCATTTATGCCAGAGAAGACTGCCTCAATTGCGTTCCTGGGTCCCACATTTTGTTTAAATGAGTCTGAAAGATTTTCCACTCTCTCCTGTCCTGATATGATACAGATACCTTCATGACCATTAATACTTACTAAATTACTTGCTGTCTTTACAGGTTCTCCCTGTTTACTTTTGTAATTTGTTGTATTGTTTCCTACAAAACATTAATAAGAAACATGTTAATTACTCTGCTCCAGCCATATTTTAACGAAATATAATCTACAGCAATTGAAAGTAAATACAATAGTAGCAAGTTGAGGTACCTTCGAAATTGACCACCTTTTTCTTTATAGTATTTGTGTGAAGAGCTTGCTCAACCTTTTCCTTTATCAACTTCACAAATGCCTTAACTACGGGGTGACTTTCAATGTTTCCTGAAGTCAGCAAGCAAATATTCTCACAGGTGACAGAGGTATTTTTATTTGCACAAGGGCCATCTTTCCATAAAACCTCAAAAGTGCATCTGCACACTTCCTCTCCACCTTTCTGATGATGCTTGAACCTGCAAACCTGCAAACAAATTCATCCTATTGAAGTTATAAGCAATAATCCTCTGAACATAAATGGGACAATAAAAAGAACATAGTATTTAACATATCAGCCTTTCAAATGCATGCACATTGCACATCTCAAGGTCCCACATGCTAGACTAATTTTGTTTTACATAGGATGATGAATTATTAATTATAGTTTTAGGCTATGTTGCCCGATGCTTGTGTTTTGGATCCTGGACACGTGCCAAGTCATCCCAAGAGTAGGAGTGGCAATGTGAGCACCCCTAAGAGCAACCAAGAAGCGTTCTCGCTGCCGAGTTCCCTGTGGGTATGTCACCCACAGGGAATTGGAGGCAGGCAGGATGCTTCCTAGCTGATCACATGCTCCCACAAGAGCCAAAAAATTTAAGGCCACAATTTAAAAACACACACACAATGGAACCCTAAAAAGCTGCCTAAACCTAAAACTCTCCACCCACATTCTAACACGACACCATTTCTCAAAAACACACCCTTGCTAAGCCAGTTTTGTATTTTGAAAGGTAACAAGTTTTTTTGAAGGAGATCAATCACAAAATGCCACGAGGGTGAATATAACTTGCTCAAAGGAGATCTAGTCATCTAAGGTGAATATTATAACTGATACTTCTAGTTTTTCAATATATTATTTTAAGTTTCTGGTGATTTTTTCAAGTTTTCAAAAATAATTAAAACAAAAAAAAAACAAGTTTCCAATTTTTTTTATGTTTGTTTTGAGCTTTTATTAATTTATGCTTATTGTAAGTTGCATTTATTTATTTATTTATTTGAAATTTTATAATTTCTTATAACAACATATTGCAATCTATTTGGAATGACCACTAGTTAAAGTTTAGTGGGCATTGAAACAAACAAACAATTTAAATATGATCAAGCATCTCCTCTATAGAAATATGTTACAATGCTTGATCAGCTTCTAAGAGTTGTAGCTTTTTATTGGAATTGTAATGAGCACAAAGTCTAGTTTGAGAGCTCATATAGTTGAGTGAAAGATCCCTTATGTGTTAAAGTGGGTGAGCGATTAATGTCCAAGGCGAAATAGAAAAGGGTTGCCAAAATAAAAAATCATGGCATTCATTAAAAAAAAAAGTTGATGTTGCAAGTGAGAGCAAAACTAAAATCTCATCCTTTAGCAAGCAAAACAATGAAAGCACCTACAAATTCAATAATGATCTTCCAACAGCATTTCTTGGAGACGCCCTCTATCCAAGAAGAAGATCCCTCTCCTTCCCACAAAAGAGGCCCAACAGTTAAGGCATTTCAAATTGAAACAAGGGGCATTGCAGAGAAAAAAAATTGTGCATTGCATTTATGCCAATAGTCTTCCTTTCACCATGGTGAGGTCGCCATATTTTCATTTGTTTATTTGGACAAGATTAAATCAAACCTAGGGCAAGAATGGAAAAGATCTTTGTTGCAAAAGAAAAACCAAGCACAAATTTCAATTGAGCTTATGCCAAAAAAGGTAAGAAGAACCACATGATACATTCTCCAATCAACACAATAAGCCCTTTTGCCACTTTGAATACCTTAGCTGGGTCAAACAAAGGGAATATGCAGATTGAAATAGAAAAGAAATTGAATTAGCTCAAAAAATCAATGCCATTCATCCTCAACAATCAACAATCACATCTTCTTTAAAGCACAAACAACCTACAAAAGACAATGACACAAATCCAAAGGCATTCACAAGCACGACATTACTTAGCAATCCACTTCAAAACAAATCCAAAGGGAGGTAACAAGTATCAGCCATCTAAAAAACACAAAAAATGTAAGGACCTCCATATTATAAAATTGATATAAACCACAAAATACACATAATCAATCATTCATTAAAGCAACTTGGTCAATTTATACAAAAGAATAGAGACATAATATTAGATCATGACTAGAGTCTGAATTCATAAGTGTTGGTTAACAGATTTGTCACTTCTAATTTATACTCTTTTGCCCATGTCAATGACAATCTGACCAACAGTTGAGTCGCTTGCAATGGTATTTGCAAGTGCTCTCTGCTTATTTTGCAAGGCGCAACTACCTTCAAATGATATGCAATGAATGAAAACACAAGGTATGCTTTTCATCGGAAAGCAGAAAAGGCAAACCAACACCTACCCATAACCATGAAAGTAAATGCAAAAGATTGATTTTAGAATGAAGTGAATGTAGAAAAACAACACAAAGTTTACTTATCCCACACTCACAGATGATATCCAAGGAAAGAAAGAGTAGCAAACCCTTTTAAACGGATGAATTAATCTAAATTCAAGGCTTCAGAATTAAGTAAATACACAGTTCGATATAACAGAATGACACTGAAAGTAATTACAAAGAAGCACAGTTCATAGTAATTTAAAGAAAACATTAATAAATTCAAAGACTCAGAAACATCCTCTTTATTCCTTCAATGTCAAAATGTGAACTCACAGACTCAACACTCCTATACAATAAAACTGTGCAGAAAAGAAAACTATGTTGCCTTCTCCCCTTTTCTCCCTTTCATAATCTGTTAATTACATATATAAAGACTCTCCAATAAGCCTTTTCAGTTTCTGTAACTGCTTCTTTTTAAAAGAATGAAATAAGTCTTTCACATTCCCCTTAAATTACTACTCTCAAAAGATTTAAAACATCTTCAAATGTTTTAAATTATTGTACATAAATTATAGAAAAATTGAGAATTTTTTTTAATTTCTCCTGCAACTACTTTAGAGTAAATTCACTGTGGGTTAACCGAGCATCCTGGGGCCATAAAAGTTTATGAGCGATTATGATAATTAAAATAAAACATGGGTTTTTAACCATTTTTGAACTACTCACAAACTTGAGGTACTTCCTTTGTAAACTAACCCTGCCAACCATATCGCTCCATAGAGAAAATATTAAAATAACATATCATATGAGTTTGTATGGCCATAAAATTAAAACTGGGAACATTTGAGACCAAAATATTAGGTGGATGGGTTGCTTTCAGATTTAAGAAATTTGCAACTTTTTTCGGATGCATTTTTAGACTTGTGAATCAGTGATGTTGGGAAGTTGGGAATTTTCACAAGTTTAGAACCATTGTCAGGAAGTCAGCCATTTTCATAAGTTTATAACCATTATCAAGAAATCGGGAATTTTCACAAGTTTAGAACCATTGTTGGGAAGTCGGCCATTTTCATAAGTTTGGAAGTTAAAAATTTTTAGCAAGCTAACTATGAACTAGGACTTTAAAGTTTAAATTTGGCCAAGTTCAAAAATGGACCGACAATAAGCCAATAACAAGGCAAAACACAAGGAACAAATTCCTTTACATTAGACCACAAAATCAAATACATAGAGTACATAAAGTACAAACCGTCAAGACAACCCTGACAAAAATTCCCAACATATATCTCCCTCGAGCACATTGTAATGTCCCTCCTATGGCACTACCAGTAATTTTACCAAAATACAATTCCAACTACAATCTCAAAAGCATAATTCAATTTTAAACTTTATTCTATACAATATTGTTAGTCATAGCACTAAATTCTTGATATCACACACACACACATACACACATCTCTCTTAGATCAATTCACTATTAAGCACTCTTCCTTTTATAGTCTTATTATTAGGAATTTGTGGGGGATGTATGCAAATCACAATCTTATTATGAGGAATTTGTGGAGGATGTATGCAAATCACAATCTCAAGGGGAGATTCCCTTTAACTGCGAGAGCAAGGGTAGCGCTTACTCCATCCCTCAAGCCACCTTGGAAATATCACACCCTCCCCAAGAGCACTCATTTGCCTCCCAACCCATGAGTGCTTGAAAAGATGCATGAGGATCACCTTCCTCAACAAGCCCGAGAACACTCATTCGCCTCACAGCCCACAAGCCTACAACTCAAAGTGGCGTGCTTGCTACAAGGTAGGACAACTCTCTCACCACCCATGACTCAAAAGTCTGAATACACCTTCCTATTTGCAATTCATTTCATTTCGATTACAAATAGACTATGTCAAGGAGGCTATAGTTAGTTTATAGTTATAAAACACATATAATATCATCATCCTACATTATTTATTCATAAATCACACCATACAAATTTCTAATATCATATTGTACACCTACTTGCAATAAATTATTATTCTAATTTTAAGCTGGAATAATAGATTATATTTATTAGTCTTTTAAATCTCTTTACTTGATTTACTTATTCCTTTACATTTATCTCCTCATCTGCCTATTTTCTTCACTTGATCCCAATCAGATTTTATTCATTCAATCAATTGATGCCTTCCCTCAATGAGATCTCCTTCCTTTTATATCTTTCATAGGATAGGATCATACCTCTAAAAAACGTCCCCTTTCCCTTAGCAAGAGTTGCAACTCTTCAAAATTGAGTGTTGCCTTAACAAATCCCAATTGGCTCCCTTAAGAAAATATTATTATTTGAACATTGCTCATAATTGCTCTTAACCAAGTCGGTCCTCAATCATGGTTTAATTCAGTTTGAGTTGGCCCTTTTTTCAATAGTCATGGCCAAATTTAATATTACTTATATGGGTCGGCCATCTCTTAGCCAAATTTTAATTATTTATACCATAGTTGAACTACTCACCAAAACCAAAAACTCACCAAGCCCCGAAACAAAAACTCGAGAACTTAAAAAATTGCTTAAATTTAATTAGAAATGCATTTTTTTTGCAAAATTCAATGAGAAGATGCATCCCATGAGTCAATAAATGAGAACACAAAAGAAACACGCTGAGTCTAGATATATTTAAACACAAAGTGCGTACAAAATCACATCCTCATGAGGAATATTGATGGCTGGAGCCAAAATAGTAAATAGTTTTTGTAGAACTAAAAGTAAATAAATCAATACAATTACATCTTCCTTTTCCCAACTCTAGTAAAAACTACGGGGGAGGTAGAACTAGACGGTCTAGTCCTAGAAGTTTGTTGTGGGTGTGATTGTGTCCCCTCGCTCGATATGATTGGCTCAGGCTGTGGCTCATCCTCCATCCTAGATGTAGCTCTACCTCTAGTTGCACTTGGCACTGGCAATGACTCCTCATCCTCCTCAATGTCATCCAGTGTGAAACAAAATCCACCCCCCTCCTCCGTAGCCTGCCTCTCCAAATCATTGATGTCATCCTCTGTAAACAATAGAGGTTGCTCCTGCGATGTCCAATCATTGTAAGGATCTATATCATCCAGATCAATTGGACCAACTGATGCTTCCTCTACCTTCCTTATGCGCAACCAAAGATTATGTTGCATAAAGACAAAGTCATTTAGGCGTTTTTTAGCTAACTTGCTCTTCTTCATGTGGATGGCCTCAAACAAGCTCCAATTGCGCTCACAACTCGACGAACTACAAGGTTAAAATAAGATTTTGAGGGCATCTACAAAATAAAATCAGGTTGAGGGTAGCTCCCCTCACGGGGGTTTGAGAGTGAGAAAGAGAGGGGTAGAGAGATAGGTCTAGATCTTGGGGGAGAGAGGAGAGAGAGATGGAGAGTGGTAGAGAGGGGATAGAAGAAGAGTGATAGGGAGATAGATAGGTCTAAAATTCGAGGCAAATAAAGTGAGTGAGATCGAGAGAGGGAGAGAATGTTGATAGGAGCATACTGATTACTGAAATTTAACTGTCTGAAAATTTAAAATATCTTCTAAAACCTAGAATTTGCATTGTAACTCCTAGAGATCTGAAACCACTCTCAAACATCTTGCCAATACATACATGAAATATAACTTAAAGTATAAGTCATGACTTATACTTAAATGTTATATTTCATGTATATATTTTGATGTATATATTTTGATGAAGAGAATGAGACTAACTCGAAAAAAAAACAAATTAGATAATTTTTTGACATGTTTGGGCCTCTTTTGAATGCAGACAAGTTTTCTATAGAAACTTGCCGAGATTTTGTGAAAAAATCGTCAAAAACTCGACGAGATTTTCACAAGAACTCGGCAAATTTTTATAGGGAGTAAAAGTCATAAAAACTCGCCCTGAAGAAAAACTCACGAATTTTTAACTACTCGCCAAGTTTTTGGTGAGTAGTCCAACTATGATCTATACTGTGTGTCAGCCATATCTCATAAATTCGATATATTCGATTTTTTTATTATTTAGGGTTGTGATCCAGAATTTGGCGAGTAGTCCAACTATGATCTATACTGTGTGTCAGCCATATCTCATAAATTCAATATATTCGATTTTTTTTATTATTTAAGGTTGTGATCCAGAATTCAAGCAAGGCATAACAATTCACCCTTCCCAAGATAGCTTGTCCTCAAGCAATTGTGGAATGATCATGGAGAGAGTGTTCAAGATGAGTCCCAATATAAAAAGGCTTTGGACTTTGCAACTTGCTTTTATGAAGACCTATCCCACAATTCACCCTCTACTATGCTACTTTGAAAGATATGTTTTTGCCTTAACTTCAAGGTGGGTATCCCAATGATCCTCAATAATGTGAACAAGAGTTTGGAATTTGAAATATCAATGACTCAAAATAAGTTCTCTTATCTAGTAATAGCATAGTTTGACCCAAATGAGGGATGATTAATCGGAAATTCAATTGTTGCATCTACTAGGAATTCGTTTTGATTTATTTCATTGAGGCGAGGTAAGAAGAGGAAATTTCCATATATTAAGATGAGGTTAGAAGCATGACACACATATCTATTGTGGAGTTGGAATCTATTGCTAGGTACTCGGATGGGCAACTTGACTAAAACTTCCCATTAATTTGAAAAAGTTCATCACTTAGTTCCCTACAGAATAAGTCCGATTTATTCGTTTGGCATTTCAAACACTCTCGTTTGACTTTCAAAAGGAACTTTAAAAGCGAGATTTCCATTCTAACACCTTTCAAGATTTGATGTTGAGTTCAATCTTGTTAACTGAAGAGTGTTCCTAGATCATAAGAAATAGATCTAATCAATTTATAGCATTGGGTTCTAAATCATAGAGTTTGCTTCAGCGGCTTCCAACCTTTAGATTGAATAATTCCAATTTCAATTCCAATATTACTATGTGTCTCATCTATGATCTGTTCATCAATCAATAATATTATTGGGTAAAATGATTAAGCAAATCTTGTACGACGTGAGGGAATATAAATAAAGTGTAAAGACTAAAGAGTCAATGGAGATATCCCCACAATTAGGACACAATAACTCTTCCCAAGTATGTTGGGACCCTTAGATCCTTATTTACTTTAATTAATTCAAGCATGTTGGTCTAGTTAGCCTAGGACCGACATTCTTACCTAGAGAAGACTCCCCAAGGATGTTGGTCTAGTTAGCCTAGGACACACATCAAGAATACCCCAAGGATCAACACCTAGGTCTAGTTTGCGATGTGTGTCATGTCATGTCATGTAAGAATTCTCCATAGCCTAGGTGTTGATCCTTGGGGAGTCTTCTCTAGGTAAGCATGTTGGTCTAGTTAGCCTAGGACACAATAACTCTTCCTAAGTATGTTGGGGAGTCTTATTTACTTTAAGTAATTGGGTTTTCTAATTTTGCTCTATGAAAGCCCTCAACTCATCTCCCATTCATTCACCCATTGTATATTTTGAGGAAAGTTATTGCTTCTTGTAAGTTTCCTTCATTCTCTCTCTAATGCCTTTTGAGTTCTTTGGCTTGATTGCATCAACTACTTTTCTTAATCCTCAGGTTGGCAAAATCAAGGCTTTGATACCACTGTAATGTCCCTCCTACGGCTCCACCTACAATTTTACCAAAAATACAATTCCAACTCCAATCTCAAGAACATAATTCAATTTCAAACTTTATATTGTTAGTCATAACACTAATTCTCAACATTATATCAATATATAGAGAGTAATATCCTTCTCGAATCAATTCCCTATTATGCAATCTTCCTTTGATAGTCTTATTAGGAATTTGTGGGGAATGTATGCAAAACACAGTCTCAAGGGGAGATTCCCTTGTACTACGAGAGCATGGGCAGGGCTTAGTCCATCCATTGTGGGTTGGCGTACTTGAGGAGAAAACTCAAGCCCAAGGGCACTCATTTGCCCCCTAGCCCACGATATCCATTGCGGGTTGGTGTACTTGAAATTTTCCCTCACGCCACCCTAGAGATCCATAATCTGTTAATCATATTTCGTGAAATTCACTAAATATAGATCAACCGTAACAAAATATAGATCTTGTGAAATTCACTTTTAAAACCAACATAAGAATATACCTAGCATCTATCCTTTTATATAGGTATACAATTGATAAGTTCAACAGTGATTGCCTCTACAAATCTAATACTAGATGTCACTGCTAGATAGACACTTAGGTATTATTTGCTTCTTATTGTTATTAACATTTCCTTCTCTATTTATGTTCACCTATACATTCATTTCTAAATAATAAGTGTTCTCTAGTATCAAAGACAATGCATGCAAAGACTAACATATTAGCTTCCTAATTTTGCACTATAAAGATCGCACTACTAAGTCAACCCGCTACAAGTAGAAGAAATTTGTTGTAATATCTATAAATCGAAGGCCATTCACATAGCATTCTATTTGCAATGCCTGATAAGCATAGATATGAATTCATTGAAAAGATAAAGACATTGGAGAGGTGGATGACCAGATATCAAAACGTTACGGCTGATCTCTGTTAATTCATATAACCTCAGTCGTACAATTTCATAATTCCGATACATTGATTACATGTTAACTATTAGTATGTATGTTAACAAATCAATATTAAAATCTAAACCGAATTATGATGTTTGACAGGTCACACCCTTTCATGTTGACAGGCTATGATAAACGATTCATAATTGTGTTCCTCACGATCAACGATGATCTTAAATTGTTATCGGGCTATGTTATTAATGGTTGTGTTAATATTGTTAACGGGTTGTTAACGGGTGATGAGTGGCACGTAGGGAAGAGATGTGTCTTCCCCACATGGGAAGACATATCTCTTCACTACTTAACCCCTCTTCCACATATATATAACACACATACAATAAAGAGGAACACAATACTGAAATTGATAAGTGTTGTGCTTCCTTTCATTCGCACTACTGCAGTTCAAATTTAATTCTAGACTATATCTTCATCTCTTCTATCCTCTTGATCACAGAATTTAAATAATCTTAACATGGTATCAGAGCTAAGTTAAGGAAGATCAAATTAAATTCTATAACGATCTTATAGACATTCACCCGGCTCTTAGTAGATCACATTCCTATAATCCTAATGGCAACCACAGATAGGTTTGAAGATCGACTAGATGGAGCATCAAATTTTGTATCTTGGAAATTCAGGATCATGGTTGTTTTGAAAGAAAATAAAATTGACTCCAATGTCAAAAGTGAAATTCCTGAACCCTCTGATGATACGGAGAAAATTCAGTGGAGCAAGGATAGTGAGAAGGCTCTTAAGATAATTGTGGATTCCGTGAGAGACCACATTCTGCCAGTTATTTCTAAATATGAGACGACTTTTCAAATGTTCAAATCCCTAGCTGACATTTATGAAATTAACAACACTAGCAGGGCTCTCACCTTGAAGAATCAACTACACCATATAAAGATGAATAAAGAAGAGAAAGTTACATCCTATTTCTTGAGGATCACTGAGCTTAGGGATCAACTATCCACTATTGGACATCTAGTGGACAACAAAGAACTTGCTATGATGGCCCTAAATGGACTTCCTACCTCGTGGGAATAGTTCAATCAAGGAATCAATGCTCGTTCTAAATTTCCTAAGTTTGATAGATTGAAAACCGATTGCATTCAAGAGGAATCTCAGCTTGTCACTAGAGGAATAAAACAAAACAATGGTAATGAAGACATTCAAGTTCTAAACTCTAATTCCCACAAGAAAGGAAAGAAGAAAGTTAAGAGAAAGAGGGACAACGTCTCAAATGGAAAGAGGTCTTCAAAGAAGAAGAGAGACATGTCTGAAGTACAATGTTTCAGATGTGACCAATATGGGCACTATGCAATGAAATGTCCAGACAGGATCAAGCAACAGGCTTCAATGGTAGAAGTTAAGAAAGGGAGTGATTCTGAGAGACTAGTCTTCTACTCAGCCCTCTCTAGTCAAGTCACCTCCAGTTCCAACACATGGGTGATAGACAGCGGAGCATCTCGACACATCACTGGATTTCATGAGCACCTAGATACACTTGTGGAAAATTCAAATGAAGAAGTGACAATTGGTGATGACTCAAATTATCTAGTTATGGGAATAGGAACCTGCAATATCAACCTAAAGTCAGGCATATCCCTACAGCTAACTGGAGTTCTATTTGTACCTGGTATAAAGAGAAACCTTGTCTCGGTTTCTGCACTTGAAGATAAGGGTTACAGATTAACCTTTATGGAAGGAAAGGTACTTGCTTGGCCAAAGAACTCCACCATCAAGAAAGCCCACACCATTGAAGTAAGACAAGGGAGCCTCTACAAACTTTGCACCACTCCACCTCAAGCCTTGATTCATGAGACTCCAGATTCGAATGAACTTTGGCATAGAAGATTAGGGCACCTTCATTTCCATGCCCTACCAAAGATAGAGAAGATGGTGATTGGCTTACCCAAGCTAAGTCACAATTCTAAAGGAGCATGCAAGGGGTGTGCCTTGGGAAAGAATTCTAAAGGGTCTTTCAATTCTAGGAACAGTAAATCCAAAAATGTATTAGAATTAGTTCATTCTGATATATGTGGACCCATGTTTGTACCCTCCTTAGGAGGATTTTTATATTATGTAATATTTGTAGATGATTATTCTAGGAAGACCTGGATATATTTTTTGAGGTACAAAGAGTCTGAAGAAATCCTTTCTAAATTTAAAGAATTCAAAGCTCTTGCAGAAAACATGGCAGTAGGAAAATCATAACCTTAAGAACAGACAATGGGGGGGAATACACTTCTGATATGTTTAAAGATTATTGTATAAATGTTGGGATTAGGAGGGAGTTAATTGTACCTTATATAACCCACAACAAAATGGGGTAGTTGAAAGAAAGAATAAGACTATAGTAGAAGCTACTAGGGCTATGTTGTTTGACCAAAATATAGAAACCTCATTTTGGGTTGAAGCATCTAGGACAGTTGTGTACATTCAAAATAGATGTCCTCATTCACTTCTTGATAATAAAACCCCTGAAGAAGCCTTTACTGGTAACAAACCTGACATAAGTCATCTCCAGATCTTTGGGTGTCCAGTCTATATTCGTGTTCCCAAAGAAAAGAGATCAAAATTAGAACCTTCTGGAAAAAAAGGGGTATTTGTTGGGTACAGTGAAACCTCTAAGGCTTACAGAGTATACATACCTGGACAAAAGCAAATTGAACTAAGCAGAGATGTCATCTTTGAAGAAGACATAGCATTCAGGAGGTCCAAAAGCTCTAAAGAATTAGAAAACCAAGATCCTCCTACAAGCATGGATGAGGATCCCACCCCTGAGATTTAGAGGGAGACCCCTGAAAACCAAGACTTACCTTTGGAAGAACATTATCCCGAAACTAGGAAGAGACCACTTTGGGCTAAAAAGATGCTTCAAGAAGCTGAAAATTATGCTGCTCCGAAGGGGAGCTTCAGAGAAAGTAAGAGACCTAACCTATTTTCCAGTTATGTTGCCTTGATGAGTGAGACCATTAATGCAGAACCTTCCTATGTTGGAGATGCTCTCAAGCATCAAGTTTGGAAAGATGCTATGTCAGAAGAGTATCAGTCAATTCTAAAAAATAATGTCTGGGATATTGTGCCTAGGCCTAAAGGCAAATTTGTGATATCTTCTAAATGGCTCTTCAAAATCAAACATGCAACAGATGGCACCATTGAGAAGCACAAAGCAAAGTTTGTTGCCAGAGGTTTCTCACAGAAAGAAGGCATTGACTATGAAGAGACATTTACTCCTGTTGCCAGATACACTTCTGTCCGAATAGTTTTGGCTATTGCAACATCTAAAGGATGGAAAGTCCATCAAATGGATGTTAAGACTGCTTTTCAGAATCGTAAGATTGAAGAAGTTTATTTGGAGTAACCTGAAGGTTTTGTGATTCATAAGGCTGAATCACATGTCTGCAGATTAAAGAAAGCCCTATATGGACTGAAACAGGCCCCCAGAGCATGGTGTGAAAGAATTGATCACTATCTCTTGGAATTAGGGTTTTCCAAGAATGAAACAGATCCAAATCTCTACTACAAGGTAATCAATGGTGAATTATTAATTCTTATATATTGATGATCTACTAATCACAGGAGAGGATAATCGTTTTTCTCGGTGTAAGAAAGAATTAGCCTCTGAGTTTGATATGAAGGATTTAGGAATTTTTCACTACTTCCTTGGATTTAGGAATTCTTCACTACTTCCTTGGACTGGAAGTTTGGCAGCAGGCAAATGGTATGATCCTTAATCAAAGAAAATACACCATTGATATAGTCAAGAGATTTGGAATGATGGATTGTAGATCCATGACCACACCTATGGAGACAAATATGCACAAGCTAAAGGAAACAGCTGCAAAATCAGAGTTTGCAGATCCTACTCTCTACAGACAGATTATTGGATCTCTGATGTATTTGGTAAACACAAGACATATATGTTATGTTGTTAATACACTAAGTCAATTCATGTGTGAACCTAAGAAAATACATCTTGTTGCTGCAAAGCATATTCTGAGATATCTTCGGGGAACTATTGGTTTTGGTCTGAAATATAAACATGTAGACCTTGACCTACATGGATTCACTGATTCTGATTGGGCTGGAAGCATAGTTGACAAGAAAAGCACATCAGGATGTTGCTTCAGTTTAGGATCAGGAATGATCTCATGGATATGTAGAAAACAGTCTTCAATTGCTCAGAGTTCTACAGAAGTTGAATACATTGCAGCCTCCATGGGAGCAAGAGAAGCAGTATGGCTTTGGAAATTGCTTGTAGGACTGTTTGGTCAGCCCCTAAACCACACTGTCATCTTTGTGACAATCAAAGTTGCATCAAGCTTTCAATGAATCCAGTATTTCATGATAGGGTCCTTATCACTATGTTCGAGATATGGTGGAAAGGAATGTGATCCCACTGAATTATATTAGTACAAGTGATCAGATTGCAGACATTCTTACCAAGTCTCTCTCCAGGATCAAAATTGAACACTTTAGAGATAAACTTGGTATTGTTGAAAATGTTATTTAATTTTGAGATAGAGTCTCATTTATTCTAATATACTAATATATTTAAGATGTTTAATGTGTAAACTCTTTTATTTGTCATGTGTGTGACTCCATGACTTCATGGGCCCTCCTGTGAACATTATTGAAGGGTGACGACTTTTCAATAATGAACAATTGTTTCAAATTGATATTGTAAGGTGACGATTTTACAATTATCAATTTATCTATCTTGATGGATATCATGTGACTTGATATCTGTGGACATGTCATGATAGTATATATCTCTGAGACATTATGGTAGATATCAGTTGATTGGTATCATTAAATAAACCATAATTATGATAGAGATCTTCATGGTGAATATTATGGACATAATATTCGTGGACATGCCATGAATCATTATCAGTATGGTAGGCATCATGTGACTTGATGCCAGTGCACATACCTTACTTGATAACTATGAGTTATGGTGAGTATCATGATGCTTGATATTCATTGTTGAACCACATCTTTGGATATCACTATGGTGTGATATCTCTTTCTCTTCACAATCAATGGATGAATTGTGATGTTTTCTCGAACATGAAATGTGTCATCCCTAGTTAAGAGGGAGTGTTAATTCATATAACGTCAGTCATACATTGATTAAATGTTAACTATTAGTATGTATGTTAACAAATCAATATTAAAATCTAAACTGAATTATGATGTTTGACCGATCACACCCTTTCATGTTGATTCACAAGCTGTGTTAATATTGTTAACGGGCTGTTAATGGGTGATGAGTGGCACATAGGGAAGAGATGCGTCTTCCCAAGTGGGAAGACACATCTCTTCACTAATTAACCCCTCTTCCACATATATATAACACACATACAATAAGGAGGAACACAATACTGAAATTGATAAGTGTTGTGCTTCCTTTCATTCGCACTACTGCAGTTCAAATTTAATATTTGGTCACTAAAGACATGGATTGAAATGTGAGCAAAATATGAAAACATCGACATGTCATATGAATAGTTGTCGTTGTAGACAACTAAAATTGTCTTAAGCCTAATTATTTTATTTTATTATTTCATCCTAAACCGTCTACTAATTAAATAGATTTCTATTTATTTAATTAATTCGTTAATCCTTTTCTTGTCTTTCCCTTTTTAAATAAATATTTTATTTATTTAAGTTATCCTTTCCCTAAATTAAATAAATATTTTATTTATTTAATTGATACCACTTCTTCTATTAATTAAATAGATCTTTATTTATTTAATGAATTCATTACCTTTTCCCTCCATTTTCTAAGATGTTCTTTATATAAGAGGATTCCTTCATCCTTTCACAACCCTAACCTAATCTAATCTAATCAACTAATGTGTTTATCCAACTCATGCGATCAAGCATCTACACAACCACAATCCATCATTTGTTGAACTCTCTTGTGCACAATACAAAATCTACGAGCAACCATATCAAACAAGATCAAGATCAATTGATATAGGAAACAATGGAGATCAAAGCCTACTAAGAATGTGAATGGTATAGTCATTCAAGTTTTTTATATTTTGCATGTTTTAGGTTTTTCATTGGTGTATTGTGGATTCTTAATTTGCGGTTGGATCTTTGTTGGTTTTACAATAGTTTTATCATTCCATTTTCATCCTACACAATCACAATCCCACAAAAAAGAAACAACTTATGAGAAGTAATGATTGTGTTTAAGACATCTGAATCTTGATTTGAAGGCATCCAAAGGTCTTAGTAGCAAATGAAAAATCTACGCATGTATGGTTAATTAATAGGACCTCTTTAATCTCAACGAACTCATCTATTAATATACAACTTTCTAGTATGTCGATTCAAGCAAATATCTTCTCCCCTTGCTCAAACAACAAATCCTATCCCACCTCGATTCACATTAACTAAACATGACAACTTTGTTCAAGCAAAATCATTCAGAAGCACTTTAAAAAAAGATATAATGTGGTGCGGCCAGATTGGGCAAACACATCACAAACCATTTACTTTAACTATTAAATAGATTAATGATATGTATGGCTCTAATCATTATGTATTGCATAATAATGTTTATACAAATTTAAATCTTGTATTCTTAATCAATGTCGATTTTCTACTTCATACTTGGAATTTAGTCTTCACAACCTTCAAAACTTGCCTCCAAATTGATTTGTCTTCCTCTCCATCATGCAAAGGAAATGCTGGTCTAAATCTCTCCTCAAATATCCGACTCTTGTAATTGCCTCCCCTTATTGCAATAAAAAACCTACGTAATTTTGTGGCTAGCAAGATGATGTTAACGGTTAAACAAAATGAGGAAGTTTGTGAAGAAGAGGAAACAACGGAAGAAACTCTTACTAAACAAAATGAGGAAGTTTGTGAAGAGGATACAACGGAAGAAACTAAGAAAGAGATAGTTGAGCGAGGGAACCCAAAGACATATTCGAGAGCACCATTGAAGACTCCATCTAGATCTGTCCAAAAGAATCATTCAAACGGAAATGGTAACTTGTAAAATAAATTGCTAACAATGACATTCATTTCTTCCAGATCCCCTCTCCTACCCCTTTTCTTTCAGATCCCCCTTTCCAACCCCCTCTTCAGTGGTTGACCGAGGGCTTTGGCCAAGAAGAATGCTACTTCAGGACTTCAGATGAACACTATACTTCCCTAGCTAACAGTGACGTTCATTTCTTCCAAATCCCCTCTCCTACCCCTTTTTCTTCCAGATCCCCTTTCCAACCCCCTCTTCAGGGGTTACCGAGGGCTTTGGCCAAGAAGAATGTTACTTAAGTACTTTAGATAAACACTATACTTCCCTATTTAAAGCTTTCTACTTCAGTACTTCAGATGAACATTATGCTTCCCTATTTAAAGCTTACCAAAACGATATTACTCGCCCTCTGAAACCTGTACACAAAAAGAGGAAAAAGTAGCCCCTGCATGGAACACATCCCAACCCACGCTTAGTATAAGAGAACAAATAAACTTGAAAATCGTCGGAGGTAGGACGACCCCAAAGACCTCAGGAATGCAACTGATCAAATAAGGAAGGAACTACCCTGGCCATACTGAAAGAAGGTTACACAAATACCCTAGCCATAATTGATTTAAGGCAAAGTCTCGCCTCTGACATTAAGAAAAAATAAATTCAAAACCACCATAACATACTCTTAGCGAAAACAAAGAAGTCCAAAATCTAAAAGATTAATTTCTGGGTGAAGTTCTAAACAAAAGCCAACCAGATTTAACACCACTTACAAAGGGAGAAATGAAATGTACTGCATAGGTATGGAATAAGAATAAAGGGCAAAAGTTTAAAAGGAGAAGTGGCAATGAAACAGTTTTACCAAAAGGATACCCTAGGAACAGCACTCACACATATCTATGCATGCCCAGTTCACAGTAAACATTATCTTACCGTGAAGAATGAATCCAAATAACAGAAACTACACAATGCGGGTGCTTAATTCATATCCTACAAAGTTAAGACAGAAAATGCAGCAAAAATTTCTGAAAAACTGAAACTAATACCTAACACACAAAGCCATTAAAGCAGCCGCATTCCTGTCATTAACATTAAAAATTAGTTTTATGAACAAACAAAACATCAACTGAAAAAGAAATATAACGGACCCGTTTCACAACGGCGTTATAAAATCGTATGTCTTCGTTTTCTTTGCCATAGGAAGCGCAAATATTCATGCGGCCTTTCACTCTCCCACAATTCTGGTCTTGAAGCTGCTGTGATGAAAACCGAAACCTCGACCTGAAATCTTCCACGCTCTTAAAATACTCCACAGGGAACGTGTCATCCTCTTCTTCTGGAAACTGAAGGTAATGCACCAACAGCTCTGAACCCTTTATTTTTAAAGACACATCGTACCATGCGTTGTCATCAGATTTAAACTCTAACTGTACTTCATCTTTTTCTTCCACCGCCATTGCTCATGCAAATCTGATTAAAGAAGCCTTGTTTCTTCCACCGCCATTGCTCATGCAAATCTGATTAAAGAAGCCTTGTTTCTTCCACTGCCATTTCTCACGCAAATCCTCTACATATCACACCATTTTGAACAAATTTTTGGGCATTTCACCAGAAAACTGATAGCATAACTGTTTGCTGTTCTCCCATTGAACTGCACATTCCATGGGAGTCTCCCACTCAAATTTTGAACTTAACAGGTGAAAATGTGTCGTGAGCTTAGCATTTATCAAGGGGAGAATGTGGACGCCGTTTGATTTTCCCCACTAACTGAAGGATGCGACGGTGGCGGCATAAAAATTGGCCTTGTATGAACTTTTAACGAATCACGCTGAACTGTTCATCTGGATTTGTTTTCCTTTCCTCTTTTGTCTTAGTAATCATGTAAAGATGGTGAGTCGGTGATTAACAAATTTTTAACTGTTTTTAAGAATTTTTTTTAAATCTGTTTTTATATTATTTTTTAATATAATAAAGTTAAAAAACAATTTGAATGGATCACATGGAACAAGTCTGTCTTATAAAATATTGTACAATTCATAATTGAACGATAAATTGACAAAAAAATCTTTATAAAAAATGTCAGGTACCTTTTGGTTGTTATATATTATAAAATGTCAATTGATAAGGTGGGGTCCTTTTTTAAAACATTTGCTCTAGTTATATAAAAAATCATGATTTAGATTTGATTAGGATGATTACAAACACTTTTTTCAAAATAAAATAATTCTTTTTTTTATTATTTGATAATTTTATTGTATTATTTAATATTTTTCAATTAAAGAGGAACTTATGTTTGTTTTATTGAAAATCTAAATTGTCTACCTATTTTCTTCCTTATATCTAATTATCTCTTTAATGATGTTTTTTTTAAACTTCTTCCAACCATTCGTTCTATTTTTAACACAATTTTGCTTTTTCTATAGGGAAATAATATTTTTACTTTATTATTTCTAGTATGTTTGTCTATGAGAATTTAATTACTATCATCTTCACCTTTGACATTAAAAAGTAAATGAGCTTTAAAAAATTATGCATAAAACCTAGTTTCTAATACAACCATAATCTTAAGTGTAACTTTAATTGAACCCTTATAAAATTGTATCCTAAATTGTAACCCTAACATGAATTGAACTTAATTATACACCAAATCTAACTATAACCTTAATCCTAATGTTGACCAAAATCTTAATCCACATAACTAATTATTCTCAATATTAATTTAATTTAATTTAATTAATATTGTCACTATAGTCCAATTAAATCAATTTTCCTCTATTTTTCTAAGACATCCAGAATTAATTCTTCTCAAATCTCTCATTTAATTAATTAACCTAGGTGATTCCTACAAATCACATTTTCCTAATCCATCATTAGCCTAATTATTTTTTCTAGAAACTCTTCTAATTCCACTTACCATTTTTCCTCTAATTTTTAATTGCACCCACTCATTCTCTCTCCTAGTCAAATCCTCTTACAAATCCCACTTACCATTATTCCTCTAATTTTTAATTATCCCCACTCATTCTCTCTCCTAGTCAAATCCTCTTACAAATCCTACTTACCATTATTCCTTTAATTTTTAATTACCCCTGCTCATTCTCTCTCCTAGTCAAATCTCACTTACCATTATTCCTCTAATTTTTAATTGCCCCCACTCACTCTCTCTCCTAGTCAAATCCTCCTACAAATCCCACTTACCATTATTCCTATAATTTTTAATAGCCCTCCATTTCCTCCCTCCTTTTATAAATTGGAGACTCCACCCCATTTTCCATCTCCAAGTCAAGTAAGTTTATGTTGCCCATTTGAGTTTAGATAACCATCCAAAGCACCTTGACAATAGCCAAATCCATACTCACCCACCACTTAGCCATTTATCCATCCATTTCATCCTCCTATCAACCATCTTGTGCACATTTTGGAGAGCCAACCACATACAATCCAGGAGCAAATCAAGTGGAGCATCAAAGAGGCACCTTCACTTCATCCAAGGCTCAATCTGAGGAAGGTGTCAAGCTTGAGAAGGTATACTTGGTTTTGCTAATTTATGTGTTTATGTTTGTTTCTTGTTTTATCTAACCATTTTATCCCTTCTCACATTTGCACGTCTTCATTTTGGCACGCCGGATGGGACCCGCGTCCCTAGCCTAACATTTTCTTGCAAGTTTTTGTGATTTTTTGTTGTGGGTTTGGCTTTAGCATGAGAGCTCGTATGAGATTCTATTAGCTACAATGCGAGTCTGTTTCTTCTCTCGTATGAGCAGGTGGTAGATCTCGTATGGCCAGTTGAATAAGCTCGTACGAGTTTCTACCTAACCTCCAGCTTTAAATTTTCTCTTTTTGTTTTTTGTATTTTTGTCTTTCTGCAAAGTCTCGTACGAGACTCTTTAGGTCTTTGTACAAGTTTTTGTCTTATCTCGTATGGTCATGTGAAGATTGTCGTATGGGCGGTTGAGAAAGCTTGTACGAGTTTCTTAAATCCTGTTGTTTCTGCTTTCTGTCTGATTTTATGTTCTTTCTACAAAAGCTTATACGAGTTTCTGTTTAGTATAGTACGATTTTCTTTATTTTGTTGTATTGTTAGCTGAGAATTGTCATGTGGTTAGGTGAGAGAACTCGTACAAGTTGTTGTTTATGCTCACTCGTATCAAAAACAGATGGGAGTTTTAGGGGTTTTTCTGATATCAATTTGCTAGTGCTAATGCTGACCTTTCCTTGTTCTCTATTTTTTTCTAATCTTTTTGACAGTCTAACAAGTGTTTGTAGATTTTGCTTGTCAAGGAATTTATCAATCAAACCAATGCTTGTCAAAAAATCTAGTGCTAAAACTACTAATCCATCGTTTTTGCAGGTTGCCTAAGGAGATACAAGCAAACATCATGTTTTTCTTTTAATTATTTTCTTAGGAGCTTAGATCTAATTAGGGATAAAAGAAAAACTTGTTTGATATGTTTGAGAAAAGTGTAGAGGTGGGAGGGTATGCTCTTGTCTACATAGACAATCAAAAATCAAGACCCTTGAAGCTTTTCTAGTTTGTTGTGTGTATACCCTTAGTGGGCCTGCCCTCCCAATTTGTCTGACACACTCGTACATACATTGGTGAGAGGGGAACGACCCAAGTGAGTACAGCTAAAACCCAAGCGTTCCAACTCACTATAATAAATAGGCCTTTTGAAATGAAAATCTCGGAGGACGGAGCTATTTGAGAGTTCACTCTCATATTGGGAATTTTGTAGGGCCTTTAGGTCTCAATCACGTTTGTGTGACTACATTTTACTTGGTACTTTGTAGGGCTATAGGCCTCAATTTCGCTTGCGCAACTACAAGGGGTAGTCTTCGAATGGAAATCCTTACTAAGAGCCCTAGGAATAGAAGCCACCTGGTTCACCTCTGAAAGGTGGATAATCTTTGTGCAAGAGAGATAGTAACTCCACCAAGAGACTTGCCATTTCATGCACCCATTAGTGTTTAGAGTTGGCTAATACAACGTTGAAAATCCATTGTGTGACTCAACGACCGTATTCTGATTAGCTATTGGGTGTATACCTAAGTCAGCAAGCAAAAGTTTTCCTCCTCAACCAACTTCCTAGGATAGCATGTTGTGCTTGATGTCTCTATTTGAGTCCATGGCTAATGTGTTTGCTATGTCTTCTTGCCAGGAGTAGAATTAGTGTATCCAAGTCAATATCCTAATCATCATAGTCCAAGTCCAAGTCAACCTTTTATCATATCATAATCCAAGTCAAGTTTAGTCCAAGTCATAATCCGTAGTCATCCCCACATCATGTCCTAGTCATACCCAAGTCATGTCATAGTTTGTCCTAGTCATATCCTAGTCCAATTTTGAACCAAACTTAATCAAGTCCAAGTCACACTTAAGTCCAAATCTTCCAACAAGTCCAACTACATTGGAACTCCACTCGCCTCATGTTTCATAAGCCTAAGTTGTACAAACACCCTAAAAAGTCAATCCATCATCCAACCAAGAAGAAGAATCTCACGCAAGCGCAACTCATTAGGCGTGGAAAGTTTTGGTATACCAACCGCAAACTCTTGCTTAAGCATAGGACCTTTTTGCACTGATATCACAATTATATTCATGGTCATAGCAATGAGTTTGATGCAAGTGATGAACTAAGAGTCTGAGATTTACACCAAGGATCCCGCTTGTCTTTCAATATCAACTATCGTCAAAATTAGGGTGGTCGCATACCTTCGTACAATTTGCCATCCGAACCTATCATTTATTAAGTCTTCTCCATTCCAAGGATAATCAAGTCATCTAATTCTTCTAATAATCACTATCGCCCTTCTTCGATCTTTCATCATCAACCTTTTCTAAGGACTTAGCACATTGGTCAATCTTTTTTCAATCATCTTTGATCAAATCAATTCTCAATCAATCATTCTTAATCAATCATCCTTCAACCAAATCAGTCTCATGTTAAATTTTTATGCCTTGTGAAGTTCTATTTAGACCTCATCTTTAATCAATTAATAATTTCGCCTTTGTACTTGGAGAAGAATCCCCCCTCAAGTAACTTTGTCTCATCCTTTGAGTTGATCAAGACTCTTATCCTACATCTTTATTTTTCTTTGGATCATTAGTCAATCCTTAGTAGAAAAGAGACTTTGATCATTATCCTAAGGTCTAAATTTTACCCAACTTGGTCATTACCTTGCTTGTGGTTTCATCAACATCTCCCACCTAAAATATTCATCCAAGGACTAAGGTGCAATCTTAATCAAATTTGTCTCCTAGTCGAAGGACCCCGTCAATAAATCTATCCAATTTCATCAAATCCAAAATCCTAGCAAAGTCCTTTCACCAAGCCTTTTCTTCCAATCAATCTTTCTAAGGATATTCTTGTAAGGTCACAACTCGATCCCAAAAGAAAAATATGGATGTCGGATATTAGTGTCCTATATCAAGACTCTACACAAGATCTTACGCAAAGTGTGCAACCTGACATCCAAGATCCATAATTACAAGGGGACCCTAACATGGTTGATCAAGATGACCTCTCCCCGGAAGTGCGAAAGTTCCTAGAAGACTCATACAATCAAGAAATGATGGAGAAATTCATCCGACATAATCCCAGTGGTCTTCTAAAGATTCTTATTGAAAATGGAGCTCGACTTCCTCCCAATTTTGATAGATCCATTCTTGATCAATAACCACAAGGAGACTTTTCTCCTACCCACATCATCACACCTATCCTTCAACCCCAATCAATCGCACCCCCATCTATCATCCAACCCCAATCAATAACATTTGTGACATCCATCCCCATGGTCTCCATCCCACCTTCTTTCTTCTTAGCATCCATGCCAATATCCAATTCGATCTCATCTATTCTCCAACATACTTCTATGTCATCTTCTTTTACCCGACCATATGTCTCTATTCCACAATCCTCCATTCCTCTCAACAATGTCGCCATTTTCATCCAAGCCTCACTTCCTCCTATCACAATAATTCGCGGGTCACAACCAATTATCACTCAAGTCCCCGTGACATCAATCATCACATCCTACATCCCCGCTTCTTCATCATATCAATATATTAGCAGTGGTGGTACACCTTCCATAACTCATCCAGTACTAGGGGCAAACACTATCCATCATGTCCAAAATCTGCAACAAGATATCATCAAGGAAATCCAGGACATGAAAAACATCATCAAAAACACGAAGGAAGGGACCAACAAGAGAAATCCTTATTCATTCGAGGAATTTTGTCATTGTCCTTATGACCCATCAATATTTGTTGCACCTTACCCACCAGGGTTTGAGATGCCTAATTTCACGAAGTATGAGGGCCAAGGGGACCCTCGAGACCATGTCTGTAAGTTTCATATCTTATGTAAAGAAGTCTCCTATAGTGACTTATATCTTCGAAGGCTCTTCCCTAAGAGTGTCACGAGAGATGCTCTTGCATGGTTCTTGTCTTTGCCTCGAGATTCTATCACCTCCTTCCCAGATGGACGTTTCCATGATGAACCTTTGTAATAAAAAAATAGAGACATGGAGAAACTTTCGCTAACTTCTTGCAGAGGTGGCGACATCTTATCAAGAAATTTCAGTGGGCTATGCTAGAACAACATCAAATTGAGTTATTTCATAAAAATCTGTTGCCCGAACTATCAAAACCCTTAAAATCTCAATGCATAAATTATTTCCAGAAGTTGATTGACAAGGGCCTATCCCTTGAATGTGTCTTGTTAGAGGAAGGTACCCTAAAACATTACCAAAGATCAAGTCAAAATTCCTCCTCTTATCACAACGACAAACCAAAATTTTGGTCTAAGAACAAGAACATAGTCAATGATAGTGTTACCGATGTTGTAGACACCTAAAACTTGCACAACTAATTAAATGAATTTATATTTGTTTAATTACCCTAATCTGCCTATTGGCTAAACTAAGGTTTAATCAATATCCCTTTTCTTATAATCAATCATTAATCAAATTAAAGATTTAATTAATTCCCCATTTCTTTTATCTAAGTCATTTTAATTAAATTCAACATTTAATTAAATATCCCCTTCTAGCCATTTTAATTAAATTCAACATTTAATTAAATATCCCCTTCTAGCCATTTTAATTAAATTCAACACTTAATTAAATATCCCCTTCTAGCCATTTTAATCAAATTCAACATTTAATTAAAAGCCTCTTTCCATTTTAATTAAATTCAACATTTAATTAAAATGCCCTTTCCCATTTAATTAAATTTACATTTAATGAAAAATACTTGCATTTTATAACATATGCAAGTTGCATCTCCTCTTGGCTAAAATAAATCTTTTATTTTATCTAAAAAATCCTATTTTCCTCCACCCACCTGCATTTTCCTACAAATGCAAGTTGCACCACAATTTTAAATTAATTATTTATTTATTTGAAATCCTATTTATCCCCACCCACTTGAAACCTTTAATGGCTTCCCTTAAAGTCTTCAAGCCTTAAATGGATTCCTTCTAGAGTCTTCTCAAACCTTTAATGGTTTCCCTTAAAGTCTTGTTAAGCCTTTAATGGTTTCCCTTAAAGTCTTGTTAAGCCTTTAATGGTTTCCCTCAAAGTCTTCAAGCATTTAATGCTTTATCCTACTTTTCTCATTTAAATAAAATCCAAAATTCACATTCACATTTAAATAAATTAATATTTATTTAATTATCTATCCAAATGCAAGTTGCATTCATTTTAGTTGAAATAAATCTTTTTATTTTAATTAAAATTTTATATTTCTCCCACTTGCATTCTCCTACATTTTCCATTAACTTCTTAAGCATTCTTCTAGAACCTTTCAAAACCCACTTAATTAGTCTAATTCTTTTATCATGGTCACATCCCTAAATTTTGGGGAAGTCACTTCTAATTTTGGAAGAAAGTCTTCTAAATGCATTTAAAGTTTTATCTTTTCAACAAGCTAGCTTTGTTGAGTTCCTCAAATTTGTAGAACTCTCACAAAATTCTTGAAGGTTGTCTAACTTCCAACAAGATAACCTCCAAGGTCTCCAAAGAGCTTTTAATGCTCTTACAAAACTTCACATTTTCAACACATTGAGCTTTGCACAAGATTTAGTCCATTGGACAATATCTTTATTCATTGGATAAATACTTTATTCCATGAATTTGCCTACATGGGATTAACCATTAACTCTTCTAAAGCATTTAATGCCTCCTCCCTCTCCTCTCAAACAATCTCATGGTGACACTTGTCAACATGGGATTGGGTTGAATATCTCACATGGATTGATAACTTTCAATCTTGACCCTCCTTAAGCCAATTCAATCTTGGCCATCTAATTCTCCAATTCTTCTATAAATAGAGCCTATTGTTCCTTCAATTCATATCTCAATCTTGTGCATCTAAATTATAGTCATTTTGTGTGTTAAGGAACTCATCTTGTCATCTTCAAGCATTCAAGCCATCTTCAAGCATCCAAGCCATTTAGCATTAGCGTTAGCGTTTTAGCTTCATTTTAGCATATCATCTAGTTAATTGCATATCATCTCATAGTATTTTATACTCATCTAGTTTAATTAACTCATCTAGCATCATCTAATTTTCAATTTGGAATACATTTAACATCTTAATCATCTAGTCTTGCATCATGCATCATATCTTCATCCATCATCTCATCTTAGCTAAGATCTTAGTTGCATCCATTTTGATCTTAGCACATCACTAAAATCTCGTTCTCTAGGTTGTCATCTAAGAGATCAAGTGCTCATCCAAGTGAGGGCAACCTTGAATCTTGAAGATCTTTAGAGATAGAGGACAATGAGGCGATTTTAGGAGTTTTAAATCCACTAACTTGTGTATGATTTCTAACTCTAATGCAATGTTTCATTGGTGTGTTTGAAGTGTTTTTCTTCTTGCAGGTTGAAGACCATATTTTTGGCATAAATTAATTGGTGCCCACCGTGGGGCAACCCAAAAATTTCTAACAAAATTTCCGCAGGTTCACGCCCCGATATTCTAGTGCATATGTGGACCTTTCTAATCTAATCTGTCTTACTTTCTCTTAGCACATGGAATCATTAGAATAGCGCATACTTGCTCCAAATTAGCACTTTTGTAACAGGAAGAGAGCTATTTTTTGTAACACAAGGAAATTTTAGGCTTGTAAAGCCCACCACATGAACTAATTTTTTGTGAGGTTTTTGCAGGTCTAATATTTTGTTGCAGTTTCCAAGGAATTAAAGTAGATTTTGATTTCTTTTCTCAAAATTTTATTTTACAAAGAGATTTAAAAAAAAGAACTGAATTTTTTTTTGCAAGGACCTAAAAAGAACCTCGTCATTTCTTTGGTATTTAAAACAAGACCTCATTTTCTATTTTGCAAAAGGTTAAAAAGAACTACAAACAAACCTTTATTTTTGCAAAGTTAAAAAGGATCTCACTTTCATTTTGGTGCAATATAAAAAGAACCTCATCATTTCTTTGGTGTTTAAAACAAGACCTCACTTTCTATTTTGCAAAAGGTTAAAAGGAACTACAAACAAACCTTTATTTTTTGCAAAGTTAAAAAGGATCTCACTTTCATTTTGGTGCAAACTAAAAAGAACCTCATTTTCTTTGGTACAAAATAAAAAGAACCTCATTAATGATTGGTTACATGATTTTCATTTTGTTGACCAATACACGATTTTATTTTGTTGACCAATACACGATTTTCATTTTGTTGACCAATACACGATTCCAAAAGCTCGTCCAAGCAGGTGAGGTCGTCTTTTCGATAACTCGCCTGTTTGATCCTAATCAACCCAAACCTAGGTGATACAATGAGAATAAGTATTGTGAATATCATCGCATCAATAGGCATGATACACGAAAGTGTATGAAGATGAAAATTTACATACAAGAGCTCATTGATAAGGGTGATTGTTGGCATGATTGGCATAACTGATACTCATGGAGAATGTTGATAAACCGGTAAAGGACTATTGGTAATGATATAGTGATGAAGAGATTGAGATTATTGTCATAATGAATTTGATCAGTTATTTGTGTTGCCATTGATGGCAAACTATGTAGCAACTATGTTTTTCATGTTTATTTTGTCATCTAAGTCTTTTTGGTCTACCGAAAATGCCTTGCCGATAATGAAGATAGTGAACTGGCAATTGGGACCTTAACAGGTAAACATGGAAATGTTTTGATTGGTTTTGGAGATTGGTGATGATTCAAGTGTTGAGGTTTGGAACATGTATTTGTATCATTATAAAGTATCTTTGACTAGAATCACATCATGCTTTGATCACCAAAAGTCATGTTTATGATTTTTGTTGTATTTTCTGTAGGGTTTAAGAAGGGTTTTAGAACCAGTAACAAATTCTTTTAACCGGTGATGTTTTATGGTTTGGTGGTGATCTATATCATGTTCCAAAGATGATGGTGACATGACACAACATGTGTGAAAAGATAAGTTGATGTTTTTGTGCAATTAAGGATGGAAAATCTTGGGAAACAGTGAAGAGCATAGAAGAATGTTTTATGGGTTTGATTGTCTATTAGATCGAGTTGTTGTGATGAGTTACGATCATTCAATGACTGATATTGTCTTGAAAATTGTTATGACGATCTATGATGATTTGTATTATAAATTCATTTGAATTTTTATGTATCTAGGGTTTTGTAACCAACTAAGATGTAAAGGTTATTTAGGTCAGTATAGTTGATGTTTGTTGTGTCGGTGATTTGAGAAAAGAAGTGTGAAGTCGAACTAGTGTGATGTATCTACCAAAGTGTAGCATATTGGAGCTGAATTAAATTTGGACAAGCAAGCAGTTAATGCTATTTACTGATCATTCATATGTTGTTCCCTAATAGTTGCAGCAGACAAAATCCCTTAACTGGGTAGGTTTTAGCAGGCCTTAAATTGTAAATCCCTTGATCGGGTAGCTCAACATCTGAGTCTTAAATTCTCTTGTGAGGTTGCTTCTAATAGGGCAAAGCTCCTAACAGGGCATCATTGTAAGCTCCTAACCGAGCTAGGCTCCTAACAGGACACATTCTGAAAGAGTGTACAATTTTTGTGGGTACCAATTCCCACTGTGGTTTTTCCCTATTTGGGTTTCCACGTGAACATTTTGGTGTTCATGTGGTGAATGTTTATGATGTGTTGTTTTAATTTACTTTCAGTTTATGCATGTTGATGAACACTTAATGAGCAGTTCTGATAAATCAGTTTAACAGTTGGATATCAATGATTATCGGTACTGGTAAATAGTTTATTACTAGTTTGTGACTGATTTTGTGAAGTTTTATCAGTTTAAGTTTGTGTTATGAATTGTTGTTAATACCGATTCACCCCCCTCTCAATATTAACTAGATCCTCTCATATTAATAGTAATATCAAGGTAGCAACAACAAAACCTGGTAACAACAACGACAAACTCAAGATGTACCAGGAACCATTCCCGAAACATGACAAAGGCAAGGGCTCATCATATAATGCCGTGAAATATGATTATACCAATCATATAACGGTCTTTGAATTTTTTAGTGGGATGCATTGAACCTGTAGATAACTATGTCAATGTCGTCACTATCCAAGGGGCTAACCCTCCCCCTTCCCAAAGTAGACCTAGGATCATTATCCAAGGTGATCTCACCCTGTCTCAACCAACAAGCAGACCTAACCCTACCAAAATTGTCATTCAAGGCGCCACACCTTTTGCCTCCCACTCTCAAAATGATTGCAATGTAACTACTCGCCGAGGGAGAGTAATTATCCAAGGAGTCCCTCCCCCACCGAACCCTCCCCCCATGTCCTCCACCCATCAATATGACCTCCTTGACCATCTTGGGAAGACCCCCGCACAAGTCTCCATCCTATAACTTCTCAAGACCTCCCCTGTCCACAAGGAGATTTTGGAACAAGCCCTCCTTGAGTCACATGTCCTCAACAACATCAATGCTGCCATGTTCCAAGCTCTCATTGGAAACCTTGCTGCCCAACAATACCTTGTTTTCACCTCCAATGATGCTCCTACAGATGAGGACCATAACAAACCATTGCATATTGAAGCCCTTATCCAGAAACATAAGGTTAAATGCATTTTGATAGATGGTGGATCTGGACTCAATCTTTATACATATAATTTAATAAAGCAATTGGGGATTTCTGAGGACTTGGTTGATATGTCAGGAAGAATCACAATCAAAGCTTATGATGATGCAGAAAGGATTTTTAAAGGAATGATCACTTTACCTCTTCAAGTGGGTCCTGTTACAATTGAGACCCCTTGCCAAGTCTTGGATCTTGATCTCCCTTATAACATCCTCCTCGGTCGCCTGTGGATTCATTCCCTTCAAGTTGTTCCATCCACTTACTATCAATGCATCAAATTCCTTTCAATGGTAGAGAGATCACTATCAAAGGTGATCCCCAACCCTTCCAATATTGAAAACTCTTATAGGGGAAGCATCCATACCATTGCCCGTTAAACCGACCTGCTCCAACTCCCCCATCTAACGCATCAAACGTTGCCTGCACCTCATCTCAAATAGAGCCCAAAGTCAAGATCCTGGATAATGGTTGCAGAGAATACAAACTCAAGGATGTCTTATTAATAGGCAATCTCCCCTTGTCTCCTAAGTCATTTGGCAAGCCCAAAGAAATAAAAAAAGATTAAAAAATCGTTATACAATTCAAGGATACCACCTTCAAACAATGGGGTCCACTTGATGAGGAGAGTCTTGAGACAAATGTTTCTTCGTGGTTGTACTAGGAAGAAGACGAAGATCCGACAAAAATACCTAAGAAGATGTAACTAAAATCATCAGCCATAGTAGAGAAGATGGGTTATAAAGGACATAGCCTAGGGCTAGAAGAGAAAGGAATCAAAGCACCAGTAAATCCCATCGCATACAAGTATAATAGGGGCTTGGGTTATACGCTAGTGCCTAAGATCACTATCACTGGTGCCCCTTCAAGCCCTTCTTTGGATGTCAAAGAATCTAATGAAGAGGAGTTCCATGAAATGTCTTTTAAATATGAATATGACATTTTCTTTAACACCCATGTCAACACCATCATCCCCATAACCCCTCCCATCCCGCATGAGCTACAACTTGTCCATCCCAAGCTTATAGACTGGGGCCAACGAGACAAACCCGCTCTAGACATCTTCGTTGATGATAATGCTCTCATGACTCTCCTGACTATGCACAATTTGGAAGACTGCAACAGAGTTCATGGGATTCAATTACATGAAAAATGATACTTTGGTAGACATGAAAAATGATACTTTGGTAGTCATGTCAATGCCCTTAGTCGCAAAAAAGATAATAAAAAGAAAAATCATGATTCCCTAGGTGAAAACCTCCCTAAGGCATCTTTGGATGAGGAAAAAGTAAAAACAAAGGGCATATCCAAAAGTGAAAACCTGGATTAGGTAGTTGAGGATTAGGGACTTGACCTCCCTACCATTGTTCCTCCTTAGCAAGATAGGTCAACTTTATTAATAGAGGAAAGAGACACTATCAATGTGGGCGTTGAAGACACTCCAAAGAACTTGCTCATTATCAAGTCCTTGACGGATCAAGAAAGACAGGACTTTATCAATTTTCTCACAGAAACAAAGATCAATTTCTCCTAGTCCTACGCTGACATGCCAGGCCTAGATCCCGACTTAGTACTCCATAATATTGTTGTTCATCCATATGCAAAACCAGTAAAGCAGAAGTTATGCAAAATGCATCCACGTATTGCACTCCTCATCAAAGCAGAACTCCAAAAGATGTTGGATGTTGGATTCATAAAACCAATAGACTATCCTAAGTGGGTATCCAATGTTGTACCTATTGGCAAACCCACTGGGGGCATCCGCATTTGCACATATTTCAGAGATTTGAATAAAGCCTACCCTAAGGATTATTTCTCGCTCCCTAACATAGGCATGATTGTAGACCTCACAATGGGACATGAAATGTTATCACTTATGGATGAATTTTCTGGATATAATCAGATAAGGATCACAGAGGAAGACCAATACAAAACAAAATTCACAACACCATGGGGCACCTTTTTTATCAAGTCATGCCTTTTGGTCTCAATAACACCGGAGCTACATACCAACGAGAAACGACAACAATTTTCCATGACCTCTTACACAAAATCATGGAGGATTATGTGGATGATCTTCTAGGAAAATCCAAGACAAGACATGAGCACATCCCTATCTTAAGGCAAATCTTCGAGAGATTGGAAAAATACAAACTACGCCTAAACCCCAAGAAATGTGTCTTTGGTGTTACATTAGGGAAACTGCTAGCCTTCATTGTTTCCCACAGAGGCATAGAGTTTGATCCTACAAAGGTGAAATCTATCATGGAAATGCCTCCCCCAAAGACCCTTAGACAGTTGTGCAGCCTCCAAGGAAAACTCCAATCTATCAAACACTTCATCTCACAACAGGCAAACAAATGTCACTGATTGGTCATCTATTACGCAATGATACCAGATTCAAATAGGACTGCCTGTGTCAAAAGGCTTTTGAGAAACTCAAGGAATATCTTGCATCACCTCTGATTCTTATGCCTCCTATTTCAAGAAAGCCACTTCTTTTGTACATATCTGCTATTACAGTGGCACTGGGGGCATTATTGGCATAGACAAATGATCAGGGAAAAGAGCATATTATATACTACATGAGTCACACACTAGTATGATATGAGCTCAATTATACCCCTATTGAAAGAGCATGCTTAGCACTTGTCTTTATCACACAAAAGCTTAGACACTACATGCTTAATAACAAAACAAAATTGATTGCTAAGATAGACCCTCTTAAATGTCTATTGTCAAAGGCTACCCTCACTAGTAGAACTGCTAAATGGGTCATGTTGTTAAGTGAATTTGACATCAAATATGTGGATAGAAAAGCAATCAAAGGACAAGTAATAGCAGATCAGCTAGTCGATGCTCCACTTCCAAGTAACCATCTGATCCTCACAGAATTTCTAGATGAATTCATAATGATTGTCACCACATCCTCCACATGGTAGTTGTACTTTTATGGTTCTTGCACCCAAAACGGATCGGGGGCAGGAATAGTGTTGATCACACCCGAAGGAGATTGCATCCCTAAATCATACAAGATAGCCTTTGCATGCACTAACAACATGGCAGAATATGAAGCACTAATCACTTGGCTACATTTGGCTATCCAATGGAAGATATTGGAATTACATGTCTATGGTGATTCCCAACTTATCATTAAACAAGTCAATGATGAGTATCAAACAAAATATGACAAGCTTCTTCCTTATCATAGTATGGTTGAAGACCTCAAGCAATGTTTTACATCAATCAAGTTTTATTAAATTCCACGTACAAACAACAAAGTTGCAGATGCAATGGCCACTATTGGTTCCCTCCTTCAGATGCCGACACATAGTCAAAAGTGTGAGTTTTTGGTCGAACAACTCTTCATACCAACATATGACCTACTAGAGTCTGAAATGGTGTGTGTACTTGTTGGTCCTGAATCCCCTTGGTATCAAGAGACCTTTACTTACCTAAGAGATGACACCATTCCCCCACATCTCACCAAAACCCAACAACTAACCTTTATCCATCGATGTGCCCGTTACACTATCCTTGGAGACACCCTATTCAAAAGGCATTTCGATGGTTCCCTCCTAAGGTATTTAGACAAACAAGAGGGTGAATGGGCACTACAAGAAGTGCACAAAGGTATCTGTGGGGCACACTCAAGTGGTCTCACTTTAGCTAAAAATATTTTGCGAACAAGATACTATTGGCCTACAATGGAAGTAGATGCATACAATTATGTGAAGAAACGTATCCCTTGCCAGAAACATGGAGATAAGATCCACGTTCCATCACAAGAACTGCAGTCTTTTATTACACCACGACCCTTCTCACAATGGGGGCTCAATCTCATTGGGAAAATCCACCCTACATCCTCCAATGGTCATAAATTCATCATTATCGCCACTGAATACTTCACCAAGTGGGTGGAGGCCATCCCTCTTACCTTCACCACTAGTAAATAGATCTCTAAATTCATTCTGAACTACTTGATCTGCCAATATGGAATCCCCAAGGTCATCATTACAGATAATGGCAAAACTTTCAAAAATCAAGATGTTAAAGAGCTCTGTCAGAAATTTGATATCCAACACCGCTTCTCCATTCTTTATTACCCACAAGGTAACAGTCAAGCTGAGGTTTCTAACAAAACCTTAATCAAAATTCTTAAAAAGACAGTAAATGAAGTGGGTCATGATTGGCACCTCCAACTCCATCCTACTTTATGGGCTTACCACACCTCCATCCGCACACCCACAGGTGCCACTCCATATTCCCTCGTCTTTGGCTCTAAAGTTGTCCTCTCTCTTGAGATCGAGATCCCCTCCCTAAGGGTGTCGTCGTAGAATATCCTCTCAGATGAGGAATACAGAGTTGCTAGACTGCAAGAGTTAGAACTGCTGGATGAAAGACGCCACAAGGCCTTAAATCATCTTCGGGTATTGTATGCGGGAAAAGTGAGTCGATAGAACTTGAAATGTGGAAAATGGAGTCTAAGGAGCCTTGCTCACACACCCATAGGACTTCTTGGTGCAAGCTAATGGAGTCATGAAGTATGGCTCAGCTTCCCAAGGTTGGTTCCATGGTTCTCTATCTCACAAGGTCCCTCAAACCAATGTCTTTGCTCTCAGATCACTGAGCAAAGTGGTTTAGGGATGACAAATGCAAGAACGAGGGATGCTTTGGTTGATTTTAAGATGAAATGCATCCAAAGCTATGCATGATCCTATAAGTGCAATAAACTAGTTTATAAGATGACAAGATTAGTAGCAAGACTATCCTAGCATGATATACTAGTCTATGATTAAGCTAAATGATAAGGAAAATACTCTAAACATGTATGTTTAGATTAATTCCTATTGAAAAGAGAGGCTAAATGATGAGCACAAACGATATATTAAAGCTTGGATAGATTTTAGTATAAGTATGATGCTAAAGACTTGGATCCTTAAAAATGGAGGAATGAGAGCTCTATTTATAGCAAAAATAGGGCAATGGATGGTCAGGATTGAAAGAGGCAATCAAGGGTTGAGTTTGAAAGTTGGCAATCCATGTTTGCAATTGGCACCAATGAAATGGTGACAATTGTCAACATAAGGTTGGTTGAGAGGAGATGTAAGAAGCATTAAATGCTTGAGAAGACCTCATGGTTACCCTAGGGGTTAAGGGTTAAGGTTAAGTTAAGATTACCTATTGGATAAAGCTTTTATCCAAAGGATAAATTCTTGTGCAAAGGATTAAGGATAACCATGGTCAAAGCAATAAATGCTTGATGAGACCCTCGGGTTACATGGAGGTTGAGTTTAGGGAAATTCTTTAACCATGCTAGAGGGTTGAGTTAACTATTAATGGTTGTGAAGACTTTGGGGACAAATTTGTAAGAGTCCTTCCAAATTTGGGGGTATTCAACAAGTTAGCTTGTTGAATGGATAAAGGCTTTAATGCCTTTAGAAGACTTTACTCTAAATTTGAGAAGTGACCTCCTCAAATTTAGGGAAAAGGGATAATGGATGGGTTTGGGTTAATTGATTAGGATTAGATGGATTCTAGAAGAAATTAGGAAGAGGGTTAGAATGCAAGTGGGAGGTGTAGGATTTTGCAAGTGGATGAAGGGATAATGGGTTTTAATTGAATTTAATTCAATTTGGTTGCAATTAAATAAATTAGATTTATTTAATTTAGGATAACTATTTTAATTAAATTTGAATTTAATTAAAAAGTGGATAGGGGCTTTAATTGAATAAAATGAATTTATTCTATTAAATGGTAAAAGAGGTATAGTGAATTTAATTGAGTAATTTACTTAATTAAATAGAGGAATGCGGGTAATTTAATTAAATTGGATTTAATTAAATAGAGAAATGAACATAAAATATTCATTTAGGAATATGGTCATTTTTATACGTCTACATTTTGCCCCTCTTTGAAGTGACGTGTGTGCACATGTTATTTCAAAGAAAATGATGTGTCGTTGCGATTTTATGATCAATGTTGTTTTTATGGATTTTCCTGTCGTGCCCCAGATTTGATGTGTGATGCCCCCTCGGGAGATGAATCAAAATTTTGGAAAATTTGATTTGATTTGATAATTGTGTTTGCGGTGCAAAATTTTGGCTAGGTGGAATGTTTAAATTGATTCATCTCCCGATAATTGATATGTGTGAGGGTATGAGGGAGACCACGAGCAAATTTCATGCTCATTTCTCTAACCCTAATTTTATTTTACTCTATAAAAGGGAAAAAATGCATTGTTTTGTCTCATTTGTGCTTGTTGACCTTGGAGAAAAAGACTTTTGGAGAGAAGACAAAATGCCTATTCCCTATTCTACGCATCGATTCAATCACGTTCGGAGGTATCGGAGGCCTGCCACGTATGGACCATCGGTAAGTCAACCATTTTGACCTCCTTTTGATTTTTAATTTGATCGTTTTTGGTCAGTTTTTTATTTTTAAAATGCGGTTTTTACGTTTTGGCGCATAGGAGTCTTAGTTTAGCGCATACGAAAAATTATGTAACGCATAGGATTGCAATTTAAGGTAGAATCTGAAAATTTATAGGGTAGCACATGAAGTTTTTAGGTTAGCGCACGGCCTTAGGTTAGCGCATGATGGACATAGGGTAGCACTTAGGGTTAAAAGGGTAGCGCATCGAGTAAACCTAGCGCATAGGGTCCACAAGGGGTCGCATGGGTAGGGAGATGTAGCGAGTAGGTTAGACCTAGCGCATAGGGTTAAATAGGTAGCGCAGACATGGGATAGGTTAGCGCATGGGTCGAGTTTAGTGCTTAGGGTAGATTAGTTGGAGCATGGAGAAAAAATGATAGCGTGTAGAGTTAGTCTGGCGCATAGGGTAGATAGGATAGCGTGTGGAGAAAATAGGGTAGCGCTTGGATTTAGTCTAGCTCATAGCCAAATTTAATTAGCGCATGCAGTAGGTTTTACAAGATAGGATGATTTGCGAATGTAGAAAATACATAGGATAAGGTCAGTTTTGCTTGGGGAGGTGGGTTTTTGCCATTTGCTGTGTCAGCTGTCATGGTTTTGATTGTTCATCCAATATGAGTATTGATATAACTTGGTTTGATTTGCGATTTTTCAAGCTATTGATGTAGATATTAATGTGTTTTTGATCAAACCTTGATTTGATTTGCATTGTTTCAAGTTAATATGTGTGAAGCTTGAATTGTGTTACAAGCTGATATGATTGTGGAACTTGAGTTGTGTTACAAGTTGATATGGGTTGGAAACTTGAGTTGGTTTACAAGTTGATATGGGTGGAAAACTTGAATTGTTTTACAAGTTTATGTGATGTCGAGACTTGAGTTGTTTTACAAGTTTTGATATGGTTTTTGAAAACTTGAGTTGTGTTACAAGTTGATATGGAATGATATGATGTGGAACTTGATTAGATTTGCAAAATGTTTCATGTTTTTGATGTGACTTTGATTGTGATATCTTTGTTTTTATGAGGAAACTGATATTGGACTTGTGTTGCTTTTTGATAGGAGCGATTGGGAGTGGTTCAGTCGCGTGAAGGGTTCCCCAGACCATAGGCATTGATACCACAATTGGCATAGGCTGACTTAGATGTTATTGAGAGATGTGGTTTGTCATCTTTATTGGATATGCCTCAGTTCATTGTGAACCAGGGTTTACTTACAACGTTCGCAGAGAGATGGCATAGTGATACGAACACCTTCCACTTTGCCACTGGTGAGATGACAGTTACTCCCGAGGACTATTACAGGATATTACGGATTCCCGTAGCAGGTGCATTATTGCCGTATGAGTAGACCGAGGAGGGTGGGACAAAGGCACTATGGTGCATCTTTCATGATGAGACAGTGTGTGGGTATGAGATCCCTTGGCAGGAGTTCTTGGATCTGGACTATGGGCCTCTTCCGTCAGTACTAGCAGGTTTTATAGGTGGATTCCTATGTCCCGACCGTAGGTCGAAGGGATTTTCTGTAGGTTGGGGATTGGTGCTTGAGGAGATGGTGACACAGGGCCGCAGGTTTGTGTGGGGATTAGCCATGTTAGCTCATTTATATAGGGATTTACATGAGGTGGTATATCTAGGTTACGACAGTTTGTCAGCTGGCGTGACACTCTTACAGGTATGGCACTGGGAGCACATTCTAGCAGCTAGGCCACTGGTGGATAGAGACAGGCCTGTTGGGCGGGCATATGCATATGGATACAGGGGGCTAGTTGTCCAGCGTAAGCTGGGCAAACTGGAGCACTGGAGGAGGGTGTTGGATGACATCGATACGATTGTCTGGCGATCGTATACAGATTGCAAGGTTTGGGCCGAGGATGGGCTGGAGATGCCTTATGTTTTTATGAGTCATTTTTTGATATGGCAGACGCCCTTTGTGATCAAGAGATTTCAGGTTGGCAGGGTTTTACGGTAGTATGGTCGACAGCAGGGGATACCACAGTGGACCTGCTTGTATGCGCGCCAGAGGCAGGATATACCGGATTGGGGCCCTACTATTGATAGTGGAGTTGTTGTAGAGGAGTTCTCTAGCTTAGCGGGCCAGATATGGGACTATGCTCCCGAGATACTAGATGTTGGGATGACACATGAGTTCGTTGGGTTGTTTGCAACTCGTGCTGTGGCCAAGATATCAGATCCTGAGGAGATGCGGCCTGCCTTCGATGATGACGAGGATGAGGTAGGGGGAGATGGTGATGAGGGAGATGATGGAGGTGGAGGAGGACGACGAGGGAGGAGAGGAGATAGAGGTAGAGATGGGGGAGTGTGGGTGGAGAGAGTAGTTCGACGAGTTGTGATGGACAGAGGGAGAGGAGGGTTGGCGATCGGAGCAGGGGAGGAGGGGAGAGTGGGAGAGGTGATAACAGTGGTGGGAGGGACTGATGAGTGGAGATGGCTAGCGTAGAGGAGGAGGATTGATGAGTTACCTCCACCAACACCGAGGGCAGGCAAAGGGATAGGGGGTACCCCTTCACAGGTGCCCCTACGGGTCTGAATCCCGACGCATGTGGAGGACGCCCAGATCAAGACCCTACAGTTGACAGTATAGCAGCTGCAGGCACAACTATTGATGCAGTAGCGTCAGATTACCCAGCTGACCCTAAAGCGCGATACGGAGATAGAGTGGTGAGGTCGAGCAGAGGAGCTGGCAGGGAGCATGCAGAGAGCGGCAGCAGGTGGTCCCATGAGGGACATCATGAGAGAGTTGTCCTTGAGAGTGAGGGAGGCAGAGTACTATCGACTCCATTATGAGGATGCGGTGCCCAGGGAGCGCAGAGTGCAGAGCTTAACGCAGTCGAGATCGAGTCGATCTCGAGAGACTGGGTCACAGTTAGAGAGCAGAGGCGTGACGGGGCCTTCGAAATAGGATCCTCTTGGAGATCCAGGAGCTGGGACATTAGTGGCGAGACCATCCCTCTCAGGAGATAGTCATACTTGAGAGACGATGTCTCTATTGTATTTTGGATCATTATTTTGTGCGGGGCACAGACATGACAGATTTTGTATATTTTGATTATTTTTTGATATATATATATATATATGACACCATTTTGTTTGATCATGTGATGTGTTATGGATGCATGTTCTATATGTTTTTTACTTTACTTTACGATGATGCAATACTTAGATGCATGATGTAAATGTATGGTGTGAGATGTATCTTGAAAATGAGATGTATGATTTGATATGCAACTACTCGTAAAATGATATGCAACTACTTGTAAAATGATATGCAACTACTTGTTTTTGAAGCATCCTCATTCTGCATTTGTCATCCCGATATAACCATATATTATTTTTCTTTCGATATAGGTATCATCATTGAGCATTGATTTGTTTGGGATATGTTGAAAATTTATACAAGCATAATGGTATAATTGAACCATAATGACCTAAGAAAAATTTACATGATGTTTGATGTTGCAAGATAGCACAAGCGTCAAGGTATAATGGAACCAGGACGACCTGAGTGTGAATTGTGTATAAACAGACAAGAGTAAACCATTTGTATGTGTCAAGTGGAATCATGTCTTCAGTGATATTCATTGTATCACGTCTCGAGACAAGCATTTACACAGTACAAATGATCGCCTCCCAGATAGAAGACTAAGAAAATATTGGAGTTTTTCCATGATCTCTAGCTTTGAAGCATTGTTGAGAAAATGTAGAGAATCCAATAATTTAAAAGGTTCAAATGCAAAAATAGTCAAGACTTTATGCAATAATGCAACATTTAGTATTTCAGAAAATCATCCATCCTAGTGTTTTTGTGATTCCTGTTTTAGCGATTCAATGTTTTGTTCTGTGATGGAATAAGTTTTTGGTTGTTGGATGTGGTGTTTCTGAGTTTTGCAAATAGTCTTGATGTTTTGAACATACTACAAATTTTGAGGATTATTGCCCCTAGCTAAGTGTGTCTCATGATGTGGATATGCACAGTGATTACCAAGCCATGGTGAGATGTGGTGAGAGGATATATGGATAAACCAGGATAGTGACTACGCTAAGTATGTCCTGACTAGATATTTGCTAAGTGTCAGGCAATGGTCGATAGTGCTCTACTGCAGGGATATGGATATAGATAAAGGAGTTGTCCTCTCACAATAGTGCCTGTTACTAGGTTTTCACCAGTTGCTTTTATTGTACCTTTTTATTTGTTTTTTCTTGATTTTTCAATTTTTTTGTTTTTGACTTTTCCCGTGCATTAGACTACTCAAGTGTAGTATTTATTCAGATGAATGTTGTTAGTTGGTTCATCGAGCACATCTCCTTCTGAAGTTGTAAGCTAATAGGCCCCTGATCCATAGACTGATATGATGACATAGGGACCAAACCGATTAGGTTCAAATTTCCCTTTCTTTTCTCGATCTTGCTGATTTCTTGGATTTTCTTTGAGGACTTGGTCACCAACTTTGAAGTTGCGAGGGATGACCTTGTGATTGTAGCTTCTGCACATGCGTTGCTGATATGCTTTGAGATGAGTGTAAGCATGCTGACGTCTTTCATCTAATGGTTCCAGTTCTTGCAGTCGGTTGACTCGATACTCTTCATCTAGAATTAAGCCTTTTAGAGAGACTCTGAGAGATGGAATTTCTACCTCTAGCAGTAAAATAGCTTCTGATCCATAAACCAATAAGAAAGGTGTTGCTCCTGTAGGTATATGGATGCTAGTTTTGTATGCCCAAAGTGCTAGATTGAGTTGTACATGCCAATTTTTGCCTACATCATCTACTATTTTCTTGAGGATTTTCAGTATTGTTTTGTTGGATGCTTCTGCTTGACCATTCCCCTAGGGGTAGTATGGCGTAGAGAACCAATGTTGTATTTTGAATTGTTTACATAGTTCTCAGACATCTTGGTTTTTGAACGGTCGTCCATTATCGGTGATGATGGAACTTGGAATACCATATCTGCAGTTCAAATAGTTCAGGATAAAAGATGCAATTTGTTTTCCAGTTACTGTGGTCATGGGGACTGCTTCTATGCACTCGATAAAGTATTCTGTTGCAGTTATAATGAACCTATCTCCATTTGAAGATGAAGGATGAATTTTGCCGACCAAGTCTAGTCCCCACTAACAAAAGGGCCAGGATATTGTAAATGGCTACAGTTCCTGTGCTGGTGCATGTATCAGATTGCCATGGATCTGGCACTTAGGACACTTCTTGGCGAAGTGGTAAGAATCTTTTTCCATTGTAGGCCAGTAGTATCCCATCCTTAGAAGCTTTTTAGAAAGAGTAGTCCTACTTGAATGTGTGCCACAAATACCTTCGTGAAGCTCATGTAAAGTGGAATCAGATTCATTACAATCAAGGCAACGAAGAAGAGTACCATCTAGACCTCAACGGTACAAAGTATCAGCAGTAAGGGTATACCTGGCGGCTTGTCGAATAAAATTACGTTTTTGGTTACGGGATTGGTCAATGGGTAGGATGTTGTTTTTTAGATAATCATATATGGGTCCATATAAAGGGGAATCTGAACCAGTTAAGTCTGTTGCTCTGGAATTTGTAGTAATGAAGCGATAGTAGCCATGGCATCGGCTACTTTGTTGTTCAACCTTGGTATTTGCTCGAAGGTGATGTGTACAAAATATTGTTTGAAGTCATCCACCATTCGCTTGTAGGGTAGGAGCTTGTCATCCTTTGTCTGATAGTCATTGTTGATTTGATTGATGACTAGTTGTGAATCTCCATAGACCATTAACTCTGTGATTTTCCATTCTACGACCATTTTGATGCCTATAACCAATGCCTCATATTCAGCCACATTATTTGTGCATGGGAACATAAGCCGATATGATCTTGGTATAGTGTGTCCTTCAGGAGTGATGAAGAGAATGCTAGCACCTGAACCATGTTGGGTGTAGGATCCGTCAAAGTATAGGGTCCATTATGTGGTAGAAATAGCAAGAACGTCCTTGTCCGGAAATTCAATCTCCATAGTTTGTTTTCCTGGTAGCGGTGCTTCAGCTAGTTGATCTGCAATTGCTTGTCCTTTGATAGCTCTTAGTTTTGTGTAGTGGATGTCAAATTCACTAAGAATCATGACCCATTTAGCCAACCGACCAGTAAGAGGTGCCTTGCTGAGTAGATATTTGAGAGGATCAATTTTTGCCACTAGCTTAATTGTGTGTGCTAGCATATAATGTCAGAACTTTTGAGATGCAAAGACTACCGTTAGACAAGCCTTCTCAATGAATGTATAGTTGAGTTCATAGCCATTCAATGTCCTACTGATGTAGTATATGGCTCGTTCCTTTCCTTGTTGATCTTCTTGTGCCAACAGTGCCCCCAATGATATATCTGTTGTTGAAATGTATAGAATAAGGGGCTTTTCTGCTACCGGTGGTACTAGAACTAGTGGGTTCATCAGATATTGTTTGATTGGATAAAAAGATTCTGCACACTTGGCTTCCCATCTGAAAGGTACATTCTTATGGAGCAAATGATTGAATGGTAGACTTTTATCAGCTAGTTGAGCAATGAATCGCCTGATTGATTGGAGTTGTCCTTGTAGAGATCTGAGCTGACTGATATTCTTTGGTGGTAGCATCTCCATAATGGTTTGTACCTTTGCTGGATCCACTTCAATACCTTTAGCTGAGACGATGTAGCCCAGTAACTTGCCTGATGTAACCTCGAAGACACACTTCTTAGGGTTGAGCCTGACTTGGAATTTCTCTAATCGATCAAAGATCTTTGTCAGGATGCTGAGGTGTTCTGCTATGGTGAAGGATTTAGCTAGTAAATCATCCACATAGTCTTCCATGAAGGTATGTATCATGTCATGGAAGATTGTTGTCATTGCTCGTTGATAAGTAGCCCCTGCATTTTTTAAGCCAAAAGGCATAACATTCCAACTGTACGTTCCCCAAGGACAGGTAAATGTTGTTTTATCTTGATCATCTGGGGCTATTTTTATTTGATTATAGCCTGAAAAACCGTCCATTAGTGAGAGCTTGCATGGTCTGTTGTGAGGTCTACAATTATGTCGATACTGGGCAGAGGAAGGTCGTCCTTTGGACAGGCTTTGTTGACATCTCTGAAATCAGTGCAGATCTTGATACTGCCATCTGGTTTTGATACTGGCACTATGTTGGAAATCCATTCTGCATAGTCTATGGGTCGAATGAATCCGACATCTAGTAGTTTTTTTAGTTCAGCCTTGACCATGAGCGCCACCTGTGGATTCATCTTTCGTAGATTTTGCTTGACTGGCCTAACTCCTGGAGAGTTGGACAAGTGATGCATGATCAAGTGTGGATCAATTCCGGGCATATCTGCATATGACCAAGCAAAGTTAATTTGCTTTTCTTTAAAAAAGATGAAAAATGCTGATCTTTCCTCCCCTGTCAGAGATTCTGCCAGGTGTATGTTTTTGGCTGCTTCTGTGGTACCAATGTTGATTGATTGAGTGGGCTAAATCAATATGGGTGATTGCTCATGAAAATGTTTAGGAAGAGTATCAAGTCTCCCATCTTTACCTTAAAAAGGTTTTCACCCTCAGATGTGTCTTTTATTTTTACTTTTTTTGTGATCTAGAGTTGTCATTGACTGGTTTTCAACATCAGATCTTTTATTTGATTCATTTTTGCGACTGAGAGACTTGGCACTCCCTGGTTGGCAGACATCGTTACTTTGTTCCCTGGTAGAGCCTGTTTCTGGGTTAACGATACATAGGTAGTGGATAATAGATTCATCGTCTGGGAAAATTGGTATATCATGTATTTCGGGTTCGTCCCAATCAATGAGGTCAGGAAAGACAAGCGGTAAGGAATCATTTGGTGGATCAAGTTCTGCTACTGTAAGTGTTAAGACAGAGTTTTCATCGTGATTGGTTTGGGTTTTAAAGAAGTCAAGGATTTCGTCGAGGTCTTCGATGGTATCATCTTCCGTATAGACTTGTTCATAATGTTTTTATTCGCTTTCCTTGGCGTCATAGATATTCTGCGGTCCAAATTCAGGTAGTCTATCTTCTGCGTTATGCTCTTCTTTAGAAAGGGATATGGAGCCAGTATTGTCAGTGATATCTCCAGTAGCGTTTGAGCAGCTACCCCATTCATATTCATTGGAATCAGTCTCTGAGTTATCATCCTAGATTTTATCAGTGCTGTAAACAGGTATGTTGTATGGTGAAAATAGATCTTTGATGATGGATACTAGTTTGATAGTTTTTATTGATTCTGTGTCGGATCTTGCTTCTACTTTTTGTATTTGTTCATAGACTGTGCCTCCTTGGGGAGGAATAACGGTATTAGGAGATGATTCTGTTTGTTTTTGGGATATTGGTGTTTGAATATGAGCTACTGTTGCAGACATGGACTTTGTATGAATGAGGAGGTTTTCCTGATGTTGCTTCTGTTCTTGACATTCACGTGCCTTGCGGATTGTTTCTGCTGACTCAAACAGTGCTTCCTACCAGGATTCTTCTTTGTACTTCTTCTTTGCTTTCCATTGAGGTTTTGGAGTTATGTGTGGTATCTTTCTTAATAGGAAAGTGAGTTTACAGCCCAATCTTGTTTTGTCTCTGCTGAGCTGTGAAGGAAGGTCTATGGGTTTAGTGACTCCTTCTTTACATTTTCCAATAGGTCCTTTACCATCATATCCCATGTGTTGCATGATTAAGTAGCCCTTTCCATATAGGTGTGTTGGTAGAACTATGTCCAGAGCAACTGCTCTGTTATCTTCTTCCTCATCTTTGTATAACCAGCTAAGAATGTCCTTTTCTTCTGATTCATGTGCTAGAGTGCCTAGTTGGATGAAGGTACCATCAAATTTGGTGATGGGCTAAGTTACCTGATGTGTTGATGTTGTGGGCAATCCATGAGATCTAGGTGATGTTGGTAAGTTGGCCAAACACATGGGTTCCAAAGAGTATTCTCCCATACCTCGTTCTCTGATTTGCATTTTCTGCTTGAAATCTCCAGGTAATGATTCGGGCTTTGCCTTCTATAGATCTGTTGTCGAGGATTTTTGTTTTTCCCTATTATGGGGAACTAAACTGTCCTGGGCTGCTCCCATTGCATTACAATGTTGAAATGGATTGTGATAAGCAGATATAGAGACCTCTTGTCCGTTATAGGAAAATTTGACACACTGGTGATACATAGAAGGCACTGCTTGCATTTCATGTATCCAGGGTCGACCTAATAAAATATTGTAGGTGAGGTCTATGTCTAAGACCTGACACATAGTATCCTTTTGCACTAGTCCAACTTGTATGGGTAACATCACGGTTCCTTTAGATGACCTTTCCTCATCATCATATGCCTTTATGGTAATGTTTTTACGTGGATCAATAGACTCCTCTGAGAAGCCTAATGCACAGATAAGTTTTAAGGTACATATATTAAGTCCAACTCCTCCATCTATCAATACTCTTTTTACTCGGTGTTTATAAACGGTGACTTCAATATGGAGGGGAGTGTTATGTGGATGACTTAAGGAAGTATTATCATGCTCTGAGAAGGTGAGATTATGAGGCCCTGTCATATGAGCGACCATGGCTTGGAATTTGTCAGCATCCAGATCTTGAGGTACATTGGTTTCCAATAGTGCTTGTTCCAATATGTCTTTGTGTTTTGGCAACAGTTTCAACAATTCTAGTATAGATATTTGAGCAGGAGTTTTGCGTAGTTGGCTGACTAAATCATATTGGATTTTTGGTGTAGTGGTTGTTGTTGTTGTGTGGCCCTTCAAGACATATTTCTGAGCTCTGGTTGTTACATTGACAGATTCATGATCGTGTTGGTCTCAGATTGTGATGACATTTACATGATGGTCTTCAGCTGATATGTGATTGATGGTGTTATTGTAAATGCGATTGATACGAGATCCACGTGTATCATTTGAGGTTGAAGCTCCATCTTTGTTGTAGTTTGGAAGAGGATTTTTAAAGGCTCTGTGGTCACCATTTGTTTTGAGACCATCCACCATTAAATCACCTCGATCAATCATGTCCTGAACAATGTTTTTCAATCTCATGCAATCGTTCGTCCGATGACCTTTGTTGTGATGAAAATCACAAAAGTGTGAGTCATTCCACCAAGGTGGTTTGATTTGGGGTTCATAGTTGCTGATTGCAGGCAAAGAGAAAATCTCATTTGCTAGGAGTTCTTTGAATGCTGACTCTAGTGATTGTCCCAGTGGTGTGAAGACACGTTTTTGAAAATTGTTAGTGTTGTCTCGCAAATTGTTATTAGGTCCTTGATTCGTGGTTTTGTTTTGAGCATCGTTGGTGTTGTTTGCATTGGGTTGACCTTGATTGGTATTTGGTGTGTATGTATTAGAGTTTGGGTTAGCACCTTTAGGAATTTTCGTAGCTTGAGGATTTCCGGATAATGCGAGCACTGGTTGCTTAGATTTTGGATAATGCGATTCATTGTTGCCTTCGTTTTTGTTTCGAGTCCAGAATCTAGACTTGTCTAAGTTGTTGTTGTTTTGGTTATTGTAGTTTGATGAATTTGTTCATTCTTTGAAGAATTTGAGCGTTCCCTTTTTGACACATGCCTCTTCTACTTGAATGCCGTTTTCAATCAATTTAGCGAAAGACGGTATGCATTGGAGTTTGAGCCTATAACTCATCTCACCATTCAAGTTGTCGATGAAAATTTCCATTTTCTCTTTTTCAGTAATGTCTTTAGGTTATCGTGAAACCATATGTCGCCAACGTTGAAGGAATATCATAAATGTTTCATTATTTTTCTGTTTGCTGTTGCAGACGTCTAGCATGGTTATAGCATGTTGAATGTTATAGGAATATTGTGTTATGAACTTGTTGACCAATTCATCAAATGATCTGATAGGAGGTGTAATTTTGGATAACCATTCCATTGTTTGTCCTCCCAAGCTTCTTGGGATTAACCTCATCAGATAGGTGTCATCATGAGCAAATTCAAGACTCATGGTACAAAATCCTCTGACATGATCACGGGGACCACTTTTTCCATCGTACTTGTCAAATTTAGGTACGTCTGAGTTTGGAGGAAAAGGGATCATGTGCAATCTTCTGTCAAAGGGATAAGGATAGATTTTGTTTAATGAGTACCGCACTGTCGTCCCTTGTTGCATGTCTTGCATTTGTCTTTGTAACATTTGCATTTGTTGAGTAAGGGAAACCAAAGGCATATTGTTTTGCCGAGGGAAGAGCTCTTCCCTTGTATTGATCCTGGGTTGAAACGGTGTATGGAACGATATGTTTTTCTCGGGGATGTTTTGTCTTGGTGTATGTTGTTCCGATATGTTTTGCTCGGGGATATCTTGTTCAGGGTCGCGTGCTTCCCCTTCTCGTTGTCGTTCTTGATATTCGTAATGTTGAGGTCTTGTTCTAAACACATCTGCGTCAAAGTCTTCAGGGAGTTTGACTCCTTTGCTTGTGAGCATGAGCAACTATTTTTCCTTGTCATTTTCTATGAGTCTTTCTACAAGTTTTTGGAATGAAGCATTTTCTTGGCATTCCTGAAGAAGTTCTTCAGAAATTTCAGTATCCTTTAGGTGTGGACCTTCAAAAGGATTTGATAACCTGCGATTCATACTGGATTCTACTTGTGCCTCGCTTTGTTTGTTTTGTTGAGAGCGAGTAACAGGCATTTTAGTAGAAACTTTCTGTGAAGAAGGGGACAAAATCCTCTTCGATATGTTGTTCGGGAGTTGGTGGTTCAAGCCGGGGTGTGTTGTAAGTGACACACTCGTCGGGCAAGAATGCCGGATTGATCTTTCATCCACGGTTTATGATTTGATTAAATGCGGATTTTTGACAATATGCCCTAGTCTTTAAAGGTTCTTTATCAAATTCGTTGGATTTGTTTTGGATATAAAGTTTGACATGATGAAGGAATGCTCGATGAGATTTGAAGAGTTGACGATTGATGTATAAAAATTTGTTTCTTTTGATAAATTTGGAAAAATTGGGTTGTGGTTTCTTCAACGTGGTGTTACGATAAATATTCTTTCTTCTCAAAATATGGGGATTAGTCATGCATAAGTGATCAATGGTTTCTTTTGAATTGTTTTGGATTCAGTTGATCTTGCTTTGAAAACTCAAGTTTTACTGTATCAAAGTGAAGGTTTAGATGCCCCTTCACGACAAAGCATGTCAAATGATATGGATAAAGTCTCCTGATATGGAAACTTGATTTGACAACCTGAGGTTTTAAACAAGTGTTTTTGAGATAAAATCCGTGAGATGATAAAGGACCTTTTTTGTCACTTGTGATGATGTTTCCTGGTTTTGATAGGACATATATGTTTTATCATGTAACCAATTTTGGATTTTTTACAACTTTTGTTTGACACAAATTTTGCTCAAGAAATAGTTTTTAAAGCTTTGTTGTTGATACTCTGCTTTGACGGAAATGATGCTGATGAAAAGAGGTTTCCAAAAATGTTTTCTAATTTTTCAAAATTCTTCACTATTTTGCCCCCTGTTTTTTTGGGTTTGGTCACGCGCTAAAACAGAAATGGGATGCGCTACCAAAATTTCTTCACGCGCTAAATAAAAGACCATGCGCGCTAAGCTGCCCCCAGCCACGCGCTAATGTTTGGACTGCTAGAATTTGTTTTCTATCTGGCTTGAAAAGTTATGCACTAATATGGGTCTACTATACGCTAACTTTTAAACTTTATGCGCTATTGTTTGACTCCTACGCGCTAAGCTGATGCTCCAACGCGCTAGGCTGTTTTTCGGACGCGCTGGCTGTTTAATGATGTTTTGAAATTTTGGTAGAACGCTACTATTTCAACCAGAAGCGTTAACTGGATGCTCTAATGCGCTAACAAATGTACCACACGCGCTAAGAAGTTGCTCTCACGTGCTACACTGTCCTAATATTTTCCTTTGTTTGGTTTTTTTTGCAAATCTTTGGATTTTTGTTGTGAGTTTTTCAGTTTTGATGGATGATTTTCTGAAGTAGTAAATGCAAGCATAGCACCAAAGAGACAACCATTTTTCTTAATTTAACAAAAAGTGTATGTTTTGCGAGGATGTGTTCAAATCTCCAATGTTTTAACAGGTTTGGATACAAACAATACACTTCAAGAAGACTCTTTATTCAAAGGTCATAAGTAACATCATAGCCCACTAGTCTCGATACTCCGTCAGCTCAAATAGTCGTGTCACCCCCTAGAGGGCGCCCATTTTTTTGCCTTTTGCCAGAAATTAACTCAAAGTGAATTGTTTCACAATTGAGTAGTTATCTTGAGAGATATATGGTGAGCGATCTTGGGGGCGGATTCTTCCCCACCCTTGCACTATGATATTACAAATGTCTGGTTACTGACTCGGCTCAAGGTTTCTATTTCTATGGTTCGTAATCAGGCTTCCTATTCGGCCGTTAGTGATAAAATCCCTCAGGAGGCTTCCCAACCTTTAGAACAAAGGCTTTACGTATCTCAAGGATACTGGGGGAAGGCTAATTGCTATGCGCAACTGTTGAAAAGGACTTTCATCACTTTCCACTTTTGATTATAGTGGGTTGGAACACTTGGTGTCAAAGTCGTTTCCCACTTAGGTCGTTCCCTTCACACCGACCATAAATGGCTTTAAGAGTTGATTCCAACTCCTCGGGAAGGCAGGCCTGCTAAAAGATTTATTGCTTGAAGTAAAGAAAGCTTTAAGAGTGGTTTGGATTTTTGATCACCCAGTTAAGGGGAGAGCATATTCCTTCCACTTTCGAGACAAGGTAAACAAGTTGTTCTTTTTAATTTTTTAAAGCAATGATTTGTTAATCTATATGGAGATGTTGCTCCACGAAAACATGGTGTTCTTTTTAACTTTTCAAGGCAATGATTTCTTTGATTTATTGAAAATAAGTGGTCAACAAAGTAAATCCGATGTTTCGTCAACAAAGTAAATCGCTTCGAAAGGGGAAGATTTTCCCTCTTTAAATTTGCAAATGACCTTTGGACTTTGTGTGATTCTTTACTTTGCCAAAATTAAAGATGGATCCTTTTATGCACTAAAGGATGGCGAAATTCTTTTTAAGTCTTTTGATTTGCAAATTTGTTCTCCTAGAAAAGCAAAAATGGTGATTTTTGTTGTTCCTTTTAAAGCCCCAAAACAAAGTGAGTTCAATTTTATCTTTTAAACAAGAAATTAAAAGGATTCAAACTTTTAACTAACTTATCTAAGTTAGTAAAAAAAAAATTCAAACTATTTTAAATCCTACTTAAAAATATAAAAAATAAAATAAAATGATCTCCCACACCTACAAGAAACAGTCAGTAATCCTGCAAAAACAATAAGTAAAGTAGTTAGCAAAACACCGACTTTGTGGATTTCTACAAGTCTAAATCTGGTTTTTGTTACAAAGTAAATTTTGTTCTTTGTCTGTGATGCGCTACAGGACAAACTGTACGTGCTACAAAATGGGTGAGATGCGCTATTAAACAGACCCGATGCGCTAAGTTGTTTTCTAAAAGTGTTAAACTGGTTTCCGGATGTGTCGCGCTGTTTTTCTCCTGCACCGAGAACTACAGGAAAATGTTAGAAATATAATGTGCTAAGGAAAATACTTCACGCGCTATATGATGGACCCAACACGCTGAATAGTAAGCAGGATGCGTTAGGCTGCTAACTAGATGCTAGGGAATGTTTCCCACGCTTTGATTCTTGTTTCCTGTGGACCTGCAAAAGTGATTAAATTTAAAAACCGATTTGATATATGGGGTAATGCCCCACGGTGGGCGCCAAAAATGTATGCGGGAAAAGCGGGTCGATAGAACTTGAAATGTGAAAAACGGAGTCTAAGGAGCCTTGCTCACACACCCATAGGACTTCTTGGCGCAAGCTATGGAGTCATGAAGTATGGCTCAGCTTCCCAAGGTTGGTTCCATGGTTCTCTATCTCACAAGGTCCCTCAAACCAATGTCTTTTCTCTCAGATCACTGAGCAAAGTGGTTTAGGGATGACAAATGCAAGAACGAGGGATGCTTTGGTTGATTTTATGATGAAATGCATCCTAAGCTATGCATGATCCTATAAGTGCAATAAACTAGTTTATAAGATGACAAGATTAGTAGCAAGACTATCCTAACATGATATACTAGTCTATGATTAAGCTAAATGATAAGGAAAATACTCTAAACATGTATGTTTAGATTAATTCCTATTGAAAAGAGAGGCTAAATGATGAGCACAAACGATATATTAAAGCTTGGATAGATTTTAGTATAAGTATGATGCTAAAGACTTGGATCCTTAAAAATGGAGGAATGAGAGCTCTATTTATAGCAAAAATAGGGCAATGGATGGTCAGGATTGAAAGAGGCAATCAAGGGTTGAGTTTGAAAGTTGGCAATCCATGTTTGCAATTGGCACCAATGAAATGGTGACAATTGTCAACATAAGGTTGGTTGAGAGGAGATGTAAGAAGCATTAAATGCTTGAGAAGACCTCATGGTTACCCTAGGGGTTAAGGGTTAAGGTTAAGTTAAGATTACCTATTGGATAAAGCTTTTATCCAAAGGATAAATTCTTGTGCAAAGGATTAAGGATAACCATGGTCAAAGCAATAAATGCTTGATGAGACCCTCGGGTTACATGGAGGTTGAGTTTAGGGAAATTCTTTAACCATGCTAGAGGGTTGAGTTAACTATTAATGGTTGTGAAGACTTTGGGGACAAATTTGTAAGAGTCCTTCCAAATTTGGGGGTATTCAACAAGTTAGCTTGTTGAATGGATAAAGGCTTTAATGCCTTTAGAAGACTTTACTCTAAATTTGAGAAGTGACCTCCTCAAATTTAGGGAAAAGGGATAATGGATGGGTTTGGGTTAATTGATTAGGATTAGATGGATTCTAGAAGAAATTAGGAAGAGGGTTAGAATGCAAGTGGGAGGTGTAGGATTTTGCAAGTGGATGAAGGGATAATGGGTTTTAATTGAATTTAATTCAATTTGGTTGCAATTAAATAAATTAGATTTATTTAATTTAGGATAACTATTTTAATTAAATTTGAATTTAATTAAAAAGTGGATAGGGGCTTTAATTGAATAAAATGAATTTGTTCTATTAAATGGTAAAAGAGGTATAGTGAATTTAATTGAGTAATTTACTTAATTAAATAGAGGAATATGGGTAATTTAATTAAATTGGATTTAATTAAATAGAGAAATGAACATAAAATATTCATTTAGGAATATGGTCATTTTTATACGTCTACAGGTATATCAGAATCGCCTACGCTTGAGTTACAACAAGAAAGTCAGAACCGGGGAATTTGAAGTGGGTGATCTTGTCCTCATGGAAAATCAGAGAAATTTTCAAGAAAGAGAGAAAAAGGCAACTTCGAGCCCAATTGGCTTGGACCATATGTGATCACAACAAAGTATGGATCAAGGGCATATCAGTTGGCTACTCCTGAAGGAGATCCCTTGGAGGAGCCGATGAACATCATGCACCTAAAGAGATTCTATGCCTAGTCCTCAGAAAGTCACCAAATGTCTTAAAATCGCAAAAAATAAAATAAAAAAACAAATGAAAAAGGGAAAAAGTAAAGAAAAATAAATTTGTCCATCAGTGAAAACCACTTTGTGGCACTATGGGAAAGTACCTTGGTGAAAGCCTGCATGCAAACGTCAAGATAAATAATCTAGATCCATCATCTATCAGGACAAACTCGCTCCCCATCGCTTACCCATCAGATATCCATAATAGCCACTACCCAATCCTTCTACCATATCATTTTGCAACGTTCTACAGAATGATCACTTGCATGATGATGAGTCTTTTCTTGAATCGTGAATAAGGATAAAACCCATTAATCTGATCTTTATCCCGTCAAACTGAGCTTTGTCCCACTTTCTAAGCTTGTGCCTGCATGTGAGCTTCATCAAGTCTTGGTGTCAGTCCTACATCTGCAAGACAATCCTCACAGTCATTTGGTCAATTGCCTAGTCAATCTCATCCACCTTATCCTTTGCCCTGGGGATGAATCCTTCCCTCGCCTGGCAGTTTAATCTTTTATCCCAATCCTACTCTTGGCAAGAGACGACAGTGGGTCCTGTATGGGTGACTTGTTTGATTTTTCAGATTTTCATGTTTGACTTGCATCTTTTGCCCTATGACTACTCCTATCTACAACTGCCTGGATCCTCCATATTCAGCTATGTTTATGATTGGTGTATACTAGGGCATATTTTCATGGTATGGCGTGTTTGGGGTTTCTCTTGTACGAACCAATGACCTTGTATTAGTGTTTGTCAACACTTACCTTGTCGTGTACAAGAGATCTCTATGTGTTTGAGGGTTTCTTTGCACGTACCCACAACTTTGTATCAGTGTTCCTCAACACTTGCATAGTTGTGTGTAGAGAATTCCTGCTTGTTTGCGAGTCAGTCCATGCCTTGGGTTTCTCATGGCATCCTGGTTCCTATAATCAATGGTGCAGGTTACCTAGGGAAATATCAAAACTAGGTTGTCTCTCCACATCTTTCGTGCACAATTCCCCCCATCATTTCCATTTTGCATTATCATCAAATCCTCAAAAAAAAAATTCCCCATCTAACATCCCTATGGGGTCTTCAACTCCCCCCCTATTCCTCTATCCTACTTAAGGTCATTGCATTATGATTGGAATATTCACAAATAAAATTCACTTTATTCATATAGGTGCATTTTTATAGAATTAATCATTCATTTAACGTGCATCTCAAATTTTGCTATTCATTTAGGTTGCATCCCGAATTTTTATCCATCGCTTAGGTTGCATTTCAAATTTTGTTGCATTTTTTAGTTTGCATCCAAATTTTGTTCCATCATTAAGGTTTCAAATTTTGTTGCATTATAAGTATATATGTTCATTTCATTGTCATTGCATCGCATTATCATTACAAATTACATATCCATTACATTACATATCCAGTTTTCTTATCACATTACATATCCATTTTTCCTTATCACATTACATATCCATTTTTGTTATCACATTACATATCCATTGCATTATATATCCATTAAATCACATTATGCATTCTCAAGATCTTCAGAAAAATCTCAAAAACATATACATCCACAAAGACAACCATCCTGCATCCAACAATGTGTTAGTAGCATATCATAAGTATAGGCATATGTAACAATAGATACTGCATCACAAATAGGTCAACACAATACATCCATAATCATCATCAATGCATTACATCATAAAATAAGAAATAAAGCCCATCATAATATCCATAATAAAGTACATGCATGCATAACCGTCGCCAAAATTCTCTCTCTCTCTCTCTCTCTCTCTCTCTCTCTCTCTCTATATATATATATATATATATATATATATATCTCAAAAATGAATATGACAATCATGATACAATGTCCGCCCCAAAGGGTCAACAATAATATGGGGCTAACTCTCCCACTCCTTCGTCTCCTCCTTCCTTATATCTCTTCTTGTATTTTCTCAATCATTCCTTCCTTTCTTTCTATTTCATTCGTTATTTCTCCTCCTTCCCTTTTCTTTTCGAGATTTTTTTTTGATATTTTTTCAAAAATTCTGAAAAATTCTCGAAGGGGCATACACCACCCGCGCTTTACGTCGGGACATCCTTTTTCTTCTATCTTTTACCCATCGCTAAATTTTTCCGTTGCATAAAATATTGTCATTATAGTCCAATGATTGATTTATTTAATAAATTGATTTTCCTCTATTCTTCTAAGACATCCAAAATTAATTATTCTCAAATCTCCCCTTTAATTAATTAATCTCAATTAATTAATTAACCTAGGCGATTCCTCCAAATCATCTTTTCCGAATCCATCATTAGCCTAATTAATTCTTCTAGAGACTCTTCTAATCCCACTTACCATTATTCCTCTAATTTTTAATTGCCCCTGTTCAATCTTTCTCCTAGTCAAATGCTCCTACAAATCTCACTTACCATTATTCCTCTAATTTTTAATTTCCCCCACTCATTCTCTCTCCTAGTCAAATCTTCCTACAAACCCACTTACCCTTATTCCTCTAATTTTTGAATTGCCCCCACTCATTCTCTCTCCTAGTCAAATCCTCCTAAAAATCCCACTGACCATTATTACTCTAACTTTTAATTGCCCCCACTCATTCTCTCTCCTAGTCAAATCCTCCTACAAATCCCACTTACCATTATTCCTCTAATTTTTAATTGCCCACACTCACTCTCTCTCCTAGTCAAATCCTCCTACAAATCTGACTTACCATTATTCCTCTAATTTTTAATTTCCCCCACTCATTCTCTATCCTAGCCAAATCCTCCTACAAATCCCACTTACCATTATTCCTCTAATTTTTAATTGCCCCCACTCATTCTCTCTCCTAGTCAAATCCTCCTACAAATCCCACTTACCATTATTCCTCTAATTTTTTATTGCCACCACTCATTCTCTCTCCTAGTCAAATCCTCTTACAAATCCCACTTACTATTACTCCTTTATTTTTTAATTGCCCCCACTCACTCTCTCTCTTAGTCAAATCCTCCTACAAATCCCACTTACCATTATTCCTCTAATTTTTAATTGCTCCCACTAACTCTCTCTCCTAGTCAAATCCTTCTACAAATCCCATTTACCATTATTCCTCTAATTTTTAATAGCCCTCCATTTCCTCCCTCCTTTTATAAATTGGAGACTCCACTCCATTTTCCATCTCCAAATTAAGTAAGTTTATGCTGCCCATTTGAGTTTAGATAACCATCCAAAGCACCTAAACAATAACCAAATCCATACTCATCCACCACTTAGCCATTTATCCATCTATTTCATCCTCCTATCAACCATCTTGTACACAATTTGGAGAGCCAACCACATACAATCCAGGAGCAAATCAAGTGGAGCATCAAAGGGGCGCCTTCACTTCATCCAAGGCTCAATCCGAGGAAGGTGTCAAGCTTGAGAAGGTATACTTGGTTTTGGTAATTTATGTGGTTATGTTTGTTTCTTGTTTTATCTAACCATTTTATCCCTTCTCATGTTTGCACGTCTTCATTATGTTTTTTTTAATTAAAATCTAAAAGGAATTTATTTTTTATTATTATTATATTTGTCAAAAGAAAAGTATTTTTCATTGGCACATATTTAAGTTGTATTTACTATTTTTGAGTTTTTATCTACATCCTCTTATACAATTGTAGAAAAAAAATATTTTTCTTCAATTTAAAATATAAAATACATCTCTTTATATATATATATATATATATATATATATATATATATATATATATATATATATTGAAGTTGAGAAATACAACTTCAGAGATTTGAAGAACCCCTACAAGCAAAATACCAGTCACAAGAGAAGAATGGAGGCAAAAAGAAATAATGGCTCTAAAAAAGAAGATTATCATTCAGAGAGGGAATGAATAAAAAAGTACAATACAATCTTTATAAAAAGAGAATATGCAACCCTAAAGAAAACCTAAAGGGATAAAGTACCATATTATTAAATGCCTAAGTTTAGATTAAGCGTAGAGGATAATAGACTAATAATTAAATATAATTATTAGCTAATACATGATAACTATAACACCCCCCTTTAAGATGAAGTTAGGGAGTAGCTAAAAAACTAAATGCATGAAGCAAAAATGCAAGTACATGATGAAGACAAATTTGGGTCCGGACAACAAAGCCTGATGAGGTACCCAATCACAGCCAAATCTCTATGAACCGAAGAAATAGAGAAAACCACGTGGGAAAAAACTCTACTCCAAAAAGAGATGGAAAAAACATGTTATAAAAAATATGAAGGACGGAAGGCCTCAATGAGACCCCCCAAGGATAACTTCCTTCACCCCAAGCATAGAGCACAACTAAAGGTAGCACAAAGATGCGAAAGGTTTAGTGAAGATGTCAGCAACCTACTCCTTTGTAGGAATATACTCCAAGATGAGAAATCCATCCTAAATCAACTGTTTGATGAAGTGCATTTGAAGCTCAATGTGTTTAGTCCTCTGATGCTCCACTAGGTTACGGGAAACGTGAATGACACTTTGATTGTCACACCAAAGAATAGTGGGACTATTAGGAGGGAACCCCAACTCAGTCATCAACTGTCGAAGCCATAAAACCTCCTCACTAGCTAACATCGTTGCTTAGTACTCAGCCTCTGTAGATGATAACGCAAGAGAAGACTGCTTCTTGCAAGACCATATCATAGGGCCAGAACCAAGGTAAAAAACAAAGCCAAAAGTAGACTTTTGATCATGAGCATCACCAGCCCAATCTAAGTTAGTGAAGCCAACAATGTAAGGGGATCCTGAAGTATAGTGAATGCCAAACTGTGTAGTGCCCCAAATGTATCTCAAACTATTTTTGGCATCTTGCCAATGACTCTCATGGGGATCATGGGAGAACCTAGAGACAAGACCAACTGGAAAGGAAAGATCTGGGTGTGTACGTGTCAGGTACAACAAACTGCCAACCAATTGCCTGTATAAGGTAGGATCCACGAAAGGTGTAGAATAAGTGGCAGACAAAATAATACTTGAATGAAAAGGTGTGGGTGCAGGCTTGCAAACAAGCATGCCAAATCTATGAAGCATATCAAGAGCATACTTCTGCTGAAGTATAGAAATCCCATCAGAAGACTGAATAACCTATAGGCCCCAAAAATAGTGCAAATGGCCAAGATCTGTCATCTCAAATTGCTCCATCAAAGCTCTCTGAATATCTTGAATCAAGGAGGATGAGTTACCGATAATGATAAGATCATCAACATATAGCACAAGAATAACTGTATCATCCCCCTGACGCTGAATATAAACTGTGGGATCAAAATGACAAAGTGTGAAGTGTGGAGAGCAAAAAAGATTCCATCTTCTCATACTGGGCCCGAGGGGCCTATTTGAGACCATATAATGAATGCCGAAGTCTGCAAACCAAAGAGGAATCCTGCACAAATCCCTGAGGTTGCTCCATATAGATCTCCTCATGAAGGTCTCCGTGCAAGAAGGCACTCTTCACATCCATCTAAAAAAATGTCCATCCTTGTGAAGCTGCAAGGGAAAGTACAAAGCAAATGTAATTCATCTTGGCGACATGAGCAAAGGTCTCAGAGTAATCAATACCCTCCACCTGAGAAAACCCCTTCGCAACAAGACGTGCCTTATACTTATTAATAAAACTATCTGCAACATACTTGGTACGGTACACCCATTTGCACCGAACCAACTTTCTTCCTTTCAGAAGAGTACAAAGATCCCAAGTATGATTCTTCATCAAAGAAGAATACTCCTCATCCATGGCCCTATCCCACTCTAGGTGACCTGTCGCCTCTGAAAATTTCTAAGCATAATCCAAAATGGTATGACTTAGAAGACTAGAACCAGATGTTTGTGCATGAGTACGACGAGAATCTAAAGGATCACCTACCATAGAACCAACAACATCAACTATAAACTAGGCCCACTTCGACAAAGGCTGAGCTGCGGGTGGTGGTGGTGGTGGAGATGGCAGACCATCATCTGCATCATCCTCAAAGAATAAGTAATCCTCAAAAGATGAATATGGAGGAGGAGGCAGTGAGGGAGAAGTTGGTGATGGAGAATCCATATGAGGAAGGCGCTCATCAAACTGGACATCCCGCCTAAACAAGACCTCTTGGGAATCAGGATCAAACAAATATGAGTGGTCGACTCTTCCTCTCCATGGCTTTCCTCTGAGCATCTGGAGTAAATGCCCAAGCCTCACTACCAAAAACTCAAAATGATGAAACATCAGGCTTGACATGGGACCAAGCCTCCTCAGGAATCATCTGGTGTGATACCTTATGAGGCATCTGATTCTGAATATAAGTGGCACAATTAATTGCCTTAGCCCAAAAAGTAGGCTGCATAGATCGTGACTGAAGCATACAATTGGCCATCTCCTGTAGTGTTCTATTCTTTCTCTCAGCAACACCATTCTGCTGAGGAGTGTGAGGAACTGATAACTAATGTTGCAAACCATGCTCTGTGCATAAATATGTAAAAGCCCGATTCACATATTCTCTTCCATTATCTGTGCATATCTTCCAGATAGAAATACCAGACTGCTTCTCTACAAATGTCTTAAAGACTTGAAATGAATCAAAGACATCAGACTTGTACTTAAGAAAGTACACCCATGTACGTATGAAGAAGTCATCAATGAATGTGACCACATACTTGGACCCTGAAAAGGATGGAATTGGAAATGACATAAGATCACTGTGTACCAAGTCCAAGGGTGCCTTAGCAAGTGTGGCTCTACCTGTAGGAAAAGGATCCCGATGATGCTTTCCAAGTACACAACCTCAACATACACCATCAGTACAAGATATCTGAGGGAGCCCAATCACAAGTGCCTGTGTGCTCATCTACTGTAAGTATATAATTGACATGGCCAAAACGCTCATGCCAAAGTCTGCTCACTAAATCTACATGTGCGACAAGAGAAAAACCTAAACCATATGGACTCTCAAAGCCATCAAACCTGTATAACCAAGAATTAGGATCAACATGGCCAGTAGCCACAACCAAATTAGAATCATGAAGATCTCTAATAACCACATCATGTGGTGAGAACTCAACTATTTTACCAAAGCCAGAATGACAAATTTGATAAACAAAGAGGAAGTTTGTTGAAATGGCAGGAACCAGAAGAACATCTTGAATACAACCACCTGTCAATGGAACAGTACTTGAACTTGAAACTAAAAGTTGTGTTGAGTCACCAACTGCAATCTGTAAATCATCACTGTGAGCAAGTGAGGTAACAAGTTGCTGAGAGTGTGTCATGTGGGGAGAAGCCCCTGAATCAATAATTCAAGTGGATGTAGAAGTAATAGCTCGTGCAGAAAGAGCATGTCCTTTCCTTGTAGAAGAGGAAGAAGGAGGCCGAAGAGAAGAAATATGATGCTGTTGCATGGCTTCCTCCAAAGCCTCTAATCGTTTCCAACATCGGGAAACTAGATGTCCTTCCTTGCCACAGAAACTACAAAGCTCATCTGATTTCTTCTTAGTCTTGGAGGAAGATTCACCAGACTTAGAAGATTTATCCTATTTGGGATAGGAATTTGGTTTAGAATCAGACTTAGGTGGTGGCTTGGAGGGACTCTCACTACCAGCTGAATCCTTCCTAGGCTTCAGTTTCTGCTTCTTGTTCTCTTTAGATGTCTATGTGTAGTCACATAAATCTGTCCATTTTAATTAAATGAATATTTGTTATTTATTTGATTAAAAATCCACTAGCCATCAGTTAATTAATTTAATATTTAATTAATTCATCTGCAAACATTCTCCTATTAATTAAATAAATTATTCAATTTATTTTAATTAATTCATCATACAAAATTCAAATCAATTAAATGAATAAAATCTATTTATTTCATTTAATCCCCTATTCCTCTTTTAAATAAATTAAATCAAACATTTATTTAAATCATTTATTCCCCCCACTTGCATTTTCCTACTGATACTCTGCAAAAAGGGAAGGTTAGTCAATGATAACCAAACACAAACAAGAAGAAAAGACAAACTGTTAGTGTCAGAAATCACAAACAAAATACTTTCCTACACAAGCATATCAAAAGAGATATCAAAAGCATGATAAAATATCTAACCAAGAAGGTAAATATGATGAGGCATCTCCAAATGCCTCCTAACATGCTCTTGGTTTCTTCTCCTTTGTTCCTCTCCTCTCCAAATTCTAAAATAGTGTAGCTCTCAACAACTTTTTGCACTATGGATGCTTATGAAGGTTTGAGATTGAAGTATTACCCTAAATGTAAATAAAGAAGCTAATACTAAGCTATTGATACTAAAATGATTTATTTTATCCAAAATGACAATATATGAGTTGATTAGGTTAAAATGCCCTCTCCAAATGCTTATAGCTTAAATGCATACAAATTTTTAGGATTTGGATTATGAAGAAATGAGCTCTATTTATAAGAAAAATGGAGCAATGGATGGTTGAGATTGAGTAATTTCAACAAGGGTCAGGATTGAATGATTTCAAATCCATGTGAGAGCTTTCAACCCAATCCCAGGATGACAAGTGTCAATGTGAGATAGGTTGAGAGAAGAGGGAATAAACATTAAATGCTTGACATGACCTTGAGAGTTAAGGTTAAGGTTAGTTGAATGAATAAACTCTTTATTCAAAGAATAAAGCTTTTATCCAATGGATAAAGTCTTGTGCAAAGGCAAAAGGGATAAACATGGTTAAAGCAATAAATGTTTGAGGAGACCCATGAGTGCAAGTTGAAATAACCATGAATGGTTATGTAAGAGCCATTAATGGTCATGTAAGAGCCATTAGTGGTTTTGGAAGACTTTGGAGGTTAAATTGTTGAACACACAAAGCATTAAATGATTTTCAAAGACTTTGGAGTTTTTGAGAAGTGACTTAAAGTTGCTTAGGAATGTGACAATAATTAGGGGATGGATTAGGTTAATTAGAAAGGGGTTAGAAGAATCTAGAAGGGGGTTTAGGAATGCAATTGGATTTGGTGGGTGAGGGAAAATAGGATTTTTATTAAAATAAAATTAGTTTATTTCAATAAATCTGTGCAAGTTGCATTTGTAAGAAAATGCAAGTGGGGTGATAAATGATTTAAATAAATGTTTGATTTAATTTATTTAAAAGAGGAAAATGGGGATTAAATGAAATAAATAGATTTTATTCATTTAATTGATTTGAATTTGGTATAATGAATTAATTAAAATAAATTGAATAATTTATTTAATTAATAGGAGAATGTTTGAAGATAAATTAATTAAATATTAATTTAATTAACTGATGGCTAGTGGATTTTTAATCAAATAAATAACAATTATTTATTTAATTAAGTTGGACAGATTTGTGTGACTACATTTGCCCCTCTTTGAGATGGTGCGGTTTATCGCGTCATTTCAAAGAAAGAAAAATAGGTGTGAAGAAATGCCCCATAAAATATAAATTTAATGGGTGGTATGCCCCCTCGAGAGATGGGCTGGAAATTTTCGAAAATCGGGCGATCTCTCGAAAAAGAATGAAAACTGGTAGGGTGGTAGAAGAGAAGAAGTTAGCAATACGGGTGAAAAATAGAAGAAATCGGGGGTAAAATGGAGAAATGGGAGACTTGAGAAGTTCTCGGGGACCATGGCGGTGAGCGGGGGAAAGGTTACGGTGACGGCAAAGGGTTTATATGGGGAGAAAGGGGTGAAAACAGGATCATTTGTTACTGCGACCAGTGTGAAACCAGAGCTCTGAGATTGACTTTTGAGAGGAGCGAACAACAGTCAGGATGTCGGTACCAGTTGCAGAGCATGGATTCGAGCGAGTCTGTCAGTTCCAATAGCTAGACGACTACGGACCAAGGGTATGCAAATTTGAAATTTTAATTTTTATGCATTTTGGTCATGTAATCTGCTGAGTCGAAGTTGAGTCGGAACAATAGCACTGTGATGCCCTCCTAAATGGCACAATGTTAGTTTAAGATCAAACAACACAAAACACACAAGATGTTAGAGTTAATCAATCAAAAACTAAAACATGAAGGCATTCCAAAGGAGACACTAAAAACATGCTAAATATCTCTAATAAATAGAACAAATGATCATGAGACATCTCCAACTATCTCTTAGCATGATATTAGTTCCTTCTCCCTTGTTCCTCTCCTCTCCAAGTTCCAAAATAGTGTAGCTCTCAGCAGCTTTTTGCACTATGGATGCTTATGGAGGATTGAGATTTATAGAATAGCTCTAAACATGAAATGAAAAGCTATTTTTATGCTAAAATGATGTGTTTTAACCAAAAAGACAATATTTAGTTATGCTATGCTAAATGCTCTCTAAAATGGCTATAGTCTAAATGCTTACAAGTTTTCAGGATCTGGATTATGAAGGAATGGGCTCTATTTATAGGAAAAATGGAGCAATGGATGGCCATGATTGAAAGGTTTAATCAAGGGTCAAGCTTGAAAGTTGGGGATCCATGTGCACAATTTGCACCAATAAAATAGTGACAAGTGTCAACACAAGATTGGGTTGAGAGAAGAGGTTGGAGGCATTAAAGGCCTGAGAAGACCTCATGGTTATCTAAAGGCTAAGGGTCAAGTCTAAATTAAGCTTACCCACTGGATTAGGAGTTAATCCAAGGATAAACCTTTGTGCAAATGATTAAGAGATAATCATGGTCAAAGCATTGAAGGCTTGATGAGACCCTTGGGTTGGGTAGAGGTTGAGTCAAAACAAATGTCTTAACCATGTGGGAGAGTTTGAGGTAACCATTAATGGTTATTGGAGACTTTGTGGATTAAGTGGTTGAAAGTTGGAAGCCTTTAATGGTTTTCAAAGACTTTGGGGTTTTTGGTGGTTGAAGGTTGAAAACCTTCAATGGTTATCCAAGACTTTAGGCCATTTGAGAAGTGACTCCATTTTGCTTAGGAATGTGACAATAATTAGGGGATGGATTTAGACTAATTAGGAAGGGGTTAGAAGAATCTAGAAGGGGATTAGATTTTGCAAGTGGATTTGGTGGGTGAGGGAAAATAGGATTTTATTTAAAATAAAAATTCATTTATTTCAAAATGTGTGCAAGTTGCATTTGTAGGAAAATGCAAGTGGGGGGGGATAATGATTTAAATAAATGTTAATTTATTTAAAAGAGGGAAAGGGGGATTTAATTAAATAAATAGATTTATTTATTTAATTGATTGGAATTGGATTTAATGAATTAATTAAAATAAATTGAATAATTTATTTAATTAATAGAAGAATGTTTGGGGATGAATTAATTAAATATTAATTTAATTAACTGGTGGCTAGTGGATTTTTAATCAAATAAATAGCAAATATTCATTTAATTAAAATGGACAGATTTGTGTGACTACATTTGCCCCTCTTTGAGACGGTGCAGTTTATCGCATCGTTTTAAAGAAAGAAAGAAAGGTGTGAAGAAATGCCCCATAAAATGTAAATTTAATGGGTGGTATGCCCCTTCGAGAGATGGGCCGAAAAATTTCGAAAAATCGGGCGATCTCTCGAAAAAGAATGAAAATTGGCAGGGTGGTAGAAGAGAAGAAGTTAGGGATACTGGTGGAAAATAGAAGAAATCGGGGGAAATATGGAGAAATGGGGGGCCCGGGAAGTTCACGGGGACCACGGCGATGAGCGGGGCGAAGTTCCGGTGACGGCAGGGGGGTATAAATGGGGTGAAAGGGGTGAAAACAGGATCATTTGTGACCGCGACCAGTTGAAAACTTGAGCTCTGATAGTGACATTTGGAGGAGCAAGGAGGAGCAACGATGCCGTTTCCGATTACCGAGCACCGATTTGAGCGAGTGCGACGATTCCAGTGCCCAGCCGACTATGGACCAGCGGTACGCAAATTCGAAAACTGTCTTTTCATGCATTTTTAATATGTTTTTAGCTGAGTCCAAGTCAAGTCGGAGCAAGAGCGCTGGAACTAGGTTTTTAGCGCTTTTGCTCCATTAATTAGCGCTATTGTGCCGCAATAGCGCTTTTGTAGGCTAGTTTTAGCGCTTTTGAATGTATTTAGCGCTTTTGTAGGCAAGTTTGAGCGCTTTTGATAAATTAGCGCTACGGTATAGTTAATTGAGCGTTATTGAATTTTAATAGCGCTATTGTAGAGTGTTTTTAGCGCTTTCGTTTTTGTAGCGCTATTGTAGGGCTGTTTGAGCGCTATTGACATTGTTGTAGCGCTATTGTTCAGAATGAGCGCTTTTGTAGGTTAAATAACGCTTTTGAATTTAGGATACAAGATGCCCCAGTTTTGGACAAAACAAATCTCCTGATGCCTAACGATTGATGGATGACGAGGTGAAGTGGGAGTTGTTTTGAACCATAGCAGCCCGATGAGACTTAGGTCATTTGTTAGGAGAAATGCCTGTTGAAGTCTAGGCGGCCATGATTGCTTATCTGTTGAGACCCGAAGATACTTGATCAAAGTATCTGATGATAGTCTAGGTTTAAACTTAAGAAAGTTTGATAACAAAACAACTGATGGTGGGTGGATGAATGTTTATGTGCAGGAGGATCTGCGCGTGTTGCAGTTACGCGAGCGCCACCCCGCGACACAGGGATTACGAGATCGATTGACGCAGATAGAGATTGATTGTATTGCGGCTACTGGCCTCTACGAGGTGATGCATATGCCCGTGATTCGGATGAATCACGGCCTGATCACAGCATTGGCAGAGCGATGGCAGAGTGAGACGTGCACGTTCCATCTGGCCCAGGGCGAGATGACGGTGACTTTAGAGGACGTGTGGCGTATCCTTCGGATTCCGATTCGGGGGCAGCTGGTGACATATGATAAATCCTGGGGGACGGTGTCTTGCCAGAGGATATTTGATGAGGATGTTTACATCGATGATGGCTCGATCGCATGGGAGGATATAGCGGCACTATATGAGCCCCTTCCAGCAGTATTGTCAGGGATCGTGGGAGGACTTTTGTGTCCAGACAGGCGGTCACATGGATTGGCGGTCGGGTGGGGACAGGTGATAGAGATGATGGTGACTGAGGGGACCCGATATGCCTGGGGGCCGTGCGTGTTAGCGCACATGTATCAGGAGTTACACGAGGTAGTGTACAGAGGGCGGGGGTCTCTAGCAGTGGGCATGACGTTGCTGCATGTGTGGGCATGGGAGCACCTACCAGTGACTCGACCAGTGAGTCTGAGATTCCGAGCCGTGGACCAGCCCTATATGTTTATGTATAGTGGTATGATGAGCCAGCCCCACTTGGGGAAGCTAGAGTGGTGGCGGCGAGCATTAGATGATTTGGATGCAGTGATCTGGCGGCCATACTTGGAGTGTGAGCCATGGGAGGATGATGCAGAGGCACTGCCGTATTGCTTTATGACCCGATTCCTCATTGGGAGGACCTCTTATCACGTAGAGAGACAGGTGCCAGGACGGGTGATGAGGCAGTTTGGACGGCAGCAAGGACTGCCTACCGGATCAGGGGAGTATGCACGAGTGATCCGAGAGCGGTATGCATGGGGTCCAGTGCTACCGTATGATCAGGCACTGGCAGAGTTCCGGACACTGCAGGCGAGGCCATGGGATCTACGACCGAGGGTCGTTGATGCAGGGGTTACAGCAGAGTATACCCAGTATCGGGCGGCGCACCCGATCCTACGGATATCAGACCCAGCTGAGCCGATCCCAGCGTTTGAGGATGAGAGGGGACGGGGACGGAGAGGAGGAGGAGGAGGAGGAGGAGGAGGAGGAGGAGGAGAAGGTGGTGGTGGAGGAGGAGGTGGTGGAGGAGGTGGAGGGATGGGGATGCCGAGACAGCGGAGAGGGAGAGGGGGGTTACCACTGCAGATATCACAGGGTCCTTTGATGCAGGGAGGAGTGCAGCTGAGTGGTAGGGGGATGGAGAGAGAGATCCCTATGGATACAGGTGCAGGAGAGGGTGGTGCAGGGGAGTGTGGTGCAGAGGAGGGACCTAGTGGAGGGGGTGATACAGGTGCGGTAGCCATGGCCATGGGGGAGGGAGCTACTGGGGATCTGCGGGAGCACATGATAGGTTATTTGCAGACCCGGGTAGAGAGATTAGAGGCGGAGATAGCAGCTAGAGATGTGCAGCTATTTGCACGTGAGGCAGAGTTGACAGTGGTGCTGCGGGAGAGAGATACGGCGGTGGAGAGTTTAGCGGAGCTCCAGGAGAGAGTCCGGACTGGTGCGCAGGGGCCGTCAGGGGAGATTATGAGAGAGATACGGCGAGCATAGGCGGAGATAGAGTACTGGCGTGGGTTATATGACCAGGTGGTACCGATTAGCCAGCGAGCTCTCAGCTATACCCAGATGCGGCAGGCCAGATCCGAGCGATCACAGAGGATGCAGAGCAGTGGGGGAGTGATGGGTCCTTTACGGCAGGAGAGATCAGGGGATGCAGGAGGGAGTGGGGGTTCGATGAGGCCTCCACGGAGAGATGGATCAGGTGGTGCCGGTACCAGTGGTGGAGTAGGTAGGGGTGGGGCAGGTACAACATCTGGCCAGAGCGGCATTTGAGAGAGCATTTTTGCATCTATATATTGTATCGTTGTCTATTTTTGGACTGTATCTTGGATGGCTCTTGGTAGCCGATTTTGTAGACTTCATTGTACTCTGATATATGAGATGATATATATGAGGAGATCCCATTTTGTGATGATATGCATGTGATGATGTATGGATGTTTATGCATGTTTGTGATTTATTGCTTAGATGTATATGTGGACATGTATGCATTTGATGAGATGTTTCTTTTATGCATGTTTTTATGATGAGTTATGATGTGGGATACTGACATATGAATGCAGGTTTATATGTATATGATGTATATGATTGGTGATGTAATGCTTTATGTATGGAATGCCTATGATGAGGATATATGCTTATGCTTGATGCATGAACAGGATTTTTGGTATTTCCTATTTTGTTAATGATGCGATGATTTATATATGTAATATAATGATGCAATGATTTATGTGATGATGTAAATGCAATGGTTAGATGAAATGTTTTTATGTATGGATATGCATCTCGATGATATATGCTTATGTTTTTGAGGGATGAACAAGATTTTATGATGGTTCCTTTTGCGATGTAATGATGAGACGATTTATGTGACAATGTTAATGCAATGATTTTATATATAAATATGCAGCTAGATGTGTGTTTTAGATGAATGTAATATGGATAAACAAAATGTTTAAGTGCAAATGTTTATATGATAAATGTAGATGAATAAACAAATGTAAAGGACAAGTGTATATATGATGATATGTAAAATGAATGTAGATGAATAAACAAATGTAAAGTACAAGTGTTTATATGATGATATTAAAATGAATGTAGATGAATAAACAAATGTAAAGTACAAGTGTTTATATGATGATGCCTAAATGAATGCAGATGAATAAACAAATGTAAAGTACAAGTGTTTATATGATGATATTAAAATGAATGCAGATGGATAAACAAATGTAAAGTACAAGTGTTTATATGATGATACCTAAATGAATGATTCTAAATGCGTTTTTAAATATGTTGGTAAGTGCAAATGATAATGGGACGATACGATAACTAATGGGGATAATAACTGCACCTTAATGCAATGTGAATGAATCCTAAAAATGAACATTATAAGATACTGTAGTAATGAATGAATGCATCTTTTTACTATAAAGAAATGAATGCAAATAATAAATGAGGAAAAGTTTAATAAAATGATAATGGATAATTGATATGAAATGAATGCTTATTAAATGATGCAATAGTTTAATGGATAATTGATATGAAATGAATGCTTATTAAATGATGCAATACAACCAAAGACAATTTGATCCCATGAATGAATCTAATTATTTATGATTGATGAAAATGATTTTTAAATGAAAAGTAATGTCAATAATGAACTATATGCAATGTTTTTTGAAAAATGACATGAATGGACGTAATGCAAGATGCACCTAAATGCAAGGATAATATGATCATGAGGAATGCAAGGTTTTTTAAGACTTTGCATGATGCATTGATGATGTATCAGAGTACTCGGTCGTGATTGTATCCAAGACCAGCTTAATTTTCTCATTTTTTGCATATAAAACCTCTATATGAATGAATGAGTGGATGGGTGATATGCAACGGAATGCAATATATAAACAGATGAGGTGAAATGACGATCCATAGTGCTCTTTTTTCATCATTGAGCTTTAAAATGTTGGAAGAGAATACAAGCATCTTGACACAATGATTCAAGATGACCTGAGTATTTCTTTCATGGATTTTAATATAGCAAGTTAATACAAACGACTTGATATAAGGGTCAAGTCGACCAGAGTATTGCTTGCGGAACAGACAAGGATTATCTCCTTTCGTGCATGACTTGGATCGTCCTCCTTGATCTTAGGCTGATCATATCCTGAGACAAGTTCATACCGTACTAAGAAATAAAAACCTTTATCCAATTTGGAGGAAGAGGAACCAAAGGATGAGCATTGCACCTGCAACCAAACAGTATATATACATAAAGAATAAAGAATATGGATCCTTGGTAATGGTTCATGTCCATATGGTCGAGGTATACGCTGTAGTCAGCAAGCCGTAGTGATCTATGACTGCATTTGGCATAAGATCACGTAGCTTAGTGAACTTCCCATGTAGACACCATTAGTACATGCCCCAGAACTTCATCGAAAATAATGCGCAAACGATACAAAACAATGCTGAAAGATCCTGATACAGATAAACAAATGAATTACTCACGAATCAACCAAGTATTTGATAGCTTAACAGAATTTTCTTGTCAAAGAAAATGTCATTTTTGTCTTTGTTTTGGTAAGGAAGGATGCATCCTTGTTTAAAGACAGGTTTGGATTTGTTGATGTCGATTGTGTTGGTTTGATTGGTAAATGGTCAGTGTGTGAGTAGTTGTCAATGTTTATTGTGTATCTGATCGAATGAATATGTACAAAGTGTTGTCATGTTTTTGTGTGATTTTTGATGGGTTTTGTCGATGTTTTTGGATTTTGTGAAACAATTTTGAATGTTTTTGGTATTTTGCGAGACAATTTGTGAATGTTTTTGATATTTTTTGAGTCATTTTTGAATTTTTTTGGATTTTGTATTGTTTGTGAATGTTTTTGATATTTTCTGATGATCGCCTGAATGAAGAGTGTAATGATATATAAAACAATGTAGAATCCACTTCCATCACTAGGGTAAGGGTATTGCCCCCAGTTTTTAGACCTGACTATGAAAAGGTGGGATGCTAGATGCATGGAGTACTTTCTTAATTGCAGATCAAATAACAAGCCATGGTTGAGATGGATGGATGTATGTGTGCATGAATGTGATCGCAACGAGCCTGAAAGATACTGGAGCCATTGCCTTTACGAGTGGCGCCTGTTTGCCAGGTTTTCACCATCGCACTTACCCAAGGTGCCACCGGAGTGGTTGTTCACCGTTTGGATGCATGATTTTTCTTTACTTTTTTTGAATGTTTTTGTATTTTCTTCAGGACATTTTCTGAATGTTTTTGGTATTTTCTGATATGCAAGGGAGCCTGATGCCTTGTACACCTTAGGTATAAAACCTTTTGAGGTGCATGCTATTGATTGGATCTGCAAGCGGTTCTCCTTCTGATGTAGCCAACTGATATGCCCCGGACCCGAATACAGCAGTGACAACATATGGGCCGAGCCAATTTGATTCAAACTTGCCTTGATGTTCTCTATTTGGTTGGTTGCGAGGATTTTCTCGAAGAACAAGATCACCTACCTCAAATGTACGAGATCTAACTCGGTGATTGTAGCTTCTGCTCATGCGCTGCTGATAGGCTTTGAGGTGATTGTATGCAGCTTGTCGTTTCTCATCAAGTAACTCTAAGTCCTGAAGACGGGATACTCTGTATGCTTCATCATCGATGAGATTATGCAAGGAAACTCGTAATGATGGTATCTCGACCTCAATAGGCAAGATAGCTTCTGCACCATAGACCAATGAATAAGGAGTTGCACCTGTAGGGGTTCGAATGCTAGTGCGATATGCCCATAGCGCTGGATTTAGTTGAACATGCCAGTCACGGCCGGCATCATTGACTGTCTTTTTGAGGATTCTCAGTATGTTTTTATTGGATGCTTCAGCCTGACCATTGCCTTGTGGGTAATAGGGAGTGGAAAAGCGGTGTTGGATATGAAATTTCTCACAAAGCTCACGGACATCCTGATTTTTGAAAGGAAGACCGTTATCTGTGACAATGGACATGGGCACACCATACCGGCAGATGATGTAGTTGAGGATGAATGAGGCGATCTGCTTGCCGGTGACTTGGGTAAGTGGAACAGCTTCGATCCACTTTGTGAAATATTCGGTGGCGGTAATAATGAATTTATGGCCATTGGATGAAGATGGATGAATCTTACCCACAAGGTCAAGACCCCATTGACAAAAAGGCCATGGTGTTGTGATTGGTTGCAGTTCCTATGCTGGTGCATGTATCAGGTCGCCATGAACTTGACATTTCTTGCATTTCCTGACAAAGTAGTAGGAATCCTTTTCCATAGATGGCCAATAGTATCCAGCTCGCATGATCTTCTTGGCTAGTGATGGACCACTTGAGTGAGTCCCGCAAATTCCTTCATGTACCTCTTCCAAAGCCTTTGTTATCTCATCTTGTTCCAGACATCGAAGAAGAGTACCATCAAGACTACGTCGGTATAGGGTTTCGGCAATAATGGTATATCGAGCAGTTTGGCGAATGAAGGTTTTACGTTGGTTATTTGATTGGTTGGGAGGAAGGGTGTGATCGCGGAGATAGGTGTAGAACTCACTGTACCATGGGGATTCAGAACCAACAAGGCAACATATCATTTCAGATTCGGGGATATCATAAGCGGGGATCCAAAGTTGTTCTACCAAGAACTCGTAGTGTGTTGAATTCTGTGGAAGATCTAGTAGAGATGCGATGGTAGCCAAAGCGTCAGCAGCTCGATTCTGATCTCTTGGTATCTGCTCAAAAGTGATAGTAGTAAATGATGTCTTTAGATTGTCCACCATTTGCTTGTATGGCATGAGTTTATCATCTTTGGTCTCATACTCATCTGTTGCTTGTCGAATGACTAGTTGGGAATCGCCATATACTTGCAGTTCTTTTAATTTCCATTGTATGGCTAATCTGAGTCCTGTGATCAAGGCCTCATACTCTGCTATGTTGTTTGTGCATGGAAATGTGAGCCTGTAAGACTTCAGGATGCTATCACCTTGAGGTGTGATAAACAGAATGCCTGCCCCCGAGCCGTGCCTAGTGTATGAACCATCAAAGTATAATTTCCATGACTGTGCTTCTGTAATCATGAATATCTCTTCATCTGGAAAATTGGAAATGAGAGGATGATCACCTATGAGAGGTGCATCGGCCAACTGATTTGCAATAACCTAACCTTTGATAGCTTTACGGTCCACATACTCAATATCAAATTCACTTAGAATCATCACCCATTTGGCTAAGCGACCTGTCAATGCTGCTTTGCTAAGTAAATACTTGAGTGGATCAATCTTTGCAATGAGTTGCACCTTGTGTGTTAACAGATAGTGCCTCAGTTTAGTGGCTGCCAAGATTACTGCTAGGCAAGCTCGCTCAATAGGTGTGTAATTGAGTTCATAGCCCACCAGTGTGCGAGAGATGTAGTAAATAGCACACTCTTTTCCTTCTGCATTATGTTGTGCCAGTAGTACACCCAATGCTGTACTTGTCGCTGAGATATAAAGTAACAACGGTCTACTTGGATCTGGTGGCATCAGCAATGGTGGATTTATGAGATAGTCTTTAAGCGCCTGAAATGCTTGCTGGCATCTGTCATCCCACTGAAAGCGGATGTTCTTGTGTAGCAGGTGTGTGAATGGGTGACACTTATCAGCCAATTGTGCAATGAATCTTCGGATGGATTGAAGTCGTCCTTGTAGTGTCCTTAGCTGACTGATATTCTTTGGAGGTGGCATGTCCATGATTGCTTTTACCTTTGCTGGATCGATCTCAATGCCTTTGCTTGAGACAATGTATCCTAGAAGCTTCCCGGAGGTCACTCCAAAGACACATTTCTTTGGGTTGAGTCGAACATGGTATTGTTTCAGTCTATCAAAGATTTGATCTAAGATATGGAGATGTCCTTCTCTTGTGAGTGATTTTGCTAGTAAATCATCCACATAATCTTCCATCATAGTATGCATCATGTCATGGAAGATGGTGGTCATTGCTCTTTGATAGGTCGCTCCTGCATTCTTTAGACCGAAAGGCATTACATTCCAGCAGTATGTGCCCCATGGACATGTGAAGGCTGTCTTATGTTGGTCCTCTGGTGCGATCTTTATTTGATTGTATCCTGAAAAGCCATCCATGAGTGAAAGCATGGCATGTCCTGCTGTTAGATCCACTATGATGTCAATATTTGGTAGGGGAAAGTCATCCTTAGGACATGCCTTATTCAGATCTCTGAAGTCTGTACAAATGCGGATGCCCCCTTTTGGTTTGCCAACTGGCACAATATTGGAGATCCATTCTGCATAATCAATTGGTCTAATGAAACCAACATCTAGGAGTTTCTTGAGTTCTGTTTTGACTAGCACTGCAATCTGGGGATGCATCTTACGAAGCTTCTGCTTGACAGGTTTGGCTCCTTCCGCTACAGTGAGGTGATGCATGACTAAATCAGGATCAAGCCCAGGCATGTCTGCATATGACCATGCAAAGTTGATCTGACGCTGTTGGAAGAACTCTATAAATTGAGAAAAGAACTCTATAAATTGAGGCTGTTCCTCTGGAGTGAGAAGAGATGCCAGATGTATGATATGAGGGTTTTCAGGAGTCCCCACATTGTATTCTTTAGTCTCCTCAATGAGAATCGTCGATCGTTCCTGTTGTGTACTTGCAGGGAGAATGTCAAACCCTTCATCCTCAAGTGCCTCAGAGAGGTTTTCACCGTTGGATACGCTCTTTCTTTTTACTTTTGTTGGATCAAACAGTGCCACAGTGTGGTTTTCACTGGAAGATCCATGTTTTAATGTTATATTTTTGCAGCTGAAGGGTTTGGCATCCGCCCCAAAGTATGCTGCGCTATTAAGTTCAATGGCGAATCCAGCTTTGTGATCCTCGCTTGGTAGATTATCCCGTAATTCCAAAAAGTCAATGATAGCCTCATCGTTTTGGAAGAGATCAAGACATGGGGGATTTGGTTGGTTCCATTCAATGAGTTCAGGGTGGATAATGGGCATTACTTCATCGATTAAGTTAAGTGCGGGAGAGGTATCAGTGAGGGTTAAGACGTTATGATGAAGGTCGTTAATGGTACTCTCCCTGTCAGAATCAGGCGTAGGATGAGACATAGGGTCTGTGGAAGATGTTTCCAGCTCAGGTACCCAAGTGGTCTTTATCTGTGCTTCTCCATAAACAGGGATGTCTTTGCGGGGCGGAGGTGGTGATGTGTCTTCCTCATCTGAAGTGTTAAGTTGCACTGAATCGAATTCCCACTCATGTGAGTCGATCTCTGAATCACTTTCCAGCATCCGATTGCTATACCATACTGGGATGTCTTTGGAGTTAAACACGGCAGGTGTGATTGGTTTATGTATCTTTGTAGTGATCGGTGCTGCAGGAACCGTGATGGGGATTAAAGGATTTGTTTCTGGAAGTATCGGCCGTGTTGCCTCAGTGGCTTCTGTTGGAACTGCTGGGGCCATAGAAGCTGCTGCGGATTCTGATACAGTTGCTGCTGCTATTGGTGTTATTGATGGGATTACTGGTGCGATTGGTGGTATGTTTGGCACTGATGATGGTTGCGGTGGGTTTGTGAGCCTCGATGGGGCAGTGGGGATAGTGTTTGATGGTGCTTTGATTATGAAAGGTGTCCTCTTTGCAGTAGGTGGGCAAAATGGTTTGCTAGTTTTTCCTTTGAATCTGAGTTTAGGAAGGATCTCTTTTTCAAAACCTAGGCCTGTATTACCTTTGGGTTTGAACTCTGGCAGCAGCGGTTCATGTCGTCCTTGTTTGCAGGATCCCAAAGCACTCTGACCATCATATCCCATTCTTTGCATAATGAGGAGGCCTTTGCCATACTGTTCTGTAGGAAGTGTAACTTGCGGTTTATCAGTGGTGATGGGATCCTTATAGATCCATTCCGCTAGGTCCTCATCTTGTGTTTCTTCCTCGACTCTTTCCAAGGATGAAAGGCGTTAAGGCACATGCTGGCGTGATTAGTGGTTGCTGGAGTAACTGCTGTGGTTTACCATGTGTTCTAGGAGAAGTGGGCATTTGTCCCACACAAAAGAGCTGACTCAAGTTGTATTCTCCAGGACCTTCCTCTGCGACTTTCATCTTAAGCTTTTCTTGCTTGGGTATAGGAGTGTTTGAACTGGCAAGAGAGGCGGGATTTACATATGATGTGGAGGAAATGGCTTCCCTATTATTAGGAACAGTAATCTCTGGTTGATGGCTGATATTATGGCAAAATGCAAAGGGATTGGCATCGCCTAGGATTGTGATCTCTGCACCATTATGTGGGAACTTGATACATTGATGGTAGGTAGATGGAACGGCTTGCATGGCATGTATCCAAGGTCTTCCTAACAATAGATTATATGGCAGAGGAAGGTCCAGAACTTGACAAATGATGTGCTTTACCACGGGGCCCACTCGGATTGGTAGTACCACAGCTCCTTTGGATGAACGCTCTGCATCATCATAGGCCTTGATGGTGATCTTCTTGCGAGGATCCACTGATTCTATTGCATATCCCAATGCTGTGACCAACTGTAGTGTGCAAATGTTTAAGCCTGCTCCATTATCTATCAAGACTCGCTTGATCCTGTGTTGGTTGACAAAGCCTTCAATGTGGAGTGAGGCGTTATGAGGTTGTTGGAACGAAGAGTTGTCACTTTCGGAAAAAGTGAGACAAGGTGATGACTTTAGATTTCCAACCATGGCTTGAAATTGGTCCGTGTTCAGGTTTGCAGGGACTGACGCCTCTTGGAGTGCTTGATCCAAGATAGTTTTATGAGAGGGTGACAGACGCAAAAGCTCCAAAATGGATATAAGCGCAGGGGTTTTGTCTAATTGTTCCACAAGATTGTATTGCTTTGGGATGGAGGTGGTGCCTTGTGGAGCTGCCTTGATGGTAACTTTGCCGCGACGCGTAACAACATTGCAATTTGAGGTGGGATTTTTGAAGGTGATAGTTGCAATTTGTTCACTGGCATCATACAGATGATTGACAGTGTAATTATACGCAGCCTGCGTATAATCAGTGGTATCAGGACCTCATCTAGAAGTGGAAGGACCCCTTTGATCTTGCGATGGAAGTGGATTTTTGAACATCTGATGATCATTATTGGTTGTTTTTGGGTCATGTCCTTCAATTTCAATTTCTCCTCGGTCAATAAGATCCTGAATGAGATCTTTCAATCGATGACAATTACTTGTCTTATGTCCTCTTCCTTGATGGAACTCACAATGTTCAGTATCTCTCCACCATGCCGGTTTGACTTGAGGCTCATAATTTGATAACTTAGGTAGAGTGATCAAATTCTGAGAAATGAGTTGTTGCATCACTGTTTCTATGGGTTCCCCTAAGGGAGTGTATGTGCGTTTTTGTTTTTGTTGACGAGGTCTTGGTTCATCATGAGATGTGATGCGACCTTGATTAAGAGGAACATTTGTGTTATTTTGAGGTGGAGGATTTTGTCCTGCAAATCGAACCACAGGTTGTGCATTTTGGACAGTCCGAGCATCCACAACTCCATCGTTGACGATATTCTTGTTCTTGTTCCAGAAGTTCGGTTTATCGCTATTGAAGCGCGGGCGAGGACCATCTTTGGGTTCATTAAAGATTTTGATGAGTCCTTTTTTGATGAGTGCCCTTTCACATTTTATACCTTTGGTGATCATATCGTTAAAAGAATCGGTATCTTTGACATCCAGGTGAAATTCCATTTCTTCGTTTAAGTTGGAAATGAAAATTTCCACTAGTTCTCGTTCAGGTAACTGAAGAGAACGTCTGCTAGACATTTGGCACCATCGTTGCAGGAATACTGAGAATAATTCACCTGGTTTTTGTTTGGTGTTGCATAGATCAGCCATGGTGATGTCGCGTTCAATATTATAAGAGTAATGAGATAGGAACTTCTGGATGAGTTCCTCAAATGTTCTTATGCCACCTGGTAGTCGGGAAAACCATGATGTGGTTGTTCCTCCCAAGCTTTGGGGAAAAAGGCGCATTAAGTATGTGTCTTCATATGCAACTTCGAGACAAGCGGAATGAAATTCTCGGACATGATCGCGGGGATCTCCCTTTCCTCTATATTTTTCGAATTTTGGTGTTTCGAACCCGCGTGGAAAGGGTGGCATATAAAGATTCCTATCAAACGGATAGGGACAGATGTCGTTAAGTGAGAATTGATTGGTTTTAACACCACTATGAAGTTGTTGGGCGAGATTCTCAACTTGTTGCCGCAACATCTCCATTTCATTAGGAGGAGGAGGTGGTGGGTTACCTCGAGGGATGTTATATCTGGTGGGATCTCTACGCCTTTCCTCCTCATGGCGACTTTGTCTTTCTGATGCTTGTCTTAATTGGGCAAGATCAAAGTCTGAGGGGAGTTTGGCTCCTTCTTGAGCGAGTCTTAAAAAGTGAGCATCCGCATTGCTCCTTAGTATTTCATCAAATAATCTGTTAAAATGAGGGTTATGCTGAACCCTTTCGATTGTTGAAGGAGTGGGTGTACCTGGGTTTTCATCATTCCCATTTCCTCCAAGTGCCTCTTGAAATTCATTGAGGTTGTCCTCTTCTTCCTCAATTTCTATTTCTCGCTGCCTTGATCGCGATCGGGTTTGAGCCATTTTGTTTACAAGTTTGTTTTTGAAGTTGATTGAAGATGATGATGAGTGGTGATGAAATGAAAGATTGATTGGTTGGTGATTTGTGTTGTATGGGGATCTCTAGCACTTTAAGGTAGATGTAACCGAAATTCCTTCTTTGAATTGCTTGCTTGTTTTGATAAGTTTTGATGTGATAAGGTGCAGAGAAATCTGAGATGTGTTACAGATTTAACTACCTAGCAATGAGAGGATTCACTCATGAACTAGTTTTAACCTGCGTAGATGTGTCTCTTAGGATGAGCTTATCCTAGATGTAGAAACAATCTAAAAAGTGATGTGATGTGTTTTGATTTCAAGCAATATCTAAAAGGGAATCTTGGGACAAGAACCTCTTAATGTTTTGAGAGTTTTGGGATGGATTGATGATGGAGTGATGATGTATGAGTGAGATGATGGATGAAAATGTTTTTCAACTTCAATAAAAACTTTGTGTTATAAATGGGACAAACTCTATCTCTTCCCTTTCAGGCGTTGGTGGCACTTCTCGAGCTGTGTTGTAGGTGATACAGATGTTTGGGAAGAAGTTGGGATCTATCTTTCCTCCTTGATTTTTATGATAACTCAGAGCTCTATATTGCATAAAAGCTCTGCGGTTCAATGATTCTGAATCAAACTCGTTTGTTTTACCTTGAAGGTATAGACGCATGCGATGTAGAAAGACTCTATGGGAGACAAAGATTTGTCGATTGAGATAGAAGAATTTCCTCCTTTTTATTAAAGCCTTTGAGCTCAATGGTCTTCTTTTCAAGGTAATATTCTGATGACCCTTCTTCTTTCGCAAGATGTGAAGAATGGTCATAAAAGTTGTGACTCTTCGTTGTTGGCACTGTGTTTTTGGTATTTTTGGTTGTGTTGACAGATGTTGGATGAATACTTTGTTTTTGGGATTGATTTTCTGATTTTTCTTTGACAAGAAAACAAAGCAAGCACACAAACACAAGATTGTAGCCTCAAAGGCACAAATGAGTATGGGTCTAGATTAACCCAATCCTTGGACTTGTTTCTGACCCTTCCTTTAGATTTATTTTAAGGTGTATTTCCAAAGCCTGAAGTCGGCTCAATTTGCACTAGGTCTGTAAAACGAACACACTTCAAACACTCTTTATCCCTATGGTCAGATGGCCAGTTGTGATAAATTTAGCCCACATCTTGATATTTCTTCGACTTTGGTACTACATACCTTATGAATCCCGCCGTGGCAGGTAAGGATGTGATATACTAAGTCTTGCGCGAGCATAACAAATAGATGATCCCTATGATGGGGGAGTCACCACTTTTATCAAGCCACAAGTGACTTTTCAAAAAGCTATGTTTCTACTCAAAGAAATATGTATGGTGAGTATCTTGGGAGCAAAACCTTCTATGCTCTTGCACTAAATTATATCTCAAATATCCTCAATCAATAGAACAGGTGGGCTACTACTTAAAGGTGTTTAATCATGTTCGATGGCTTTGGACATAAGTTCATTCTGCAGTGACTCACTTAAGAGCCTTGTAACTGGTGGTGGGGCCCATTTGTCCTTTCGGCCAGTTACACTGTAGGAACAGCTATACCCAAGGCTACAGCTTTCGCTCTCACCTGATTTCTATAGCAGCTCGAAGGATTTACCGCTCGAGGTCGTTCCCAAGAGTATCGATCCCTTGGCAGGCCTCTCTTAAAAAATAAAATTTTGAGTGTTACTAACACTTTTCTCTTGCACCTAGGACCACGAAAGCCAAGGGAGAGGATAGTGTGTGTTAGAAGTAGGTCCACTCGACTGACTTTTTGTGCACAAGCGTGCCAAACACGAAATTCACTTGTTCTTTTTAATCCAGCATTTGCAAATGTGATCTAACTATTTGGAGATGTTGCTCCAACAGTCATGGTGTTCTTTTTAACTTCAAAAAGCAATGTGTTTTTGTATTCTAGAATTTGGAAATTCTGGTCAACTTAATGAAAAACACGTTTTTGCTTGAAGGAAAATTTGTTTTTGCCAAAAAAATCAAGACAAGTGGATTGTTCTTTTTACTGCACCAAAAATTGAAGTGTGGCTTGTGATTTTTAGATTTGATGCAAGAAAATGGAATTGTTTGGTTTTAAGCACCAAATAAAGTGTGTTTCCTAACTTGCAAGAAAACAAATGTTTGAATTTTGTTGTTCTTTTTACCTTGCAAATAAAGAAAGATGAATTTTGTTTTAAGCCCCAAAAACAAATTTGAGGTTCATTTTATGCACTCCAAAATGAGATGTGAGGTTTATTTTAACTTATGCAATAAGGGAAAAATGAATTCTTTTTAGCCAACTTTTTAAAGAAAGTAAAAAGAAAGATTTTTTTAGAGCATCTACTAACTCCTTTACCTGCACACAAAAAGATTAGAACCTGCACCTGGTCAATAGTCAAAACGTTAGTGTGGGCTTACACAAGCCTAAATGCTGATTTTGGGTTACAAAGCGAATTGGACAACACTCTGTCGCAATAGCGCTATTCTGCTTTTTTTTACAAAAGCGCTAATTAATACAATAGCGCTAGTCTGCGGTCGCAGAAGCGCTATTTTACACAGTAGCGCTGAAATAATAGGAAAATTCGAAAGGTCAAAAGCGCTAAAATAGTTGCAATAGCGCTAGAACTGTGACAAAGGCGCCAGAATGGAATCAGTAGCGCTAAAACTTTTTCATTAGCGCTATTATATGAACAATAGCGCTAAAAGAAAATGTTGCAATAGCGCTAGAACGTGTTCAATAGCGCCGAAGCGCGACCTGTGTGGCAGTTTCAACAAGCAAAAATGTTAATTTTCAAAAACAACAGATCAGAAGGTTGCGTGTTCGATTCACGTCGGGTTCACCAAATGATGCCCTCCTAAATGACACAATGTTAGTTTAAGATCAAACAACACAAAACACACAAGATGTTAGAGTTAATCAATCAAAAACTAAAACATGAAGGCATTCCAAAGGAGACACTAAAAACATGCTAAATATCTCTAATAAATAGAACAAATGATCATGAGACATCTCCAACTATCTCTTAGCATGATATTAGTTCCTTCTCCCTTGTTCCTCTCCTCTCCAAGTTCCAAAATAGTGTAGCTCTCAGCAGCTTTTTGCACTATGGATGCTTATGGAGGATTGAGATTTATAGAATAGCTCTAAACATGAAATGAAAAGCTATTTTTTTGCTAAAATGATGTGTTTTAACCAAAAAGACAATATTTAGTTATGCTATGCTAAATGCTCTCTAAAATGGCTATAGTCTAAATGCTTACAAGTTTTCAGGATCTGGATTATGAAGGAATGGGCTCTATTTATAGGAAAAATGGAGCAATGGATGGCCAGGATTGAAAGGTTTAATCAAGGGTCAAGCTTGAAAGTTGGGGATCCATGTGCACAATTTGCACCAATAAAATAGTGACAAGTGTCAACACAGGATTGGGTTGAGAGAAGAGGTTGGAGGCATTAAAGGCCTGAGAAGACCTCATGGTTATCTAAAGGCTAAGGGTCAAGTCTAAATTAAGCTTACCCACTGGATTAGGAGTTAATCCAAGGATAAACCTTTGTGCAAATGATTAAGAGATAATCATGGTCAAAGCATTGAAGGCTTGATGAGACCCTTGGGTTGGGTAGAGGTTGAGTCAAAACAAATGTCTTAACCATGTGGGAGAGTTTGAGGTAACCATTAATGGTTATTGGAGACTTTGTGGATTAAGTGGTTGAAAGTTGGAAGCCTTTAATGGTTTTCAAAGACTTTGGGGTTTTTGGTGGTTGAAGGTTGAAAACCTTCAATGGTTATCCAAGACTTTAGGCCATTTGAGAAGTGACTCCATTTTGCTTAGGAATGTGACAATAATTAGGGGATGGATTTAGACTAATTAGGAAGGGGTTAGAAGAATCTAGAAGGGGATTAGATTTTGCAAGTGGATTTGGTGGGTGAGGGAAAATAGGATTTTATTTAAAATAAAAATTCATTTATTTCAAAATGTGTGCAAGTTGCATTTGTAGGAAAATGCAAGTGGGGGGGATAATGATTTAAATAAATGTTAATTTATTTAAAAGAGGGAAAGGGGGATTTAATTAAATAAATAGATTTATTTATTTAATTGATTGGAATTGGATTTAATGAATTAATTAAAATAAATTGAATAATTTATTTAATTAATAGAAGAATGTTTGGGGATGAATTAATTAAATATTAATTTAATTAACTGGTGGCTAGTGGATTTTTAATCAAATAAATAACAAATATTCATTTAATTAAAATGGACAGATTTGTGTGACTACATTTGCCCCTCTTTGAGACGGTGCAGTTTATCGCATCGTTTTAAAGAAAGAAAGAAAGGTGTGAAGAAATGCCCCATAAAATGTAAATTTAATGGGTGGTATGCCCCCTCGAGAGATGGGCCGAAAAATTTCGAAAAATCGGGCGATCTCTCGAAAAAGAATGAAAATTGGCAGGGTGGTAGAAGAGAAGAAGTTAGGGATACTGGTGGAAAATAGAAGAAATCGGGGGAAATATGGAGAAATGGGGGGCTCGGGAAGTTCACGGGGACCACGGCGATGAGCGGGGCGAAGTTACGGTGACGGCAGGGGGGTATAAATGGGGTGAAAGGGGTGAAAACAGGATCATTTGTGACCGCGACCAGTTGAAAACTTGAGCTCTGATAGTGACATTTGGAGGAGCAAGGAGGAGCAACGATGCCGTTTCCGATTACCGAGCACCGATTTGAGCGAGTGCGACGATTCCAGTGCCCAGCCGACTATGGACCAGCGGTACGCAAATTCGAAAACTGTCTTTTCATGCATTTTTAATATGTTTTTAGCTGAGTCAAAGTCAAGTCGGAGCAAGAGCGCTGGAACTAGGTTTTTAGCGCTTTTGCTCCATTAATTAGCGCTATTGTGCCGCAATAGCGCTTTTGTAGGCTAGTTTTAGCGCTTTTGAATGTATTTAGCGCTTTTGTAGGCAAGTTTGAGCGCTTTTGATAAATTAGCGCTACGGTATAGTTAATTGAGCGCTATTGAATTTTAATAGCGCTATTGTAGAGTGTTTTTAGCGCTTTCGTTTTTGTAGCGCTATTGTAGGGCTGTTTGAGCGCTATTGACATTGTTGTAGCGCTATTGTTCAGAATGAGCGCTTTTGTAGGTTAAATAACGCTTTTGAATTTAGGATACAAGATGCCCCAGTTTTGGACAAAACAAATCTCCTGATGCCTAACGATTGATGGATGACGAGGTGAAGTGGGAGTTGTTTTGAACCATAGCAGCCCGATGAGACTTAGGTCATTTGTTAGGAGAAATGCCTGTTGAAGTCTAGGCGGCCATGATTGCTTATCTGTTGAGACCCGAAGATACTTGATCAAAGTATCTGATGATAGTCTAGGTTTAAACTTAAGAAAGTTTGATAACAAAACAACTGATGGTGGGTGGATGAATGTTTATGTGCAGGAGGATCTGCGCGTGTTGCAGTTACGCGAGCGCCACCCCGCGACACAGGGATTACGAGATCGATTGACGCAGATAGAGATTGATTGTATTGCGGCTACTGGCCTCTACGAGGTGATGCATATGCCCGTGATTCGGATGAATCACGGCCTGATCACAGCATTGGCAGAGCGATGGCAGAGTGAGACGTGCACGTTCCATCTGGCCCAGGGCGAGATGACGGTGACTTTAGAGGACGTGTGGCGTATCCTTCGGATTCCGATTCGGGGGCAGCTGGTGACATATGATAAATCCTGGGGGACGGTGTCTTGCCAGAGGATATTTGATGAGGATGTTTACATCGATGATGGCTCGATCGCATGGGAGCATATAGCGGCACTATATGAGCCCCTTCCAGCAGTATTGTCAGGGATCGTGGGAGGACTTTTGTGTCCAGACAGGCGGTCACATGGATTGGCGGTCGGGTGGGGACAGGTGATAGAGATGATGGTGACTGAGGGGACCCGATATGCCTGGGGGCCGTGCGTGTTAGCGCACATGTATCAGGAGTTACACGAGGTAGTGTACAGAGGGCGGGGGTCTCTAGCAGTGGGCATGACGTTGCTGCATGTGTGGGCATGGGAGCACCTACCAGTGACTCGATCGGTTGACAGGGGCCGAGATCGATTGCATTGCAGCTACCGGTTTGTATGATGTGATGCACATGCCCGTGATTCAGATGAATCATGGTTTGATTACTGCGTTAGCAAAGCGCTGACACAACAAGACGTGCACTTTTCACCTTGTGCAGGGGGAGATGACTGTGACCCTGGAGGATGTGTGGCGCATCGTACGTATTCCGATTCGGGGGGAGCTGGTGACATATGACAGATCCTGGGGAACTCTAGCAATACAAAGGTTTTTTGATGAGGATGTTTTCATTAATGATGGCTCCATTGCCTGGGAGGCTATCGCTACATTATACGAGCCTTTACCAGCAGTTTTATCCAGCATTGTGGGAGGACTACTGTGTCCTGATAGGCGCTCTCATGGTCTGCTCGTTGGATGGGGATAGGTGATAGAGCAGATGATTACAGAGGGGACCCGATTTGTCTAGGGACCGTGCGTGCTGGCGCACCTTTATCAGGAGTTGCATGAGGTGGTATACCGTGGGAAGGGCTCACTAGCAGTGGGAGTGACGCTGCTACATATTTGGGCATGGGAGCACCTACCAGTGAGTCTCAGGTTCTGAGTAGTGGATCAGTTGTATATGTTCATGTATAGCGATATGATGAGTCAGCCCCACCTGGGGAAGTTAGAGTGGTGGCGGCGAGCATTAGATGATCTCGATGCGGTGATATGGAGACCCTACCTAGAGTGCGAGCCCTGGGATGATGATGTTGAGGCACTGCCATATATGTTTATGACCTGATTCCTCATTGGGAGGACCTCGTATCATGTAGAGAGGCAGGTGCCTGGTAGAGTGTTGAGACAGTTTGGACGATAGCAGGGACTGCCTAGGAGATCAGGGGAGTATGCTCGGGGTGATACGAGAGAGATATGCCTGGGGGCCAGTACTTCCGTATGACCAGACACTGGCAGAGTTTTGGACGCTACAGGTGAGACCTTGGGATATATGACCGAGGGTTGTGGATGCAGGGGTATCGGATGAGTACACGTAGTACCTAGTGGCTCATTCAATTCTACGGATATCTGATCTAGCAGAGCCGATGCTCGATTTTGAGGATGAGAGGGGATGGAGACGGAGGAAGAGAGGAGGTCGAGGACCTATGGTAGCTGGACGAGGGAGAGGAGATGGTGGAGATGGAGGAGGAGGGGATGGAGGAGGAGGGGGGATGGGGGTGGTGGAGGAGGTGGTGGTGGTGGAGGTGGTTTAGGTGTTGGGTTGGGCAGTCGGATCCAGCGGAGAGGGAGAGGCGGATTGCCACTGCAGATATCACAGGGATTGTTGATGTAGGGAGGAGTTAGATTGGGTGGGAGAGGGATGGAGAGAGAGATACTGATGGATAGAAGGGAGGGAGCCACTGGAGAGGGATATACCGGTGAGGCAGCCATGGAGACAGCAGAGGGATCAGGTGGAGATGTGCGAGAGCGACTGATAGTACATTTGCTGTCTCGACTTGAGGCATCTTAGACATAGGTGGAGGATTTGGAGGCGGAGGTGGCAGCTAGAGATGTGCAGCTATTTGCATGAGAGGCGGAGCTGACTGTAGTGCTGCAGGAGAGAGATCAGGCCATGGACAGGGTGATCTAGTTGCAGGAGAGAGTGAGGGTTTTGGAGGGAGTACAGGGACAGGGGCCATTTGTGGAGGCATTGGCGAGGGACGTACAGAGAGCAGGTGGAGAGGTTGATTATTGGTGGGGCCTATATGAGCAGGTGGTACCATCCAGTCAGCGAGCACTGAGCTATTTGCAGATGCGGCAGGCCAGATCAGAGCGATCCTAGAGGATGCAGAGCAGTGGGGGTGTGATGGGTCCTCTACGGAGAGACAGGTCAGGGGGTGCAAGAGCTAGTGGGGGATTGATGGGGCCTCCACGGAGAGATAGATCAGATGGTGCGGGGACCAGTGGGGGAGCAGGTGGCGATGGTGGTACAGCATCTGGTCAGAGTGGCATCTGAGAGAGCATTTTGTATATATGTATTTTTATTTTTGGACTGTATCTTGGATGGCTCTTGGTAGTTGATTTTGTAGACTTCATTGCACTCTGATACATGAGATGATATATATGAGGAGATCCCATTTGTTTTTGATTTATATGTATATTGTGATGTATGGATGCTATGCAGGATGATGTTTTATGAGTTTATGCTTAGATGGAGACGTGTATATGTATGCATTTTATGAGATGATTCCTATATGTATGGTTTTATGATGATTTATGATGTTGGATACTAACATATGAATGCAGGTTTATACATGTGTGCATGTTTTATTTTGATGTAATGCTTTATGTAATGCCATGATGATGATGTATGCTTATGATGATTTATGGACAGGATTTTCGTGTTTCCTATTTTGATATAATGATAAAATAATGATATGCAATGAATGAATGGTTTATGCATGGATATGCATCTTGATGTTTTTAGATGAATGAAATATGGATAAACAAATGTAAAGTACAAATGTTTTTATGATGATGTCTAAATGAATGCATATGTATAATGGATATATAAATGGTATGAACCAATTTTTTGGAAACAAATGGGTTTATGATTCTAAATGCTTAAAATATGATTAAGTAAAAATGTGATGATAATGTAACTTATGCTTTAATAACTACACCTTAATGCAATTTAAAAAAGGATAATGAATGTAATGCAAATGAACCCTAAAATGAGCATAATATGATACTTAATAATGGATACCTTTCAACTAATGAATAGATAAATGAATGTATGCAATGATAAATAGTAAAGGATGATAAAATGGTAAGTGATAACTGACACTAGATGAATGCATAGTAAATGGTTAATACAATCAAGGACAATTTTATCATATGAATGAATCTAATCATCATGATTATGCAATGATGCCAATGATTAATGAAGACTAATGTCAATAAACTAAATGAACTATATGCAATGTAATTAAAATGACATGAATGTACTTAATGCAAAATGCAACTAAATGTAATGATGATATGATCATGATGAATGCAAGGTTTTTTAGACTTTGCATGATGCATTGATGACGTATCAGAGTACTCGGTCCCGATTGTATCCAAAACCAGCTCAATTCTTACATAACTTGTTCATATTAACCTTGCTCATGTTTGCATACAAATCATGCATATGAATGAGTGAATGGATGGGTGATATGCAACGAAATGCAACATATAAACATATGAGATGAAATGACGATCCATAGTGCTCTATTTTCATCATTGAGCTTTAAAATGTTGGAAGAGAATACAAGCATCTTGACATAATGTTTCAAGATGACCTGAGTATTTCTTACATGGATTTTGATATAGCAAGTTAATACAAACAACTTGATATAAGGGTCAAGTCGACCAGAGTATTGCTTGCGGAACAGACAAGGATCATCTCTGTTTATGCATGACTTGGATCGTCCTCCTTGATCTTGAATTGATCATATCCTGAGACAAGTTCATACGTTAATAAGAGATAAAACCTTTATCTAATTTGGATGAGGTAGGAGGAACAAAAGAAAGAGCATTTGTACCTGCAAGCAAACAATATGTACATAAAGAATAAAGAATATGGATCCTTGGGAATGGTTCATACTCATATGGTCGAGGTATACGCTGTAGTCAGCAAGCCGTAATGATCTATGACTGCATTTTGCATAAGATTATGTAGCTTAGTGAACTTCCCACGTAGACACCATTAGTACGTGCCCCAGAACTTCGTCGGAATTATTCGCAGAAGATACACAAACAATGCTGAAAGATCATGATACAGATAGACGAATGAATTACTGACAAATTAACCAAGTATTTGATAGCTTAACACAATTTTCTTGTCAAAGAAAACGTCATTTTGTCTTTGTTTTGGTAAGGAAGGATGCATCCTTGTTGAAGACAGTTTGATTGTTGATGTTGAGTGTGTGGTCAATTTGAGAAGTGATCATCGTGTGAGTATTTTTCAATGTTTGTTGGTATCTGCGTGGATGAGTATGTACAAGGTGTTGCCATGTTTTTGTGTGATTTTCAATGTTTTTTGATGTTTTGGATTTTGTGAGATAGTTTTCCAATGTTTTTGATATTTTCGATGATTGTTTTGAATGTTTTTAGATTTTGTGAGATAGTTTTGAATGAAGAACTTTAATGAATCACAAGACAAATGTACAATCCACTTCCATCAACAGGTTAAGGGCATTGCCCCCAGTTAGACATGACTATGAAAAAGCGGGATGCAAGATGTATGCAGTATTTTCTTTATTGCAGATTTATAACAAGCCATGGTGGTGGATGGATGGATGTATGTATGAAAGGAATGTGATCGCAACAAGCCTGAAAGACAATGGAGCCATAGCGTTTTTATGAGTGGCACCTGTTTGCCAGGTTTTCACCATCGTACTTACCCAACGTGCCATCGGAGTGGTTGTTCACCGTTTGGATGCATGATTTTTCTTACTTTTTGGATGTTTTTGTATTTTTCTTCAGGTCATTTATCTGAATGTTTTTGGTATTTTTTGCCAGTATATATGGGAGCCTGATGCTCTGTACAACTTTTTAGGTGTAAAACCGTTTGAGGTGCACGCTGTTGATCAGATTTGCTAGCGGTTCTCCTTCTGAAGTAGCCAACTGATATGCCCCAGACCCAAATACAATAGTGACAACATATGGACCCAACCAATTTGATTCAAACTTTCCTTGATGTTCTCGGTTGGGTTGATTACGAGGATTTTCTCGAAGAACAAGATCACCTACCTCGAATGTACGAGGCCTAACTCGGTGATTGTAGCTTCGGCTCATGCGCTGCTGATAGGCTTTGAGATGACTGTATGCAGCTTGTCGTTTCTCATCAAGTAGCTCTAAGTCCTGAAGACGTGATACTCTTTATGCTTCATCATCGATGAAATTGTGTAAGGAAACCCGTAGTGATGGTATTTCAACCTCAATAGGTAAATTAGCTTCTGCACCATAGACCAATGAGTAGGGAGTTGCTCCTGTAGGGGTTCGAATGTTAGTTTGATATGCCCATAGTGCTGGATTCAATTGAATGTGCCAATCACGACCGACATCATTGATTGTCTTCTTTAGGATTCTTAACATGTTCTTGTTTGATGCTTCAACCTGACCATTGCCTTGTGGGTAATAGGGAGTGGAAAAGCGGTGTTGGGTGTGAAATTTCTCACAGAGTTCACAAACATCTTGATTTTTGAAAGGAAGACCGTTATTTGTGATGATGGACATGGGTACACCATACTGGCAGATGATGTAATTAAGGATGAATGAGGTGATCTGCTTGCCGGTGACTTGGGTAAGTGGAACAACTTCGATCCACTTTGTGAAATATTCGGTGGCGGTAATAATGAATTTATGGCCATTGGATGAAGATGGATGGATTTTACCCACAAGGTCAAGGCCCCATTGACAAAAAGGCCATGGTGTTGTGATTGGTTGCAATTCCTTTGCGGGTGCATGTATTAGGTCGCCATGAACTTGACATTTCTTGCACTTTCTAACAAAGTAGTAGGAGTCTTTTTCCATTGATGGCCAATAGTATCCAGTGCGCAGGAGTTTCTTGGCTAGTGACGGACCACTTGCATGAGTTCTGCAAATTCCTTCATGTACTTCTTCTAAGGCCTTTGTTATCTCATCTTGTTCCAGACATCAAAGGAGAGTACCATCAAGATTGCGTCGGTATAGGGTTTCAACAATAATGGTATATCGAGCAGTTTGGCGAATGAAGCTTTTATGTTGGTTAGGAGGAAGGGTGTGATCACGGAGATAGGTGTAGAACTCACCGTACCATGGGGATTCAGAACCGACGAGGTGACATATCATCTCGGATTCGGGGATATCATAAGCGGGGATTCAAAGTTGTTCTACCAAGAACTCGTAGCGTGTTGAATTCTGCGGAAGATCTAGGAGAGATGCGATAGTAGCCATAGTGTCAGCAACTCGATTATGATCTCTTGGTATCTGCTCAAAGGTAATTGTAGTAAATGATGTCTTTAAACTGTCCACCATTTGCTTGTATGGCATGAGTTTATCATCCTTGGTCTGATATTCATCAGTTGCTTGTCGAATGACCAGTTGTGAGTCGCCATATACTTGTAGTTCTTGTAATTTCCATTGTACGGCTAGCCTAAGTCCTGTGATCAAGGCCTCATACTCTGCTATGTTGTTTGTGCATGGAAATGTGAGCCTATAAGACTTCGGGATGCTATCACCTTGAGGTGTGATAAACAGAATACCTACCCCCGAGCCATGCCTAGTATACGAACCATCAAAGTATAGTTTCCATGGTTGTGCTGTTGTGATCATGAATATCTCTTCATCTGGAAAATTTGAAATGAGAGGATGATCGCCTATGAGTGGTGCATTGGCCAATTGATCTGCAATAACTTGCCCTTTGATGGCCTTACGGTCTATATACTCGATGTCAAATTCACTTAGAATCATCACCCATTTGGCCAAGCGGCCTGTTAATGCTACTTTGCTGAGTAAATACTTGAGTGGATCAATCTTTGCAATGAGTTGTACCTTGAGTGTTAACATATAGTGCCTCAGTTTAGTGGCTGCCAAGATTACTGCTAGGCAAGCTCGCTCAATAGGTGTGTAATTGAGTTCATAGCCAACCAGTGTGCGAGAGATGTAGTAAACAACACACTCTTTCCCTTCTACATTATGTTGTGCCAATAATACACCTAATGTTGTACTTGTTGTTGATATATAGAGTAACAAAGGTCTACTTGGATCTGGTGGGATCAGCAATGGTGTATTCATGAGATAATCTTTAAGCATCTGGAATGCTTGCTGGCATCTTGCATCCCATTGAAAGCGGATGTTTTTGTGTAACAGGTGTGTAAAAGGATGACACTTATCTGCCAGTTGTGCAATGAATCTTCGGATGGATTGTAGCCATCCTTGTAATGTCCTTAGCTGACTGATGTTCTTTGGTGGTGGCATGTCCATGATTGCTTTTACCTTTGCTGGATCGACCTCAATACCTTTGCTTGAGACAATGTATCCTAGAAGCTTCCCGGAGGTTACTCCAAAGACACATTTCTTTGGGTTGAGTCGAACATGGTATTGTTCCAGTCTATCAAAGATTTTATCTAATATGTCGAGATGACCTTCTCTGGTGAGTGATTTTGCTAGTAAGTCATCAACATAATCTTCCATGATAGTATGCATCATGTCATGGAAGATGGTGGTCATTGCTCGTTGATAGGTCGCTCCTGCATTCTTGAGACCGAAAGACATTACATTCCAGCAGTGTGCGCCCCATGGACATGTGAAGGCTGTCTTATGTTGATCCTCTGGTGCGATTTTTATCTAATTGTATCTTGAAAAGCCATCCATGAGTGAAAGCATGGCATGTCCTGATGTCAGTTGTACTATGATGTCGATGTTTGGTAGGGGGAAGTCATCCTTAGGACATGCCTTATTCAGATCTCTGAAGTCAGTACAAATGCGGATGCCCCCTTTTGGTTTGCCGACAGGAACAATGTTGGAGATCCAATCTGCATAATCAACTGGTCTAATGAAACCAACATCTAGGAGTTTCTTGAGTTCTGTTTTGACTAGTATTGCAATCTGAGGATGCATCTTGCGAAGCTTTTGCTTGACAGGCTTGGCTCCTTCTGCTACGGTGAGGTGATGCATGACTAAATCAGGATCAAGACCAGGCATGTCTGCATATGACCATGTGAAGTTAATCTGGCGCTTCTGGAAGAATTCGACAAACTTAGGTTGTTCCTCTGGAGTTAGAAGAGATGCCAGATGTATGAGGTGAGGAGTTTCAGGAGTCCCCACATTGTATTCTTTGGTTTCTTCAATGAGAATCGTTGATCGTTCCCTTTGTGTGCTGTAGGGAAGGATGTCAAACCTTTCATCCTCAGGCGCCTTAGAGAGGTTTTCACTGTTGGATACGCTCTTTCTTTTTACTTTTGTTGAATCAAACAGTGCCACGGTGTGGTTTTCACTGGAAGATCCATGTTTTATTGTTATATTTTTGCAGCTGAAAGGTTTGGCATCCGCCTCGAAGTATGCTGTGCTATTAAGTTCTATGGTGAATCCAGCTTTGTGATCCTTGCTTGGCAGGTTATCCCTTAATTCCAAAAAGTCAATGACGGCCTCGTCGTTTTGGAAGAGGTCAAGACATGGGGGATTTGGTTGGTTCCATTCGATGAGTTCAGGATGGATAATGGGCATTACTTCATCGATTAGGTTAAGTTTGTTAGACGTATCAGTGAGGGTTAAGACGTTATGGTGAAGGTCATTGATGGTACTCTCCCTGTCAGAATCAGGTGTTGGATGAGACGTAGGGTCTATGGAAGATGTTTCCAGCTCAGGAACCCAAGAAGTCTTTATCTGTGCTTCTCCGTAAACAGGGATGTCTTTGCAGGGTGGAGGTATCGATGTGTCTTCCTCATCTGAAGTGTTAAGTTGTATGGAATCAAATTCCCATTCATGTGAGTCGGTCTTTGAATCACTTTCCAGCATCCGATTACCATACCATACTGGGATGTTCTTTGTGTTAAATACTGCAGGTGTGATCGGTGCTGCAGGAAGGATGATGGGGATCAAAGAATCTGATACGGGTAGTATCGGTAGTGTTGACTCAGTTGCTTCTATTGGAACTGCTGGTGTTGTGGATGCTGCTGCGCGTTCTGATACAGTTGCTGCTGCTAATGGTGTTATTGATGGTATTGTTGCTGCTGATGGGATCACTGGTTTGATTGATGGGATGACTGGCATTGTAGATGGTTGTGTTGGGATTTTGAGCCTCGGTGGGGCAATTGTGATGGTGTTTGATACTGCTTTGATAATGAAAGGTGTCCTCTTTGTAATAGGCTGATATAGTGGTTTGCTGGGTTTTCCTTTGAATCAGAGCTTAGGAAAGATCTCCTTTTCAAAGCCTAGGCCTATATTACCTTTGGGCTTTAATTTCGGCAACAGAGGTTCATGTCTTCCTTGTTTGCAAAATCCCAAAGCACTCTGACCATCATACCCCATTCTTTGCATAATGAGAAGGCCTTTACCATATTGATCCGTGGGAAGCGTAGCTTGCGGTATATCAGTGGTGATGGGATCTTTATAGATCCATTTCGCTAAGTCCTCATCTTGGGTTTCTTCTTCTTGACTCTTTCCAAGGATGAAAGGCGTTAAAGCACATGCGGGCGTGATCAGTGGTTGCTAGAGTAACTACTGCGGTTTGCCATATGTTCTAGGAGAAGTGGGCATTTGTCCCACACAAAAGAGTTGACTCAAATTGTATTCCCCAGGACCTTTCTCTACTATTTTCATCTTAAGCTTTTCTTGCTTGGGTATAGTGGTGTTCGAACTGGCAAGAGAGGCTGGACTTATATATGATGTGGAGGAGATGGCTTCTCTATTATTAGGAACGTTAATCTTTGGTTGATGACTGATTTTATGATAATATGCAAAGGGATTTGCATCGCCCAGGATTGTGATCTCTACATCGTTATGTGGGAACTTGATACATTGATGGTAGGTAGATGGAACGGCTTGCATGGCATGTATCCAAGGTCTTCCTAACAATAGATTGTATGGCAGAGGAAGGTCCAGAACCTGACAGATGAAGTGTTTCACCACAGGGCCCACTCGGATTGGTAGTACCACATCTCCTTTGGATGAATGCTCTGCATCATCATAGGCCTTGATTGTGATCTTCTTACGGGGATCCACTAATTCTATGGCATATCCCAATGCTGTGACCAACTGTAATGTGCAAATATTCAGGCCTACTCCATTGTCGATCAAGACTCGCTTGATCCTATGCTAGTTGATAAGTCCTTCAATGTGTAGTGAGGCGTTATGAGGTTGCTGGAAGGAAGAGTTGTCACTTTCGGAAAAAGTGAGACAAGGGGATGACTTTAGACTTCTAACCATGGCTTGAAATTGGTCTGTATTTAGGTTTGCAGGGACCGACGCCTCTTGGAGAGCTTGATCCAAGATTATTTTATGAGATGGAGATAAGCGTAAGAGCTCTAAAATGGATATAAGAGCAGGCGTTTTGTCTAATTGTTCCACAAGATTGTGCTGCTTTGGTATGGAGGTGGTGCCTTGTGGAGTTGCCTTTATGGTAACCTTGCTGCGACGTGTAACAACATTGCAATTTGAGCTGGGATTCTTGATGGTTATAGTTGCAACTTGTTCACTGGCATCATACAGGTGATTTACAGTATAATTATACGCAGCCTGTGTATAATCAGTGGTATCAGTGCCTCTCTTGGAAGTGGAAGGACCCCTTTGATCTTGTGATGGAAGTGGATTTTTGAACATCAGATGATCATTATTTGTTGTTTTTGGGTCATGCCTTTCAATTTCAATTTCACCTCAGTCAATAAGATCTTGAATAAGATCTTTCAATCTGTGACAATTACTTGTCTTGTGTCCTCTCCCTTGGTGGAAATCACAATGTTCAGTATCTCTCCACCATGCAGGTTTGACCTAAGGCTCATAGTTTGATGTTTTAGGTAGAGTGACCAAATTTTGAGAAATTAGTTGTCGCAATACTGTTTCGATGGGTTCCCCTAAGGGAGTGTATGTTCGTTTTTGTTTTTGCTGACGAGGTCTAGGTTCATCGTGAGATGTGATGCAACCTTGACTTGAAGGAACATTTGTGTTAGTCTGAGGTGGAGGATTTTGTCCTGCAAATCGAACCACAGGTTGTGCACTTTTGATAGTTCTGGCATCCACAACCCCATCGTTGACGATATTCTTGTTTTTGTTCCAGAAGCTTGGTTTGTCGCTGTTGAAGCGTGGGCGAGGACCATCCTTTGGTTCATTATAGATTTTGATAAGTCTTTTCTTGAAGAGGGCCCACTCACATTTCAAGCCATTGGTGATCATGTCATTAAAGGAGTCTGTGTCTTTGACATCCAAGTGAAACTCCATTTCTCCGTTTAAGTTGGAAATGAATATTTCCACTAGTTCTCGTTCAGGTAACTGAAGAGAACGTCTTCTAGACATTTGATGCCATCGTTGCAGGAATATTGAGAATAGTTCACCCGATTTTTGTTTAGTGTTGCACAGATCAGCCATGGTGATGTCGCGTTCAATGTTATGAGAGTAATGTGCCAAGAACTTTTGAATTAGTTCTTCAAAGGTCCTAATGCCACCTGGTAGCTGGGAAAACCATGATGTGGTTGTTCCTCCCAAGCTTTGGGGAAAAAGTTGCATTAGGTATGTGTCCTCATATGCTACTTCGAGGCAAGCTGAATGAAATTCTCTGACATGATCGCGAGGATCCCCCTTTCCTCTATATTCTTCGAATTTGGGTGTTTCGAATCCTCGTGGAAAGGGTGGCATATAAAGATTCCTATCAAAGGGATAGGGACAAATGTCATTGAGTGAGAATTGGTTAGTCTTTATACCACTATGAAGTTGTTGGGCGAGGTTTTCAACTTATTGCCGCAACATTTACATTTCATTTGGAGGAGGAGGTGGTGGGTTACCTCGAGGAATGTTATATCTGATGGGATCTCTACCTCTTTCTTCTTCATGGCGACTTTGTCATTCTGATACTTGTCTTAATTGGGCAAGATCAAAGTCAGAGGGGAGTTTGGCTCCTTCTTGAGCGAGCTTTAAAAAGTGAGCATCTGCATTGCTCCTGAGTATTTCGTCAAAAAGTCTGTTAAAGAGAGGGTTATGCTGGGCCCTTTCTATTGTTGCCAGAGTAGGAGTACTTGGGTTGTCATCATTCACATTTCCTCCAAGTGCTTCTTGAAATTCATTGATATTTTCCTCCTCCTCTTCTTCAATTTCTGCTTCTCGTTGCCTTGAGTGTGATCGGGTGTGAGCCATTTTGTTTACAAGTTTTTGTTGAAGTTGAGCAAAAATGATGATGAGTTGTTGATGAAATGAAAAATTGATGTTTGGTGAATTGTGTTGCATGTAGATCTCTAGCACTTTAAAGGTAGATGTAACTGAAATTCCTTCTTTGAATTGCTTGTTTGTTTGATAAGGTTTGATGTGATAAGGTGTAGAGAAATCTGAGATGTGTTATAGATTTAACTACCTAGTAATGAGAGGATTCACTCATGAACTAGTTTTAACCTGCGTAGATGTGTCTCTTAGGATGAGCTTATCCTAGATGTAGAAACAATCTAAAAAGTGATGTGATGTGTTTGATTCAAGCAATATCTAAAAGAGAACTTAGGACAAGAACCTCTTAATGTTTTGAGAGTTGGAATGGATTGATGATGAAGTGATGATGTATGAGTGAGACAATGGTTGAAATGTTTTAACTTCAATAAAAGCTTTGTGTCACAAATGGAACAAATTCCACCTCTTCTTTTTTGGGCGTTGGTGGCGTTTCTCGAGTTATGTTGTATGTGATACAAACGTTTGGGAAGAAGTTGGGATTAATCTTGCCTCCTTGGTTTTTGTGATAACTCAAAGCTCTATATTGCATAAAAGATCTGCGATTTAATGAATCTGAATCAAATTCGTTTGGTTTGCCTTGAAGGTAGAGACGCATGTGACGTAGAAAAACTCTATGAGAGACAAAGATTTGTCGATTTAGATAGAAGAATTTCCTCCTTTTGATCAAAGCCTTTGAGCTCAATGGTCTTCTTTTCAAGTTGATGTTCTGATGACGATTCTTTTTTCGCAAGATGTGAAGAATGGTCATAAAGTTTGATACTTTGTTTTTGGATCTTTTTGGTTGTTTTGAAAGATGTTTGGTTGGATGAATACTTGTTTTGGAATTAATTTTTAATTCTTCTTTGACAAGAAAACAAAGCAAGCACGCAAACACAAGAATGTTGCCTCAAAGGCACAAATGAGTATGGGTCTAGATCAACCCAATCCTTGGACTTTTTATGACCCTTTACTTTAAGTGTATTTTAGGTGTTTTATTTCCAAAGCCTGAAGTTGGCTCAATTTGTACTTGGTCTTGACTAACACGAAGACACTTCAAACACTTTGTATCCCTAAGGTCAAATGGCCTGTCGTGATAAATTCAGCCCACATCTTGATATTTCTTCGACTTTGGTACTACATACCTTATGAATCCCGCCGTGGCAGGTAAGGATGTGATATACTCAGTCTTGCGTGAGTATAACAAATAGATGATCCCTATGATGGGGGAGTCACCACTTTTATCAAGCCACAAGTGACTTTTCAAAAAGCTATGTTTCTACTCAAGGAAATATGTATGGTGAGTATCTTGGGAGCAAAACCATCTATGCTCTTGCACTGAATTATATCTCAAATATTCTCAATCAATAGAACAGGTGGGCTACTACTTAAAGGTGTTTAGTCATTTTTGATGTCTTTGGACATAAGTTCATTCTGCAGTGACTCACTTAAGAGCCTTGTAACTTGTGGTGGGGCCCATTTGTCCTTTTGGCAAGTTACACTGTAGGAACAACTATACCCAAGGCTACAGCTTTCGCTCTCACCTGATTTCTATAGCGGCTCGAAGGATTTACCGCGCGAGGTCGTTCCCAAGAGTGATGTGTCTCTTGGCAGGCCTCTCTTAAAAAGATAAAAATTTGAGTGTTACTAACACTTTTCTCTTGCACTTAGGACCACGAAAGCCAAGGGAGAGGATAGTGTGTGTTAGAAGTAGGACCACTCGACCAACTTTTTGCACAAGTGTGCCAGGCATGAAAAACACTTGTTCTTTTTAACTTGCCATCGCAATGTGTTCTAACTATTTGGAGATATTGCTCCAACAATCATGGTGTTCTTTTTAACTTCAAAGGCAATATGTTTAAGTAGCTAGGAAAATGAAATCCTGGTCAACTCAATAAAAAACACGTTTGCTTGAAGTAAATCTCTTGCAAAATTGAAACAAGTGGATTGTAAGTTTTAAGTTGCACCAAAATTTGAAGTGTGGCTTGTAAATTTTTGCTTAAGTTTAGAAATGGATTTGTTTTTGTTGATTTTAAGCACCAAATGAAAAGTTAAGCCTAAACTTGCAATAAACAAAAGTTGTTTTGTTCAATTTTATAGCACCAAACACAAATTTTGATCCTAAGCTTGCAAGAAAGCAAATTTTGTGTTGTTAAGTTTTAAAACACCAAAAGGAAGTTTTTTATTTTAAAGAAATTGGTTTTTAGACCTGCATAAGAGACAAAAAGTTAGTAAAAATCGAACCTATGGTGGGCTTCCACAAGCCTAATTTTTTTTCTTTTTTTTCGGTTATAGGGTCATTTTTACAACATTCTGTTACAATAGCGCTACTCTGTGTTTAAACAAAAGCGCTATTTAACACAAACGTGCTAAAAGAAGAAAATAACAGAGAAGACAAAAGCCCTCAAACAGGTTCAATAGCGCCAAAACAGGGTCAAAAGCGCTCAAACAATGTCAATAGCACTAAACTCGGTACAATAGCGCTATTGTAAGAACAATATTGCTAGAACAACAAGTTGCAATAGCGCTACAACGTGATCAATAGCGCTAAAGCGCAACTTGTGTCTCAAGTTCAACATTCAAACATGTTAGTTGTAAAAAAAAAATGTTTTTTTAGGTGTTTAGATTCATGTCGAGTTCACCAAATGATGCTCTGCAAAAAGGGAAGGTTAGTCAATGATAACCAAACACAAACAAGAAGAAAAGACAAACTGTTAGTGTCAGAAATCACAAACAAAATACTTTTCTACACAAGCATATCAAAAGAGATATCAAAAGCATGATAAAATATCTAACTAAGAAGGTAAATATCATGAGGCATCTCCAAATGCCTCCTAACATGCTCTTGGTTTCTTCTCCTTTGTTCCTCTCCTCTCCAAGTTCCAAAATAGTGTAGCTCTCAGCAACTTTTTGCACTATGGATGCTTATGGAGGTTTGAGATTGAAGTATTGCTCTAAATATAAATAAAGAAGCTAATACTAAGCTATTGATACTAAAATGATTTATTTTATCCAAAATGACAATATATGAGTTGATTATGCTAAAATGCTCTCTCCAAATGCCTATAGCTTAAATGCATACAAGTTTTCAGGATTTGGATTATGAAGAAATGAGCTCTATTTATAGAAAAAATGGAGCAATGGACGGTTGAGATTAAGTAATCTCAACAAGGGTCAGGATTGAATGATTTCAAATCCATGTGAGAGCTTTCAACCCAATCCCAGGATGACAAGTGTCAATGTGAGATAGGTTGAGAGGAGAGGGAATAAACATTAAATGCTTGACATGACCTTGAAAGTTAAGGTTAAGGTTAGTTGAATGAATAAACTCTTTATTCAAAGAATAAAGCTTTTATCCAATGGATAAACTCTTGTGCAAAGGCAAAAGGGATAAACATGGTTAAAGCAATAAATGCTTGAGGAGACCCATGAGTGCAAGTTGAAATAACCGTGAATGGTTATGTAAGAGCCATTAATGGTCATGTAAGAGTCATTAGTGGTTTTGGAAGACTTTGGAGGTTAAATTGTTGAACACACAAAGCATTAAATGCTTTTCAAAGACTTTGGAGTCTTTGAGAAGTGACTTAAAGTTGCTTAAGAATGTGACAATAATTAGGGGATGGATTAGGCTAATTAGGAAGAGGTTAGAAGAATCTAGAAGGGGGTTTAGGAATGCAATTGGATTTGGTGGGTGAGGGAAAATAGGATTTTTATTAAAATAAAATTAGTTTATTTTAATAAATGTGTGCAAGTTGCATTTGTAGGAAAATGCAAGTGGGTGGATAAATGATTTAAATAAATGTTTGATTTAATTTATTTAAAAGAGGAAAAAGGGGATTAAATGAAATAAATAGATTTTATTCATTTAATTGATTTGAATTTGGTATAATGAATTAATTAAAATAAATTGAATAATTTATTTAATTAATAGGAGAATGTTTGAAGATGAATTAATTAAATATTAATTTAATTAACTGATGGCTAGTGGATTTTTAATCAAATAAATAGCAATTATTTATTTAATTAAGCTGGATAGATTTGTGTGACTACACCTACAAATGCAACTTGCACACATTTATTAAAATAAACTAAGTTTATTATAAATAAAAATCCTATTTTCCCTCACCCACCAAACCCACTTGCAAATTTAATGCCCTTCTAGATTCTTCTAACCCCTTCCTGATTAGCCTAATCCATCCCCTAATTATTGTCACATTCCTAAGCAACTTGGAGTCACTTCTCAAAGACTTCAAAGTCTTTGAAAAGCATTTAATGCTTTGTGTGTTCAACAATTTAACCTCCAAAGTCTTCCATGACCATTAATGGCTCTTACATAACCATTTATGGTTATTTCAACTTGCACTCATGTGTCTCCTCAAGCATTTATTGCTTTGACCATGTTTATCCCTTTTTGCCTTTGCACAAGAGTTTATCCATTGGATAAAAGCTTTATTCTTTGAATAAAGAGTTTATTCATTCAACTAACCTTAACCTTAACTCCCAAGGTCATGTCAAACATTTAATGCTTATTCCCTCTCCTCTCAACCTATCTCACATTGACACTTGTCATCCTGGGATTGGGTTGAAAGCCCTCACATGGATCTCAAACCATTCAATCCTAACCTTTGTTGAGATTGCTCAATCTCAACCATCGATTGCTCCATTTTTCCTATAAATAGAGCTCATTTCTTCATAATCCAGATCCTGAAAACTTGTATGCATTTAAGCTATAGGCATTTTGAGAGAACATTTTAGTGTAATCAACTAATAATATTGTCATTTTGGTTAAAATAAATCATTTTAGTATCAATAGCATAGTATTAGCTTTTTATTCATATTTAGAGCAAATACTTCAATCTCAAACCTCCATAAGCATCCATAGTGCAAAAAGCTGCTGAAAGCTACACTATTTTGGAACTTGGAGAGGAGAGGAACAAGGGAGAAGAAACCAAGAGCATGTTAGGAGGCATTTGGAGATGCCTCATTGTATTTACCTTCTTAGTTAGATATTATCATGATTTTGATATCTCTTTTGATATGCTTGTGTAGGAAAGTATTTTGTTTGTGATTTTTGACACTAACAGTTTGCCTTTTCTTCTTGTTTGTGTTTGGTTATCATTGACTAACCTTCCCTTTTTGCAGAGCATCACTATGCAACCAATACTTTGTTCTTTGATCCTACGAGAGTGTCAAACTGAGATAGGTGAGTCTACTCATGAGTCAAGTGATCACATAACACATCAAATGTAGGCATGGTGAAGCGTGTACCCAAGGCATCCATAGTAGAATAAAATATGGAAGCAAATATCTGATAGGGACCTCGAATCTTAGAGAGAATCACGTAGATACACTCTGTGTCTGTCTTATTTTTACCACAACTGTGGAGGATAGATCTAGTGGTTTTAAAATTATTCAGAAAGTCCTCAATGTGAGGAAAGGACTCAGGTAATAAGGAAGAGAGCTTCGCCTAAATCTATAATGCTCTAAACTCATTGATGATACCAAAGAGATCATCAAATTTCGACCACATAGCTCGAGGAGTGAGAAAACCATCAAGGCAAAAAAGCAAGTTGTCTAAAACATGTAAGGAGATGACACCCATAGGCTCATCCATCTTATTCATGTGGTGAAGAATCTCAAAAGGATGTTGTAATCGAGGCTGGACCTCATCTAAACAGGACCACAATCCTTTTGATCTTATAAGCCTCATCATACGAGCTTTCTAGAGGTGATAGTTATGTGATGTAAGAAGCTCAACATAAGGTTCTGCCATGTGTACATGTACCTATATTTGCTCTTGTGTTGTTTAATTAAGTGATCTTTCAGACTAGACAGAGGATGCAAAAGAGTTTTTTTTTTTTTTTTTTTTGAGTTTTAGGTGTTCTGATTTTCTAAAGTAAATTACAGAAAGTAGAAAATAACACCCCCCACAAGATGAAAAACCAAACCTCAGGACAATCTCAAAGCCATAAAGAAAGGCAAGAGAAAAAAAAATGCTTCAAACAATATCTTGTGTACCTGGTAAAAATTCTGGAACAAGGAACCTCAAATCTGAATAGGGCTCTCCAATACATTTTTGACGCCTATTCGTTTGTTGAAAAAGGAGACTGTTTGCCCAAGTTATGGCTCCCAGAGTGCAGAAAAGAGATCTAACTTTGACAACAAAAAATAGGTACAAAATGAAACAATCAGCAAACCTCACCTACAAATCTGGATAGTTCTCGGAAAGAGCTTTCCAATGATATATGATACATCAAAAAAGGTCTCCGTGAGCTCCCGATATTGCAAAAAAAACCCCAGCTAGGTTGAAAAAGGGACTTGGTAAAAAAAATCCCCCCTGCTGGGTGGCACCACCGGCTAAGCTGAGGAAAGGTGGCGATGGAGCGGAGGGCAGTGGCGGTGCTTGGGCGCTGGGCGGCGGGGACTCTTCGGGTGGTGACAGTTTGGAGACCACCGACCGAGGCAGTGTAGGAACCGCAGGCAGCGTTAGCACAGGTAGCTGACCGTGGTGGTCTTGGAGATCGCCGACGGCTCCAAGGCTGGCATAGTAATGGATTGGCCTGGGCAAGTCGTTAAACTACCCTAATGTATTTTTTTATTTTTGTCTCGAAAAACATGCCCAAGAAGGGCAAAAATCAATGTTTTTTGGTAGAGCCACAGTTGTCCAAATTAGACAAATTTTATATGAAAATGGGGGGTTTTTGGGTGTTCTAAGCTCAACGGTGAGGTCCTTTTGAGCCCAAAATTCCCATAAACAAAGAAGCACCCCAGATGCAAATAAAAACTTTGAAAAAACCGAAACCCTGGCCTCCAAAAAATCTTCTAAAAAATCAGGAACAAATAGCAGCAGATGTAGGCTCTGATACCATGAAGAAGTTGAGAAATACAACTTCAGAGATCCCAAGAACACCTGCAAGCAAAATACCTGTCACAAGAGAAGAATGGAGGCAAAAATCAATAATGGCTTTGAAGAAGAAGATTATCATTCAGAGAGAGAATAAATAAAAAGTACAATACAATCCTTATAAAAGGAGAATATGCAACCCTAAAGGGATAAAGTGTATTTAATAATTAGAATAATTATTAAATACCTACCATATTATTAAATGCCTAAGTTTAGCTTAAGCATAGAGGATAATAGACTAATAATTAAATAAGTAATTATTAGCTAATACATGATAACTCTAACACACACCCACACCCACACACACACACACACACACACACACACACAAGTTAGTTGTATTTACTATTTTTGGGATTTTTATGTACACATGTTCTTCACATTCTCCTGTACAATTATAGGTAGCATAGTGTTGATAATTAATTTATGATTTTTTAAATGTATTTTGAATTGATTATGGTATGTTATTTTTTAGGTGAATTTGGTCAATTAGAGTCATACATAAATGAAAAATCCCCCCCCAAAAAAGATTTCATCTATTTGCTTCATTTGAGTGCCTATATCAAAAACTCCATAGTATTAATTACTCTCATGTTTATGTTTTTAACAAGAAACCTATAAGGGTTGAAAATGCGTGTTTATACCATAATTCAAAATTTACATATAAACATAACCTATAATCTTGCAATTTCATGTTCTATAATTATTTGTCTATTTTACTATGACCTAAGAATTAACCATGACCTAGTATTTTATATTCAATGTACCCCTTCCAATAGTACAACCTCACATGCAAACTTAAGGAATTCAATTCCCCATTTTATTTTATTCATACACTCAGAATCATATTGTCTTTTCATCATGATTATGAATGGAACCCAAGGCTTCAAGTAATATGGGTCGATCACCAACCAAGTTCTTGTTCCAAGGTGGAGGCTCCCTAATCCCAACATCACATAATCCAAAATCCATCTCAACCTGCACCTTTAACTTCGTTTGATCAAAGTTTCTACCACAACTTGAATGAATTTCATGTTTACCCTGTAGCGATGAGCCCAAGCCATCAAGGTCTCCTTGAGAACTAGCCAAATTGCATGAAGCATAACATTACTCGATTGTTGAAGATTTTTGCCAAACACATAATAGAGATCTTGTACAATAAGGCAATTGCCTCTTCATGGTCACCAAATGACTACGATATCCATTATCTCAACACAATTTAGAATTGTAAATAATATGGGTTTTTATCCAAATATTACCATTTTGGCTCAAGTGTAGTCATTTATATATTTACTCAACAAAAAAATAGTATCATTCTCACAAGAAGAAAGTTGATTGTAAATGCCATATGAAACCTATATGATTATTCATTGTAAAAGAGTAGTAGATCAAATGTTATTCTTTGACATGTGCTAGAGGAGTTGTCTATCATATAATCTACATTCTTGTTAATTACCATGTTCACAATTTGAATTGTTTCCTTAATCACTTCTCTAAATACAAGGCCGCTAGTGAAAGATAACATCTCATCAAGATTTGGCCATCATACATGCATTCTTTTGTAACAATTTTAGTATTTGTTTCCTTGAAGGACACAAAAAAAGAAACCACATTCATTATAATAATGCAATATCACCATGCTATGTAGATAGTTATCTCATTAGTAACAAGATATCATTAAATAAAAAAGGTAAATTTTTTAACCAATTTAAATTATTTCTAGATAGATGCCCCATGTAATGGCCTATGCTAAAGTTAATGGTGTAGGGAGACTCTCCCTTTCAAACCACACATGAAAATCCATAAATGATTTGACTTAAAAATAATGTAGCGTACTCCCCTATCACAAATTAACTTGGAAGAAACAAGAGATTAAATTAAAAAACATGCAAGACTTGTTTCTTGCTCTCAATTGAAATTACATAGTTGTTCTAAAATTGCAATGCTTTTAGCCTTAAGGGCAACATACATAAATCTGAAATGTGATTTCAAAATTAGAAACACATGCAAGAGAAAACCACAAGGAAATTTTTAACCTTCAAATCTGAAAATAATTCTTCAACCCTTGAGCCCCAATTTGTTCCCCTAACTTTGATCTTCAACTTGCAAACTAAAAAACTGAAATCCCCAACTCAATCCCTAAATATATAGACTCATGAGGGTATAGCAATTTGAGTTGGCCATTTCTCCCAAAAGATGCATCTTTTAGGAAACTACTACCATCCCAGTTAAGGATCTCACAAGAGGTTGTTAAACCATGTCACGAATCCCGAGGGAATATGCTAGACTCGTACCAACAATCTACTCCTCGACGTTACTTGAGGGGATTCAAACCTGCAATCTCGCTCTAATACCACTTATAGAGAGTTGAGTTGGTTGTGTTATCCCAAAAGATGCATCTTTTAAGGAAACCGCTACCATCCCAATTAAGGATCTCATAGGAGGTTCTTAAACCATGTCATGAATCCTGAGGGTATATGTTAGACACATACCAATAGGGGGCTCAAAATACCACCATAAAACATTATCATGGGTCAAAAAAAGGTTCCAAAAGACCATAGTAGAAATCCATACAACCCCAACTCAGTGGACAACTTGGAATACAATAAATGAATCACATGGTCACGACTTTCTTATCTAATTATGTAATTGTAATAAATATGCTCTATAAGTCCTTCAAACCCCAAAAATAGCACATGCAAAGACATGAAAGCTTGGGTGCCCCAATCTAGTAAGTGTGCAAGTGATATGTGTCAACATGAACATCCATGAAAGACAAAAGGTACTAATTTCCAAAATATACACTTAAGTTTGGGATTCTTCTAAGATTCTCTATCAACCGCCATTGACAAGTGTCCACAATTTTCTTCCACCTTCCAAATTCGGTCCATTAGTCAAGGATCCCTTCATTGTGCTTTGTAACCTCCACCAACACATGTCTAACTCCCCTGTAAGATGCTACCTTAAGGACGGCCAAAATATTTATTAAATATTTAGGCCCCAAATACATTAAATTAATTTGTCATAACATTATTCTGAACATTGCATAAAAATTAAATAATTTTTTTTTTGGTTGATCCAAGATTGCCCTTACACCATCAGATGGATTCTCTTGCATCAGTTAACCAATGTGTTTGCATGAGTATTTCCTTCCCTAAATACATGTCTAATAGTATAGGGCTCAAGATTACTGAAAAGAGTCCATATTTGACTCAAAATTATGCTATCACCTTTTTATCTATAATTTTATATCCCCAACTATGAACAAGTTTGTAATCCTATTAGGAGTGCAATGAAATGACCATTATTTGTCCCCTGCCCTATTCCTTTTAAGCTAGTTTCAATTATATGATGTGTGTGTGTGTGTGTATATATATATATATGTATGTATGTATGCATGTATGTATGTGTATATATATGTGTGTGTGTGTGTGTGTGTGTGTGTAAGGAGAGAGAGAGAGAGAGAGAGAGAGAGAGAGAGAGAGAGAGAGAGAGAGAGAGAGAGAGAGAGAGAGAGAGAGAGAGAGAGAGAGAGAGACTATTATTTATTAGTTAGTTTAGATAGTCCATTAAAACAAATTTAAACATATAAGCATCAACCTACATATAAACGAAACATAAAAAAATGAACATGGTAATCGATTGTAGTGAGTAGTTTAATCCATATGATGTCTTCAAAGGATAGAAAGTAAAACTATTTAAAGCCAACATTTATTTTTAAAATAAAAATGCTAATTGTAAAGTAAATAAAACATGTAATAAATTAAATAATATCATTATTTTTATATATGTAGTAAATAAAATAGTTTGATAATAAACTAAAGTAAAGAAATTAATTTTATTAACTAGTATACTTATATTTAGAATTGTAGACACCCATTTATGTCTATTTAATTAAATAGATATTTGATACTTATTTGATTATCTAACCATCATTCAACTATTAATTAAATTAATATTTAATTAATTCATCCTAACTATGTTCTTATATTAATTAAATAAATTATTCAATTTAATTCACTTAACCATATTCTGACAATTAATTAAATAAATAAAACATATTTGTTTAATTAACCCCTACTCACAATTAAACAAATTAACATTTATTTAAATCTCATCTCTTGTCTACCCCAACTATAATGACAATAATAATACCTCTAATTGAAATCTCAATCCGAAGTTTGGACATTCATATGGTAGAGTTTACTATTCTCATGGCTGGTGTTCATTTAATTGTCAATCCAGGAACGTAAAACTTGAAATGGGTCTGCAATATATATGCACTAAGCTCCTTAAATGATTATTCTGTATTACTGCAGGAAAGGTAGGAATGGAAATCATAAAAGGCTAAATGAAAGCTTTACAAAACTCTGCTGAAATGATCTAATGAAAATAACAGGAATCACACCGTTCTGCCTTGGCTGCAGGAACAGTCAACGGATCTATTTCCAGTGGCTGCACGAACAATCCAATCATGAACTTCTACTGCAACTAAGTAAAAATTAACTTCACTAATCATAAACACAGGATCACTCACCAAGTGGGCCCCCTTGGATGAGTGATATCAAACTCTCAGCAAAGAACTATTAATAGATCAGAACAACATATTCTTATTCATTTCTTCTTGAAAAAATGATTACATATTTTTCAAAAAGAGAAAATTCAGAACGCTTGACAAAACTTTGCTCAATTCCTTTCCATTCTGTCTAACTCTCGGAAAGAAGGAAGAGCTTATTATAAAGAAAAGATAAACTACAATTGACAACTCAAGTTACGCCTAGAAGAAGAGGCAGATAGCTGCAGATGAAGGGGATAACAGAGAGCTTGGCTGCAGGAACTGTGGATCTGAAACCGAACCACAATCTTTGCACGCCACAACGATATTTTGCAAATTAAATATGCACCAGAGTTAAACTCCCATGGTGAAGTACAACTGCTCCGATTATGCCATACATTGCACTCGCTTGAATCTCCTTCAGTTTGACCTCCAACTATCTGAACGTGATTCTCCAGTCCTTAGGTGCGAAAGAAAATCCTCCACCGCAACATCAATTATTATCTGCACTAAAACAGAAACAACATACAAGGACATGCATATGTATCTTACTTAACTAATACATTCATTAACTCACATATGAAATCATCCCAAATAATTCGCATATCATAGGGACAAATCATTTGGCTGTAGGAATAAATTGGCATGGCTGCAGGAATTAACCAACAAAGTTCAAACATGACTTCTCGAGTTCAGTTTTAAAACATGGATTACATATAGTCAATTCACAATACCTTACTATCACAATGCAACCCAAAAGATACCAAAAACCTAAGAGTCTTGATAAAAAACATGTCAGTACATCGACTTATCATCTCTCACATTTAAATAAATAAATATTTATTTAAATTCCCAAATCCCTCACTCACTTGCACTTTCTAGAAAATGCAATTTGAACACTAACCCTTCTCCTAATCATGTCTAAACCCCTATTATTAGCCTAATCACCCTTTAATAGTTTGCGCATTCCTAAACCAAAGTTTAAACCAAAACCCATCAACTCAAACCTTTAAATGGCTTCCTTTAAAGTCTTCAAGCCTTTAATGGTTTCCTTCTAGAGTCTTCAAGTCTTTAATGACTTTCTTTAAAGTCTTTAAGACTTTAATGGTTTCCTTCTAAAGTCCTCTCAAGTATTTAATGGCTTCCTTTAAAGTCTTCTTAAGCCTTTAATGGTTTCCTTCTAAAGTCTTCTTAAGTCGTTAATGGCTTCCTTCAAAGTCTTCAAGCCTTTAATGGCTTCCTTTTAGAGTCTTCTTAAGCCTTTAATGGCTTCCTTTAAAATCTTCAAGCCTTTAATGGTTTCCTTCTAGAGTCTTCAACCCTTTAATGGCTTCCTTTAAAGTCTTTAAGCCATTAATGGTTTCCTTCTAAAGTCTGTCCTTAAACATTTAATGGCTTCCTTCAAAGTCTTCGAGCCTTTAATGGCTTCCTTCTAGAGTCCTCTTAAGCCTTTAATGACTTCCTTCAAGTCTTCAAGAATTTAATGCTTTGCCTCCTTCTCCTCTCAAGTCTTCCCTTATTGGCACTTGTCAACATGTGATTGGCTTGAAGGAGAGCACATGGGTTGAGGATCAATACTTCCTCAAGCAATCATAACCCTTCCTCAATCAACTCAATCCCAACCCTTCATTTTCCCACTTTTCCTATAAATAGATCTCATTCCTTTATTGTTGAGGAGACTTGAGGAGACACAAATAAGAGTTATTCATGCATTGTTACTTTGCTTAGAATTTGAATGTTTTGTAGGAAGTCTTTGTATTATGTTTTAGCTCTTCCACTAGTTGGAATTGCTATTTAACATTAATACTCCATTCACATCTTCAAGCATTCAACACTTCACATAATTAACCATCTCCCATCCTCCATTTGACATCCATTTGTGCTAGTGCTAAAGTTGAGGGCATACCTCACATAGCAGCAGGATCTTGGAGAGGAGGAGGACAAGAAAGAGCCATGGCATAGGGAGCATCATGGGAAAGTAATTTTGTTTTATTTATTTCCTAACTAACCCCTTGTGTTAATCTTCTTTAATAATGTTTTGGATGGATTTGTCTTCATGTTTTTCTTATGGTTGAAAGCTCTTACTAAAATGATTTCCTATTGGTTTATGCTAACCTCCGTTTTCACAGCGTTTCATTTGGTGAACCTGACATGAAACTTAGCTTTCCACTTGCGAAATTGCATTTACTTGAAAGCTTCTAAAGCTTTTTCAAAAATCCATTTTTTGTGTTCAATTTTGTGTTTTTTTAAGGATTTGTGTGTTTTTTATTTTTTATTTATTTTTAATTATTTATTTGTTAATTTAGTTTTTATTTATTTTATTTTATTTTATTTTTATTTAGTTTTTAATTTTTTAAGTTTTGTTTGTTTTTTTAATTATTTTATTTTATTTTATTTTTTCTGTTGTTATTTTCATTTGTATTTTTTTTTGTTCGTTTAGTTTTATAATTTGTTTTGTTTTTGGTTTAGTTATAAAATTTGTCTTGTTTGATTTTATTTGCTAGTGAATTGTCTAACGAGGGTGCCGCCGCAGGATCTAAAAGAGAAGCGTTAACAAATTGTTTTTGTAGGATAACTCACATTTTGCAATGATGGCTTGAAAATAACTTTTATTCGTATTGCATAAAATCTTGCAAATTCACATTTTGCTATCTTTGTTAAAAAGAACCATCATTTTGCTATGTTGGTAAAAAGAACCATCATTTTACTATCTTCGTTACAAAGAAAAATAATTTTTCTATCTTGGTTAAAATGAACAAACACATTTTGTAATGTTGGCATAAAATGAACCTTCACGAGTTATTGACAAAGAACAATTTCATATTTTGCTATCTTGGTTTAAAAAGAATACTCAATTTGTCATTTTTAGGGTTTAAAAAGAACAATCAATTTGTCATTTTGGAATTGAAAACTCACACTTTTGTATTGCAAGTGGTTAAAAAGAACATAACACTTTTCATTCTTTATTTCAAGCAAACAACGTTATCGATTTTATGCGTTCATACAAACGGTAAAAAGAACAAACACATTTTGCGATGTTGGCATAAAAAGGATCTTCATGCGTGATTGAAAATTATAAATTCACATTTTGCTATGGACTAAAAAGAACAAGTGTACATTGTGATTGGTGCATTTGCACATTCTGTTAGCATAAAAGCCATTTTTCATTTTTTTAAAAGGCCTACCAAGTGACACATGACCCTTGGGACAACCTTAAGCGGTGAATCCTTCAAGCCACTATAGAAAAGGTGAGAGATAAAGTTGTAACCTTAGGTATATCTGTTCCTACAGTGTAACTTGTTGAAAGGATGTATGGGCCCCACCGTAAGTTACTAGGCTCTTAAGTGAGTCATTGCGGAATGAACTTACATCTAAAGCCATCGAACATTACTAAAACCTTTTTAGTGTAGAGACCCACCCATTCTATTGATTGAGTTTTACGGTAGTTTCAATGCAAGGGCGTAGCTAGTTTTGCCCCCAAGATACTCCCCATATGTGTTTCCTTGAGTTGAGATATAAATTTTTGGGTTGTACAAGTTTTCAACTTCCAAAAAGAGGGTGATCGGATCATCCTTCTAGTCCTGGAGGTCCCTATCTATCCGCTCTCACAAAGATGAAAATACAACACACTCCTTAAGGTGTTGCGTATTGGATTCAAAGAAGCATTAAGTGTGGGCTGAAGTTACTACAATTGGCCATCCTTAACGATAAAAATCGATTGATTTGTCTTCGTTTGTTTAAGACTAGTGGAAATTTGGGTTGAATTTGGTCTAAGAACATACACATTTCATCAAATTCATTTCAAAGTTACCCTACCAAGAAAAGATGTGTTCATGTGCTTGATGTGTCTTCTTGTCAAAATCAAACATTCAAAACAAGTATATATCATCAACTGATCAAAACAAAATCTTCAAACAAGAACAATCTTGCACAAACATCAATGCTTAGGGTTTGGAAATTTCTCAAGTATATCAAGAAATCCATCTACCCCCATTTTAAGAAGAAGAAACCTAAAGAAAGTCCAGAAAAGAAGAAGTTTTGTGTACAAAAATTGTAAGCTCTTGTTGAAACATCGAACATTCATACACCATTATCAAGACTTTGAAAATGGTTTTACAATAGATTTTGAGCTAGAACCTTTAATATCACAAGCTTTTTTCCAAAGAAGAGCCTTAACACAATCACACAATAGAAGTCAATACATTCCACCATCCTACATTCCACATCCAGAAATCTCCTACTAAAAATTCCAAAATCACAATTCATTCAACTTTCAACATTAACAAGTTTTGTCCTTAGTCTCTTTTAGATCTTTCACATCTTGTCAACAGATCAACTTATTAGTATATCTCTAACATCTAGGGTCCATCATCCTAAGAGGCCATATTAGTCATCTATGGTAGGTAAAACAAACTCTTGAGTGCATCCTCTCATAGTTAGATAGCTTGTGGATGTCAATCACAACACTCGCTATACCTTACCTCAAAACTGTTGTACACCAAAGTAAAGATCTTAAGAGTAAATTATTGATGAACTTGTGGTCTTGAGAATCATTCAACCACAACAACCAATTTATCCCATTTTAGTCAAACATTGGAGCGATAGAAAGAGTTAGGCCATCACAATCTTCACAATCCCGCTTTCATAAACATATTTTACATGGTTGAGACTAGATCCATGAGGCATAAGCAAGTAGAATCACAACATGAATTAGAGGATGATGAAACTGTCAATCCTTTTCACCATAAAGAATTTGTAGGAGAAGAAGATCCACAAACTCCTACACAAGAAGAAATAAAACAAGCAACTAGTAATCCTAGGTTCAACAACATCTTTGACATGATCCTCAAAGGGAATGCAAATGCTCACTTTCTAAAACTCGCACAAGAAGTTGCAAAAATCCCTCCTTACTATGATCTTTCTCAAGTATTAGAAACAAATGATCAAGCGGAAACTAGTAAACATTGGAACAGGGATCAAAACAATTGCAGGCAATAAAATACCCATAACTATGACAACAATCAATACCAAAATGACGACCATGATTATATCCCACCTGTTAGCATAAATCAAGAAGGAAGACTAAGAGGGGGGGGGTGAATCGGTCTTCACCGGATCACAACAAATTAAACTTCAAAACATAAACTGATAGACTGCAGCAATAACAGATAAGCAAATTAACAACACAACACACAACACCAATATTTTTGACGTGGAAAACCGGGTTAAGGGAAAAACCATAGTAAGATGATATTCGACAGTAGTATGTGAAAATATTACAACGGGGAATGCACATGCATTCAGGCACATTGCCTAGAGATCATTGCTCAAAAGATATATGCCCGGAAGGCTACAACCCTTAGGGAAGTCTCACTTACATACAATATGATCTAGACTACAATTCAAAAGGAATGAACTGCAATGATAGCATCTACAAATGCCTAATGACAGTTTCAGTTAAGCACAATTGTCTACTCTACAACACCATTCTCACCACAACACTTCACTGAATATAAATCTCTTTTTCGCACATTCAACTCTCTCTGATAATGCAGACACACAATTTCCAACACACCAAATTACATAGGCATCTCACCTATATATACAAATCATCAACCTTGATAACAAGGTTGGCTAAACCCTCAACCCTCAACTCACAATTACAAAAATTACATTGCATGATACAAAGATCGACCATCGGACTAATATTATGATTTCCATTACATAGAATGGACCTAATTCAAATTCCCAAACGATTACATCACCGAAAATCCCTCCAAGATCAACCACAAGACGCTACACCACCAAAAATACCGCATAACACGAAAATCATCATCGATTCATAGAAATCACCAAAAACTCACACAACGATCAATGCGGATCGCCAAAATAAATAGGACATGACTAGGAAACACCAACAAGCACGTTAGAATCATATAGAACAGTTGCACCAATGCCTCTTTTCAAATATTCATCGGTCAACATCTCAAAGCTCAAGAACAGAACCAATCAACAACTGTCACGATGAAAGATAACTTGCAGAGAACCAAATAACAAACCATCTGAAATGAAGATACACAAGATCATCCCAAACAATAATCCAAAGTCTCAACACAATATCTGATCACATCGGAATATACCGGATTAAATACCAGATTTTGCAAAATAGTGATCAACAAAACCAAACTACAAAACTGGATCAAAAACTCTTCCCAAACTCATTGGACTAGACCATAGGAATATGTTGACATCAATGACAACAACTTATCCTAGTAGCAACAATGATCAACCAAATCCAACAATCTCTCCAATAATCCAACAACCCCAACACAGATAGTTATCTTATGACAACATATAAATGATCTCTCCCAACATATAACAAAATTAGGGAGATCGCAAAAAAGGTATTCTCGAGAGGATATTTGTCCTTATCCATTTGATAGGAACATAATCATGCCACCTCTTCCTAGGAACTTTGAGGCTCCCAAGTTTGACAAATACAAAGGAAAGGGTGATCCTAGGGATCATGTTCGTGAATTTTACACAGCCTGCTTTGAGGCTGCTCATAATGAAACATACTTAATGTTCCTCTTTCCTCAAAGTCTAGGAGGATCAATTATGCAGTTGTTTTCAGGGTTGCCAGGTGGAATCTGGACATTTATTGACTTAGTTCAAAACTTTGTTACTCGTCATGCACATAACATTGAACATGATGTCTCCATTGCTGATTTATGCAATACTAAACAAAAAAATAGAAGTTATTCTCAACATTCTTGCAAAGGTGAGGACATGGGTTTCTAGAAAACGTTCCTTCCACATTCCCGAGGAATAATTAGTCGAAATATTCATTTCAAACTTAAATGAAGAAATAGAATTTCACTTTCAAGTCAAATGTTAAGACTCTTTTAAAGAGGTGATATCCCAAGGACTCAAAATTGAGAAAGCTCTTATAAAAAAGGGTTTGGTGAAAATCTTCAAAGACAACAAAGATGGTCCTCACCTGACTTACAATAGTGATAAGATAAAGTTTTGCTCTAAAAACAAGAACATTGTCAACGATGGCATCATTGATGCTAGAACTATGAAAATCGTACAACCTATTGTGAAATTTTCAAGACCAAACATGAACATCAACAATAACCCCACAAAAAACCAAGTGAGCAACACACAACGGGATGTACCTAAAAGTAGGTACACTACATATAAACCAAATCAAACTTACACACGATGTTAAGGAATCTTGTATCATCCAACCTTATCATGCTTCCGATGACGTCCAACTATGAACCTCAAGTAAAACCTCCCTGGTGGAAGGATAATGAATATTGTGAATTTCACAAAGGAATAGGTCATAGAACGAACATTTATCACTGTTTGAAGAACATCATCCAAGATCTTATTGATTGAGGAGAAGTAGAAATTGATGGCATCAACCATAAAAGCTCAAACGCCGACCATACAATGTTAAAAAATCCACTCCCATCATATGAAAAGGGAAGTAACTCTCATCAAGGGAAGAACAATGACAACAATGCCAATTATACTCGAACATCCTATGATTATACTATCAACAATATAACTAACAATACTGAACACATTGCAATGATAACTATCAAAGCCAAGAATCTTCAATACAATGTTGTTACTTGTCGTAGCAAGGTCACACTACAAGGTGTGCCATAAAAAATGACATATGGTCCAAAGCAGTATAACCTTGTTGACCAGCTAGAAAAGACGCATACGCTAATTTCCATCCTTGAGCTTTTGCGATTGTCACCATCACATAAAACAATCTTTGACAAAACTCTCCAAGAAGCATCGATCTCATCCAATATTAATACTGATCAATTTCAAGCCATGGTGGGCAATCTCAAATCATCTCATTGCCTCACTTTCACTTAAAAGGACGATTCATCCATACAACAATTGCATAATGCTCCACTTCAAATTGAAGGTTTCATTAATAAACATCGAGTCAAGCGAGTCTTAATAGACGGTGGAGTTGGTCTGAACATATGCACATTGCAACTAGTAACATCATTGGGATACACATTCAATGCAATGGATGTTAGAAAGAAGATCGCCATCAAGGCCTATGATGATGTAGAATGATCCTCCAAAGAATGCGTCACTCTACCAGTCAAGGTAGGACCTGCAATGAAGGATGTGGTTTTTCAAGTCCTAGATCTACCCCTCCCATATAACCTTAGATTATAAGGAGACTCTAGATACATGCCATGCAATCCAACTCAAAGGATTCTTTTGATACTTTTGAAGATAAAAGAGCCAAAGGAGAGGCATGGATCAAAATTTTTTAGGATCCTATTGAAACAACAAAATCTCAAAGACAAAAGGATATGGCACAAAAGTCACAACGTCCTTCTGATAGAGATGTATCGCCTCCTAAGCCTGAATATGAAGAGAGTACCAACGACGACCTTGATACCTTCGTTCTAACCTTAAACACCACATCCTATGACCTTAACCTAGTCAATGAAATAATGCCACTTATACATCCCCAACTCATTGATTGACACCAACAAGGTCTCCCATGCCTAGATGTGTTCCAAAATTATGATGCAATCATTGACTTCCTCAAACTTCAGGATAACATACCAAGCAGGGATCACAAGGCCGAGCTTTCTATTGAACTCAACATCGTGGCTTACTTCAAAGAGAATGCCAAACCTTTCAATCACAAAAATATAACAATCACAAATGGATCTTTTAGTGAAACCCACATTATGGCACTTCTAGATCCTAAAAAAGTAAAATTAAAAGATGAATCCAATGGTGAAAACATTTCTGAGGCACCTGAGGATGGAAGGTTTGACATTCTACCATTCAACACAAATTAGGAACAATCATCTATCCTTGTGGAAGAAACAAAAGAAATAAATCTAGGAACAATAGAAAATCTCCACATCATACACTTAGCAACATCATTGACTCCAGAAGAAGATCCTAGCTTTGCAAAATTCTTTCAACAAAGACAAATCAACTTTGCATGGTCCTATGCAGACATGTCAAGACTAGATCTAGATCTTGTGATGCATCACTTGATAGTAGCAGAAGGACCGAAATCAGTAAATCAAAAGTTAAGGAAAATGCATCCTCAAATTGCACTCTTAGTAAAGGCTGAACTCAAAAAGTTGTTAGACATTGGTTTCATCAGACCAATTAACTATACAAAATGGATCTCTTATTTTGTACCAGTGGAAAAATCAACTGAGGGCATCTGCATTTGTACAGATTTTAGGGATTTAAACAAAGCTTGTCCAAAAGATGACTTCCCCCTTCCTCACATCGAGATGATTGTGGATATGACTACTAGACATGCATTGCCCTCACGCATGGATGGATTTTTTGGGTATAACCAGATCAAGATAACACCTGAGGATCAACACACTACAACCTTCACTTGTCCATCGAGCACTTACTATTGGATCTATAGTGTCGTAAATTGTACACCCTTGCTAGGGTGGTACAATTTCACACTTAGGTTAGTACCCGCTTTAGTGTGTCTTGCATCTTGCATTTCTAATTCCCCTTTAAGCATTTAATAAATTAATTTAATTAAATCTAAAGTCACGTTTCATCACTTTACATGTTATAAAGTTGGGCCCTTTACCCTAAGCGTGCCCTTTTTCATCTTATTCCTTCAATAAATCATTTGATCATAAACCCTAATTATGTCTTATTTCAACCTTTAAGGCTTGATTTCGCATATCAAAACATCTCAAAATCAGTTGTAACTTTGGGATGCGCTCTAATATCATCATATCTAACGACCCCAAAAATTTGGTGAAAAGTTGGTCGGACCGTGGCGGGAATGCATATGGTCCTTGGCTTTTTCCCCGAAATTTCAGGAGCACAATCCTATGATATAATAATGCTTAACCGCAAAAGATCAGCGGGAAATGCAAATCCTAGGTCAGCCTAAACATAAAATTAAGATCTAGGGTTTCATACTTAAGAGCTCTCTTTCTTCATTTGAAGGGGTCTTCTTCTAAGAATCTAAGAGCAGGTTTTTGGCACATAAGAGCCTTCTTTGTAGCAAAAGAGTAGATCTTTGAAGTCTTCAACAAGATTCATCCACCAAACATTCATCAAGCATCATTTTATCAATTGGGGGCTTTTGAAGTGTAAAGCGGAAAATAATCGAACCCTAGTCGTTCTCCCCTCCCCAACTCCGAGGAGAGAGAAGGGAGAGTCACTAGGGTTGATGGTTTTCACTTAGGAGGGACTTTACATTCAAAAGAGGGGTTGAAACCCACAAGATCCAATCCCACGCAATGCAAGATTGGATTCTATATGAGTTTCAAGGGTTGTGATAGCAAGGATACCCTCTTTTGTAAAGAATGTAGATAGAAAGATTGAGCTAGGAATACATAGAAAGTGAGAAAGATTCGCTTATAAACAGAGATAGGAATATGATATGAAGCTGCGGACCTGGAATTAGCAGTAAAATGTCGAGACGGCGCTGTCCTGCAAATTTGAGCAAAAGTTGATGGGACGATGGCGCCCGGCGTGCACACGGTCCTCCGAAAAATCCGCGAAACGAAGGGGGATCTGTTCATCTCTGCACAAGGATTCTAGATCTTCAATTTCAGCTGCGTACCTGTAACCTACACACAGAAAAGCGAAGACGATTGGGGGGTTAGGGATTAGGGGTTTGCCCTTAGGTCAAACCTCGGTTTTGGAATTAACCAAGAAATGAGAAATGCTTGTAAATGTAATGTAAAACAAGTACTAATACCTTGTTGTAAGGATGTTTGTATCCTTATATGCGAAGGTATAGATGTTGTTGTTTGTTGTATGTTTGTATGCTGTAGTATGTGATCTCCTCTTCAATGGTTGAATCCTTGTCTTGAATGCAACACCTAGCCTTGAATGGAGACTTAGAATGATCAAGTGCTTGAAGGAATGCTTGAATGCTTGAATGCTTGAATAGAGTTTCCACGTCTTGTACACATATGTCCTTCCTCCCTCAAATGGGAGAGGAAATGTAGTTTATATACTTGCCAATTAGGGTTAAAAGACTGATTTTCCCGACCTTAGGCCGACCAGGAAATGTTATTTTCCAAATTGCAAACAAAAAGACCCGAAGTCCCATAGGAGACCGGGCCCAAAATAGGGCCAGGGACCAGGGCGCTGGGCGCCATGGTCCTGGGGGAGCAGGGTGCAAGGAGGATCAGGCCAGGGTGCTGGAAAAATGTAGTTTTTGATGTCGTGAGCAAGTTTCAGGGTCTCCATTCAGGTTTAGTGTTGCGTCGCCATCGTGAAGACCCAAATGCGGTCGAAATTGCAAGTGTCGCAATTTTAGGACGCTACATGAAGATATAGGAGAACAATAGGAGATCACTGACTGAAGATTGGCTTGCACCTCTCCCTTGGGGTTGGGTATGGTTTCATGTTGTTTCCATGTCTTTATAGGAGCTTCACTTTGATTCATATTAATACTTTAGATCACTTTGCATCATGGATTTAGAGCAATTACTTTGTCAATTATAAGCAATTAGGGTATACTCTTTAGGATTGCTCTAGACTATTTGCTTTCATTTTAGGATCTTGCATGTACATGTTCTTGTACACACATTTTCAGTACATTATCGACTATTTGTAGAGGTGAAAATCACCAACATAGGGGTTTGACTAAGGCAAAACCCTATATAGCCACCCCAAACCTTATTTTTCAACTTCAGGTATAGTTTCGGATCCGAGCATCGCTGGAAGTTTCGGGATCAGAAGAGCACACAGAGACAATTTTTGGTTGCATATCTCAGCAAAAACCCTAAGGACAGGGGCATGGCACCTTGGTCCTACCCAGGACAGTGGAGTGGCACCATGGTTGTGCCCTCTATCATCAGGATTTGGCAGAACAGTGTCTTGCAGGCTTCAAAACCCCTCCTGTCAATTGCAGCTCTAGACTTGCAGACTCGGGATAGTGGCATGGCACCCTCGCCCCGAACATTTCTGCTCAGATTTCAGACACAAGTGCACCTCTAATTTTTCCTTCTGATATGTACTTGTTAGTAGTATATCAATTTTCCTTTGATTTGCATTCTCAAATTATGGTTTGCTTGCTTACTTGCATTCTAGGTTAGACTGCATTTTTGTATCAGTCCTCTCTCTCATTTAGAACAAAGGAATAGAAACCCTAAGAGGTAATCCAAAACTCTTTCTTTCTCATAAGAAGTAGCCGAAGTGCGTTACCTCCCTAGGCTCTTTCGTATTTCAAGAGTGTGTATGAGAGTGGGATTAGGGTTTCCATACTTAGTCTCACTTTTTCCCCTACACAGGAACGTGATGCCATTCAGCCTAAAGAATGGTGGAGCTACATATCAGCGTGCTATGACCACTATCTTTCATAACATGATGCATACTTTAATGGAAGACTATGTGGATGATCTCCTAACAAAATCCTTAACAAGTGAGAATCACTTGGTGGTCCTGGACAAGATCTTTGCAATGATAGAACAATACAAGGTTCGTTTGAACCCAAAGAAATGTGTCTTTGGAGTAACCTTCGGGAAGCTCCTAGGATACATTATCACAGATAAAGGAATTGAAGTTGATCCTGCAAAGGTGAAGGCAATTGTAAAAATGACAGCTCCGAAGAACATCAATCAACTAAGAAAATTAAAAGGGAGGCTATAATCCATTCATCAGATCATTGCTCAATTACCTAATAAATGTCATGCATCACACATTTGCTACACAAAAGCATTCAGTTTAAATGGGATGAAAAATGCCAACAAGCATTTCAATAGTTGAAAAACTACCTAATGACACCACCTCTGTTAATACCACCAACTTTGGACATGCCCTTATTATTATACATATCAGTTGCTCCTACAGCCTTAGGGGTACTACTAGCACAACATGATTCAGAAGGAAAGGAATATGCACTCTATTATATCTCCAGAACATTGGTAGGATATGAACTCAACTATACCCCTATTGAGCGTGCATGCCTTGCGATGGTCTTGGCCTCACTCAAGATAAGACACTATATGTTGACACATAAAACCAAGCTCATTGCAAAGATCAATCCTCTGAAATATTTGTTAAGTAAAACAACTCTAACTAGTCGATTCACAAAGTGGGTCATGATCCTGAGTGAATTTGATATTGAGTATGTGGACCGCAAGGCAATTAAAGAGCAGGTAATAAAATATCAACTAACATAAGCTCCCATGGACGGTTATCACCCACTCATATCAACCTTTCCTGATGAAGCAATATTCATGGTAACACCTACACAACAGTGGAAGCTCTACTTTGATGGATCATACAACCGACATGGTTTAGGAGCAAATATTCTCTTCGTCACTCCTCAAGGTCATAGCATCCCAAAGTCATACTAACTAAAATTTCCATGCACAAACAACATAGCAAAGTATGAAGCCTTGATCACTATTATCACTAAGGTTTGCACCCTAGCTAAGCCTAGATTCAGCTAACCTATGACATATGAGACTACTTCTAGGTTGTGGGTACCCTATAACAGAAGTAGACTTCCAGAGAGGGATGGTTCCCCTTAAAATCTCCTAAAACTACTAATTATTGACAAATAAAAGGGATAGAGGATACTTTGAAAAATAAATTCTACTACTAACTTGTGGTGATGCACCCAAATGTTTTGATTTCTGATTTTAAAGTGGTTGATTACAACTATATCAACTAGAAAATAGTTATTATTCACAACCTAGCAATGTCTAAGTGGATCATAAACATTTTATTAGAGTTGTTCCTGAATTTTGAATTTCAAAATATTGGCTCCCTCTAACCCGCTGACTCAACTGGTTGGTTGAGTGTGTTGGCTGCTTCTTTGTCCCTTGAATTCAGTTCTAACTGATTATGAATTTTAAAATTAGTTATGTTGGGCAAGCTCACTTGAAATATCCACAAAATTAGGGTCAAGACTGAATATTTTGAGTTGATTTGCCTCCAAACTCCCCCTTGGTTGATGACTCACACCTTGAGAGCTTTAAATCAAAGGTAGGACTGCTTATTTGACCTCAATAACCTCCTCAAAATGTGGGATTTTGTTTGTGGACGACCTCTTTTGGTTCAGATTTGAATTTAAACTTGGTGACATCAACAATTCTCTTGAATTTGAAATTCAAAACTTGCCAACATGCACTTCTCATCATAATGTATTATAAGTGTTTCATGACATTGACTGTCCCCTCTATTTCAAACTTATGGCACTATCCTGAATGACTAAACTTGAAGCCACTGCTCTTTATCCTTAAACAAAAATCACTGTGACCTTTTCTTTATTGTTCTTTACTATCATTTGTGGTTCTAAATTCTCTGTCCCCTATTTGGTGCATGCATGTTCACTATTACTCATTATCATGAGATCACTGCCATTTTTTTTTTTTGGAATTCTCTGATAATGATTCATCCTTTCATCACTTCTTTTTTGACTTGGTTTTGATCCCCGTGTTATAGTTGCTATGTCATTTTGTAGTGACTTTTAGCAGTGACTTATAATCATTCACTGTTCAAAGGACTGTGATCAAACTTTGAGCTTTGTGAATGAGATGAACTATATCCTTTCCTAGAACAGTACTCACTGATTTTCTAAAACTGACTTGTATTATGGAGATTATACATTCTTACTTCAAATCTTGAAGGGCTTTAATAGCATGAATCCTTCATCATTTGATATGATTGCATTTTGGACTGTTTTGAATGCTGCCCTTAGGTGAGGCCTATAACTTATTTTGTGTTCTCTTGACAGTGATACAGATCTCTGTGCATTAGCTTTAAAAGCTGCCTTTGTATGACTGTTCTTCATGATTGGTTTTTAGGTGCAGGATACAGTCTTTGATGGTTACTGCAGTCATTCTTCTTGAGGATTCTCAATCAACACAAAGCTTTATTAGAACACTGATCACCGTGATATATTCTTTTTGCCTCTATGCGCTGCTATGGTTTTGTGACTTACAAGCTTTTCAAACGAATCACTGTTTTTCGCCTTATGATTCCTCCCACTTAGTCATCATTGTTTGTACAATTTGTTGTTATTCCTTAAGCCTGCACTTTAAGCTACTATAGCATCTATATTGGCAATGCTTTCTATTCCTTGAATACACTACTACGGTCTTCTCTTCATAGTGTTGCTTTAATGACTGTCTTATTACTGCTAGAAGGTTTCAACCATGCCCATATTGACTGTAAAAGTCTGTGATACCTCCTTATTGTTGATACCTCCATAGTATGAGAGATTTTAGTCTTCATTACTTTCTCCCCTTCATTATGCCTATAAATTCTGATTGGGAGGCATTCACTGCGTTGACTGTGCTCTTTGCCACTGTCTGAGGTGACAAAACTTTCTTTGAGATTTACCCAATGTTAATTATGCTTTGGAAGCCTGCTCTTTTGATAGATGACATCTCCTTTGGCCTCAAGCCTATACTCCATCCTTGGCCTATTTGCTACAACAACAATCTTAATGGTTGTATTCCTGTTGTTATCACTGTACTTTCATGATTTGTCTGTAACGGTGCCTTTTGAAGATTATGCTCTTGCTCTCTGTAACTCTGTCATCTATGGCTCCATAGATCATTGTCTTTTTCCTCTCTTTGACTTTATGATTAACTGTTTAAGTTATAGCAGTATTTTCCATGGTTTTGTCACCTTGATAAAACTATCTTTATGACTGCAATTGAAGCTCCATCACCATCTCTGCAACAAAAACACACTTGCTGCTATGAAGACTGTGGCGGCTCTTAAACTCATAAGTCTGCTACTGCAATGGGCAACGACTATGGTAGTGAATAAGATCAATGTAATGGACCTTTGACCATTCTTTATTTGTCACTACAACAATCTCAAAACTGATTTCTGAGATCCTCATGCCCTGACTTGAAAACTTTGCTATTGCCTTGATGCTGATAAGGCTGCTTTGACTCTGCACCTACTCCAAGCTATCAAAGCTTGATAAAGCTTTTCTTTCTTGAGCTTTGATGGGTTATCTTAATAGTAAACAATGATCTATGTCTCTAGGCTTTCAAGAAAACTAAAAGGCAAATAACTGTGAGCTATTCACAACTCAGAGCAAGGAAAGAACGAGAGCTTTTGATGATTGATGAAAAAGAAATAATGGCAAATCATTTAACCATAATTTAGTATGGGGTTGATTTCCATTCAAAAACCTATATAAAACTTAAGACAACCATCAGTATGTACAATACATAAATGTGTAACAACCCAAATCATTATCTTCTACTGATAAACAAATTTCATTTCTAACTGTGACTGTTAACAATAATGATTCTCATGTACATTACAATCTTCGTGGAGAATTTCATTAGAACACGTGGAAAAAGAACATACCCTCTGAACTTTCAAGATTATTGCTCCATATTGTAAAATCACTGTCTTCAGCCACGTTCTCAGTGATTACTCCTTATTTCATGCCAAAGTCCATCTGTCCTTAACAATGTTCTCTGGTGTAACTCAATAACTCTCTGTTTGACTGCCATAAGAGAGCTAATTCCCCAAAAATTAGGGCGGGAGAACTTTCATCTCATTGTAAACCTCACTCCATGATTGAGTTTTACCGGAGTTAAGTTAAATGATGTGTAAAAAGTTTTCCCTCCTAAAAGTCTGATTTCTCTTAAAGAACCCGAAGATCTCCCATTCCTTTGTTTGGAAATAAACCTTTTTTATTAAATGAGAATTCAATATAAGCTTTGACCTTTTCCACAATATGCTTTACAAAAGTAAAGACTTTGACAAAATTTAACGCTCTCCTTTAACCTAACTCACAAAACACCACAATATGCTTTACAAAAGTAAAGACTTTGACAAAATTTAACGCTCTCCTTTAACCTAACTCACAAAACACCCTGAATATGACCAAGTAGAACTTGGAATAAGAGTGTATATTTTAGTCGTCCAATTTAGACTTAAAACTTAAATTGGGTAACAATGATATGACTCAAAATGGCTATACAGTGGAACCTGAAGGACCTACAAGACTAGGGCGACTCTCAACTGGTAATCTGAGAAGTCAGTGATGACTACCAAACCAAGGATGAAAAGTTCATGCCTTACAAGCGTATGGTCAATAGTTTCAAGCCAATCTTCACAACTATCACTTTTGAGCAAATACCACGGGAACAAAACAGAGCTACCAATGCAATGGCTACAATAGCCTCTCTCCTGGATCTACCGCAAAATTCTACACACTACGAGTTCTTAGTGGAACAATTATGGATCCCCACTTATGATATCCCGAAATCCGAAATGGTATGTCAATTCGTTGGTCCCAATTCCCCTTGGTATGGTGATTTCTACGCTTACCTTTACAATCAAATCCTTCCACCAGACCTATCCAATAACCAAGGTAAGACCTACATACGCTAATCATCCCAATACATAATCATTGCTGATACCCTATATCGACAAGGTCTCGATGGTACTCTCCTACGATGTTTAGAGAAAGGAGAGGTGATGACAACTTTACAAGAGGTACATGAATAAATTTGCGGAGCTCACTCTAGTGGCCCTTCCTTGGCTAAAAGGATCATGAGAACAGGATACTACTGACCTACGATGGGGAAAGACTCTTATTATTTTGTCAAAAAGTGCAAGAAATGCCAAGTTCATGGAGACCTGATACATGCACCAACACGACAACTACAACCTATTGCAACACCATGACCTTTCTGTCAATAGGGACTTGACCTGGTGGGTAAGATACATCCATCATCATCAAGTGGTCATAAATTCATTATCACTAGTATTGGGTACTTCATGAAATGGATCAAAGCCATTCCATTGACACAACACATTGGCAAGCAAATTGTGTCCTTTATCCTCAATTATATCATATGTTGGTACGATGTTCCCATGTCCATTTTCACGGATAACAATCTTCCATTAAAAAACTAGGATGTTTGTAAATTGTGTGACAAATTCCATATCCAACATCAATTCTCCACCCCATACTATCCACAAGGCAACGGTCAAGCATAAGCTTTAAACAAGAATATCCTAAGAATCCTAAAGAAAACAATCAATGATGTCGATCGTGATTGGCACATCCGTCTGAATCTTGCACTATGGGCATACCAAAATAGCATTTGAACCCCTATAGGCACAACACCATATTCACTTGTTTATGGAGCAAAAGCTATCTTATTTATTGAGGTTGAGTTACCATCCCTGCAAGTATCATTGCACAATCTAATCAATGATGAGGACTACCGAGTCTCACACCTTCAAGACTTGAAATTGTTAGATGAGAAGCGACAAGCTACCTTCAACCACCTTAAAGCATATCAATAGCGCATGAGCAGTAGTTACAATCATAGAGTCAAGCATAAAACATTTGAATTTGGTGATCTTGTTCTTAAAGAAAATTCTCGCAACCAACCAAACAAGGAACATAGAGGAAATTTTGAATCAAACTGGCTAGGTCCCTATGTAATTATTGTAGTTGTGTGTCGAAAAGGAGTATCAATTAATAAACTACACATAAATGAAACAGTATTAAATTAGGAAGCAATTTAAAAACAAGAAATACAACTTAGCCTCCTTTATGATGTCCCATCCTCCTCCAATCTCAAGGACCTTGAAGGTTGATAGGTGTGGCTCTCAACAACAAGCAATGACTATCAAGATGACAACTCAAGATGTGAGTAGTTACATGATTCTAGATTAAATGCAAGATTATCATGACATGATGATCAAATTATGCTAAAATTGATATTCCAAATGTTAATTGATAAATGCAAATTGCGAGATAATAACAATGCAAATTAAGCTAAGATGTAGGGAGATGATTGGTTGAAAATGAGGGGTACTTATAGGATTTCCAAGGCCAAGGTTGAGGTGGTAGGAATTGACGATCAGGATCTTATTTGGAGACATCAATGGCTAAGATTGAGGAATTTGGAGAGGGTTGGAGGGAGAGACACATGTCATCTATGTGGTGACAAGTGGCAAGGATCTTCAACCAATTGCTCATGAGAGGGAAAGTGTCAAAGGGAAGAAGACATGTGGCCAAAGTGTCATGTGTCCTTAAAGGGGCGTGTACACTCCAAATGGGTTAGAAAGAGGTTAGGATGTGCAAGTTGGAAGGGATAGGGTTTGTTAGACCCAAGGTCAAATTGAATGGGTTAGGTTAGGGGGTGGTTAGGCTAGGTGGTTAAAGGTAGGAGCCATGTGCTCATTTGAATTTATAAATTCAAATAACTGGAAAATGGATAATTAAATTTAGCAAATGATTTATTTGTTTTATTTAATTATAGGAATAACAGAATTGAATTTGATGGGGGAAATTAATTAATTTAGATTAACTAATCAAAGGGGGATATTTGAATAAACTATATGAATAAATCCTTATATTTAGTCACAAGTAGAGGAATTAAAAGGGGTAATTAATTAAATCACTTGCATATTTAATCAATTAGGAAGGCTCATTAATTAAATAATTGTGTATTTAATCAATTATCTCAAGACTATTTTTGAGTGTATACAATAGTCTTTGGGTCAGGGGCTTATCAATTGGCTACTTTAGAAGGAGAACCACTATTAGATCCCATAAACAACATGCATCTCAAGAAGTTCCATGCATAGATGTTTAGAGCATCAGGCTCACACATATTTCACAAATATAAAAAATATTCATAAAAAGTCTTGAAAAAAATACACAAAATTTGAAAAACAAAAAAATAGTAAAGAGAAACCATTTGTCCAAACGGTGAAAACCACTCAGGTGGTGCCTTGGACAAGTATGATGGTGAAAACCTGGCAAACAAGCGCCATACGTAAAGGATTTGTTCCACCGTCTTTCGAACTCATTGAACAAATCATTTCATCCACTCACAACATTCCATACTTGCCATGGCTCGATATTGATCTATCATTAATCTTTGTCCTACAAATCTTTCCACCACACTTCGCACTCAACACCTAACTGGGGAAACTTTCCTTGACATGACAATGGGAGTGGATCCTAAATATCATTAGTTTGCAGAAATACTTTATTGTAAATAAACCAAAAACATTCAAAAAAGTCCTGAAATAATCCAAAAAACATTCGAAAAACGTCCCGACATAAACCAAAAATATTCGAAAAATGTCCTGAAGAAAAATAAAAAACATTGGGAAAACTATATGAAACTAGAAAATCCAAAAACATCATAAAAACCAATCAAAAATATTGTTGTAAACTGATTCTTGTTCACACAAATATTCGATCAGACATGAAAATAAATTGAGCCTACAAATCAAATACTCAAACAAGACAAACTACAATTAGTCCACAAACAGGAAAATGTCTAGGCTAAACATCAAACAAATGTCTTAAACAAGGATGCATCCTTCCTTACAACAAGATATGATGAAACATCTTTTGGCAAGACATTTTTTGGCTATGCAACTATTGATAGTACTTTTGTCTTTTACTGATTTATATCATGTTCCTATGTTACTCATGGACATCCACAAGTGATTAGAGTGACCAGGATGGTTCATGATATCTTTTCTTTGTTTTCTATATACAAATTGTTCCAATGAAGTTCTAGGGAAAATACTAATGGTGTCTATGTGGGAAGTTCACTAAGCTATGAGATCCTATGCAAAAATACAAAGTCATTGATCACTGTGACTTATTGATTACAGTGTATACCTTGACCACCAATGTGTGCACTAGTATGGAGGGGAATATTCCTTGTCTATAATTATTTATTTAAAGGTGTAACGCTCAACCTTGGTTTTTGATACCTCGATCAAGATTAGTACCAAATAAGCACAATGATGAAACAAAGCACTATGAAAAGGACAAGATCCATCCATTTCATTTCATATAAACATATCCTACCATTGCATTATGTTGTGTTTCATCCATCCATAAATCTATATCACTGCATATCATACATCATAGTTATGACAATGGATACTCTATTTTGATCCTCTTCCACAGGAATGGTTACAAGGTCCTCCATACCTTATATATCACATTGACTTCCTCCCTCACCCTCCTTATCCTGGTCATCATCACATCATCCCATACATCATGTCCCATAAAACTGATCAAGACAAGTTCATCATAGTCCATCTAATAGGAAGGGTTGTGTAGACGGTGTCATCTAGGTCATCCTGTATGCAATACAATGTCTGCCTTTTTAACTCACCTAGCAATTGGTCAAACAATCAAACACAATCCAAACAGACAATTACATCAATTGTCTAAGTCTCAATGAGTAATTTGACTCAGATACCTTGACTTCATCGAGCAATTACATCATTTGTCTAAGTCTCAACAGGTCAATTTGACTCAATTACTCTGACTTTATCTTGTTTGAGCGAACACGTATGATCAATTGTCACGCTTTGACTAAAACCAAGGCAATTCAACCAACTGCACTAAACTATCCAAACAATATTGATCAATTGAACAAGATCAATCAAATGCACCACAATACTACATTTGTAGAGTATCTCCCACATGACCTAAGGATACTTACTGACTTACCCTTCTCCTCCCCCATACAATACAAAATCCTCCCTTCTACCATATGCCTAATTTTCTCCAAATTTTCAAGAGATCGCTCGAATTTTTGAAATTTCGTCCAATCTCTTGAGGGGGCATACCTAACCACCAACCTAGTGCATGTTGGGGCAGGTACCGTGTTTACTTGTTTTTTCTTTTAAATAATGCGATAAATCACACCGTCTCAAAGAGGGGGAAATGCAGACACCCATTTCTGTATTTAATTAAATAGATATTTGATTATTTAACCATCGTTCAACTATTAATTAATATTTAATTAATTCATCCTAACTATGTTCTTCTATTAATTAAATAGATTAGTCAATCTATTTGATTTAATTCACTTAACCCTATTCTGACAATTAATTAAATAAATAAAGCATATTTATTTAATTAACCCCCTCTCACATTTAAATAAATTAACATTTATTTAAATCCCATTTCTCACATTTAAATAAATAAATATTTATTTAAATCCCTAAATCCCTCACCCACTTGCACTTTCTAGAAAAAGCAAATTGCAGACTAACCCTTCTCCTAATCATGTCTAAACTCCTATTATTAGCCTAATCACCCTTTAATGGTTTGCGCATTCCTAAACCAAAGGTTAAACCAAAACCCATCAACTCAAACCTTTAAATGGCTTCCTTTAAAGTCTTCAAGCCTTTAATGGTTTCCTTCTAGAGTTTTCAAGCCTTCAATGGCTTTCTTTAAAGTCTTTAAGCCTTTAATGGATTCCTTTAAAGTCTTTAAGTCTTTAATGATTTTCTTCTAAATTCTTCTTAAGCCTTTAATGGCTTCCTTCAAAGTCTTCAAGCCTTTAATGGCTTCCTTCTAGAGTCTTCTTAAGCCTTTAATGACTTCCTTTAAAGTCTTAAAAACTTTAATGGTCTCCTTCTAGATTCTTCAAGCCTTTAATGGCTTCCTTTAAAGTCTTCGAGCCTTTAATGGCTTCCTTCTAGAGTCATCTTAAGCCTTTAATGGCTTCCTTCAAGTCTTCAAACATTTAATGCTTTGTCTCCTTCTCCTCTCAAGCCTTCCCTTGTTGATACTTGACAACATGTGATTGGCTTGAAGGAGAGCACATGGATTGAGGATCAATACTTCCTCAAGCAATCCTAACCCTACCTCAATCAACTCAATCTCAACCCTTCATTTGCCCATTTTTCCTATAAATATATCTCATTCCTTCATTGTTGAGGGGACACACACAAGAGTTATCCATGCACTGTTACTTTTCTTAGAATTTGAATGTTTTGTAGGAAGTTTTTGCATTATGTTTTAGCTCTTCCACTAGTTGAAATTGCTATCTAACATTAATACTACATTCACATCTTCAAGCATTCAACACTTCACATAATCAACCATCTCCCATCCTCCATTTCACATCCATTTGTGCTAGTGCTCAAGCTGAGGGCATACTTCACATAGCAGTAGGATCGTGGAGAGGAGGAGGACAAGGAAGCGCCATGGCATATGGAGCATTATGGGGAAGTAATTTCATTTTATTTATTTCCTAACTAATCCCTTGTGTTAATCTTCTTTGATAATGCCTTGGATGGATTTGTCTTCTTGTTTTGCTTATGGTTGAAAGCTCTTACTAACATGATTTCCTATTGGTTTATGCTAACCTCCATTTTCATAGCATTTTAGGAATAAATTATGCAAAAAAGTGCCAATAGGTATCATTATTAAATCAATTAAAAAACTGAATCAAATCCAATTTCTACTTTATCATGTTGGTTTGCTTTTTGAAAACAAATCAAATCTAATTTATACTTTTTTAAAATAAATCAAATCCAATTTTTTTCTTTATATGGTGGGTCTACTTTTTGTTTTTCTTAACAAATTGTGCTAACCTCCTATACACCCTATTGCCATTGTAGAACGCCCATCGATGTAAATATGTGGTAACTAAAATGATTCTAAAGAAAAATAAAAATATTTTTCAAGTGAATAAAAAATAAATTTTACTTTTTTTTTGTTTTCAATTACAACTATCTAAACTAATAAAAATAAAATTATGGATAAGGAATCGTGATGAAAGGTTATTTTTAAAATAAAATAAATAATTATGTATAAATATAATATTTTTCATTATATTAGATATAAAATTAAATATTATAAAAAATTAAAAAGAAATAACACATTAGATGTTTGGATAGATGTCATATACCTTACAATAATTCAATTTTTAAACTATTTATTTAATTATTTTTGGTGTGGAATGAGTATTGTGCTCAGTAAGTTTGACACTTCTATCCTATACACACATGTTACTCAAGTCTACTTAGAGACTACATAAGATACATCCCACTTTTAATGGGTAGTTATCACTTTTCCACTTTGAGTGGATGATAAATTCTCTTTATGTCTCAAGTCATAAGATTAAGACACGTATCATTATCTTATGTCACCTTATGTTCACCTTGGCCTATATAACCAAGGGGTCTCCTTTGTAATCTTACACATATATCAAGTTAAATCATTCCATTATGCTGTGTCATTTGCATCCTTGATAGAATAGCATTATTGTTTCATTGTTGATCTCTCTTGTGCTTTCATAGAGTGCCTAGATCTTGGGTAGCTATAATCTTCAACCAATCTTGCTAGAGCATTCTATACCAACTCTTGCAATTATGAGCACCCACATATATAGAGCATCCCACTTGAAGAGTTTCTTGGTGTCACTTGTAGATTATATTTTAGAAATTATAGGACTCACTTAATATTATGAAAATTGCTTATTACAACTATAAAAATGTGTAAAGTGTTTAAGTCTTATAAAATAATTAAAGAGCATAATGGGAGGGAGTTAGACTTGGAGACAATTATGGAGCAATTATAGAAAAACCAAGATGAAGCTACTCAAGCACATAAGTTTGGCATTGGTTTTTGTGCATGTATTTACATTAAATTAACTAATAGTTTTCAACATGGATTTTTACAAACTACAAGTAAAGGTGTAATGAGTCATTCATGATTTGTATTTTTACTCATGTCTATATATTGAATAAAGATAAAATGATGATCAATGCAGTTTATTAGATGTATTGATGTACTTCCTTGTTTGAAGATTAACACAAACTCGAGTCCTTTAGGAGGTGGATTTGTTCATGCAATATTTTCTCTACATATAGCATATGCTATTCCAAAGTAGTGTGGTTTTATCTCTATTATAGTGTTATTATTTTCATTTCCTACATGATCTATCCATTTTAATCAGTTGGAATGCACTAAAGAACAATAAATATTAAGGGGTTTTCTCATTTTATCAAAAAATTCAAGAAAGCAAAGGTAAGAGTGAATAAATATTTTTCAAAGAAATATATTAAAATTATAACATTTATATTGTATACATAATCATTTTCAATGAAAATAAATTCAACAATAAATAAATATATTAAAAAATTATAAAAAATAAAATAAGAATATCTACAAAAAAAAAAAGATTTTTTTTTGCTAGGTAAGTACTGCCATGGGAGCAACTCCCTTCATATTCATTTCAAAAAGTAGATTACATAATGAATGTGAGAGTCCAAACTAGGGTCCTCTCATTTGCAATATGTATATTATACCTTCATAGAACACTCCTTTCAATTTGGGGCGAGGAAAACAAATCCCCACAGTTGCAAATATAATAACTAAAATTTTATAGTTTTTTCCTTTCAAGTCCTTCCCTAACAATATTAACACTTGTGTAGAAACCATTTTTTTATAGTGTTAGTGTCGAAGATTCCAACAATCAGTCCTACCCTCGACACCTTGCCAATGGAGGAAATGGTCTCATTAATGACCTCTGTATTTGCATAAAAAATATGATTATGCACCATGAATATCCTCCATGTATTAATTCCCATCACCTCCACCACTCTTGAGATGAGAATCTCATACACCCTCCCACCATGAATATGGCCTCTAGACCATTTTTTTTGCACCAATAATCTTGATGATTTCCTTTCAAGTTTCCACAACCATTGCCTTCAACAAACATTGAACCTAAGCCACCTTTGTCTATTGTATACAACTACATTCCACTCTAAGAATATTTTGTTTGGCCATGTTGTGGCTAATCCCATCCCAACCTATCCATAAATACTTCCATCCTCACCTTGGGCCAAGCAACTCAGAGAATAAAATTTTGAAATAGACCATCCTTGAGCCACTACCATCTACTGCATCTAGGAATCTTGTCCACTATTAAACAAACATCTCCTTTGATTTATTCTCTCAAGGTCTCTCAATCCAAGCATTATCAAAAAGTATTTTCATTGAAGTATCTTACCACTAGACAAGACACACATCCTGGATCACTGCAAGTTTCTAGTAGCTAGATAGTCAACATACTTTTGAGTTAGTTCTATTGCCATATCACGATCTAAGATTTTATCTATCCTAACCCACATCGTGGGCTCTAATGCCACCACTTTTAAGGATTCAAAACTCACTCTTGCATTGGCTAGAAGATCTACAAACGTGTTAGCCTCCATATACACACGTGAGATCATGAAGTCCTCCATCCATTATTAGATATTACCATATCTTTTTAGCCAATACTCACAACTTCCAATTGGTGGTGGACCACTTCTTAATAACATTGATGCACACCATAGAGTCCTCTTTGGACGTCCACGTGATTTGGCCCTTCATGTCTACACTCCTAAAGCCCTCATGCCAAGGCCTCCATTTTGGCCTCATTGTTGGTTGCAACCCCAATGTATTTAGAAACCACCCACTCTAGATTCCTCTTCTCATTTCTAGAAAAATATTTGGTACCCATACAATAAGGGTTTCCTTTAGATGCCCCATCAAAATTCAATTTCATTCTCCCACTAGGAGGGATGATCCACCTAGCCACATTTCTCAAATTCTTTATGTCCTTACTTTCTTTCATCGATGATGAAACTTTCGAATCTCCCCAACTCTTGTTCAACCAATATAATTTAGAGCTATTCCTTTCTTTAAATGATTCATAACCTTACAAATACCACTTTACATTTTTTAAATGACACACTTGACTAGGACTTCAGTTCCATTCAAGATATTATTCCACTCTTTCCAAATCTTCCATAAGACCATTGCAGGAGCCAAAGTCCAAATACCCCCCAAATTACATAATTGTGCAACCTTAATCATATCTTGAGAAAAATATACTTTGTTATTGCTTCTTAGTTTAGACTAGTTCAATTTTCCATACAACCAATGCTAGCACCTTACGACAAATTGACAATCCAAAAGAAGACGATTGATTGATTCATCCTCTTGTCTACACAACACACACCAATTTGATCCTTATATGCCAATACTCTAGGGATATTCTCCCGTAAGTATTTTCTTGTGTAAAATAAACCATGTGAACACCCCATCTTATGATAGAGCATGTTTCTCCCAACACAGACCTCGTGGCCAATGCTACTGGCTAATCTCCACACAAAATGATACTATAAAAAAACTCCTAGATCTGCAAATCACAATGTTTTTTCGCCCATTTTTTTGTGGTTTTACAGCAATGGAGATCTAGATCATGAAGATTTAGCTACTGAAAAATTTCACAAAAATTCATTGTGTTTTGTGGATTTTAGAAATTGTAGGGAGTGTTGTTTTGTGTGGAGATTAGTTGGGGCCAATCATCTGCCTTTGTTTACACATAAAGCATTTGAAAGCCCAACTTAAAAAAATATAGCCCCAACTTGGCCCCACAAGGTAGAACCTTTTCCTCTTTAGAACCTAAAAGAAATCTTCTTCAACTTAATTCAATTGTAAATATTCTTTTTGCCTCCATATTGACCTACAATGGTCCAACATCAATCCATTTGTATCCCATAATGGAAGAGTTGTCCATCAAATCTAATGTAATTTGTGACCTTTGTTCCCACTTCTCTCTCCATAATTTCTTGAATTTCTCTTAATTCCTAGACTTTGTAGAGGGGAGTGTGGCCCTCCCATGAATCTCTCCAAAAAATCTCCTATGTCATTATTCACCTTCCACATTATATTCTATATGATGAGCAACTTGCACTCCCACATAAATTTCCATGTGGAAGAACCACCTTTCAAGTTTTTAATGGTCAAGATTCTACTTGGATCGTTTATTAAAATATTTTTTGTATATTAATCTACACCATAGTTTGTCTAAGGAAGCATACCTTTTCCATGCTAATTTGACACCTAGGAATTTATTTTATACCCATGAATCTCTAATTTCAATCGTAACAACAAACTTGGGTTCACAAATCTTATCATAGTGAAATAGAAGAATCATTTTTTCCTCATTAGAACACACCCAAATAAATTTCTTCATGATTCCTTTCATAGTCGAAGAGGCTTTCTTTGAAAGTTGTAGACACAACATAACATAAATCAAGATAGTCGCTAAAACAACCTTAAGCGTGATAATACTTCCAACTAAGGAAAACCATTTTCCCTTCTAAGATGAAGCTTTAAATTCCCACTACTCCCATTTACATCATCTCCAAAAAAAGTTCTCATAGCCCCATAGAAAATTGAGGCTCCTAAATACTTTGAGTGCATTATTTGAGTAGCGAATTCTAGTAAATTTATGATTCTCTTTTTCCACAACTTCTTTGCATTAAACAAGAATATTCTACCTTTTAAAAAATTTCCATGAACAATGAATATAGGAATCAAGGTCATCTTTGATCTCTTTCACTTCTCTCATATTGTATTCCTCGAAAAATGTTGTATGGTCTATGAACTAAATGTGGGTAATAGATTTGAGATTTTGTGCTACCCACACTCCTCTCCATCATCCAATGCTCTGTCTATACTTAATCAATCTACTCAGGACCTTTTCCATTATCACAAACATAAAGGGCGATAGTGGGTCTCCTTAGAATAGCCTATTTGATGGCTCAAACAACCCGCAAAGAGAAAAATTCACCACAATAAAAAAATGAGTTGTGGATATTAAACGAAAAATCCAATATGGAACCACTTTTCATGGAAACTATTTTTTTAAAACTTACCATAAAAAATATCCAACTCACCCTTTCGTATGCTTTAATAATGTCTAATTTGATCATCATGCTCTTCTGTTGAGTTCCACCAATAGAGTGAATTGTCTCATTGGCCAAAATGGCATTTTCAGTGATCTCCCTTCATGAAGTGAATCCATTCTGATCCAATGAAATGACTTAACCAAAGATCTTATTTAGTCCATTTGCAAGTGCCTTTGATATTATTTTGTATATCATGTTGCATAATGATATTGGTTTAAAGTCTAAAATATAAGTGCATTCTATGTTCTTAGGAATTAGTGCTATAACAATATTATTGATGTCCTTCACAAATTTGTTATTTTCTTTGAAACATTTTGCCATTTCTTAAACTTCTCTACTAACAATATGTCAACATTTCTAATATAATAGAGTGGGGAACCTGTTAGGCTCAGGGGCCTTATCGAAATGCAATTGAATCATCGCATGCCTAATATTAGCCTTTGAGAAAGGTTTAATGTGCAACTTATTATCTTAAGCCAAGAAAATAGTTGAGATACACTCCAATAATTTTGGGTCCATCAATTTAGTTGAGCCATCTGAAGCCAAAAGTACTTTGAAACACCTCATTGATACCTCCTTTATTTCCCCCTTTTTCAAAACCATTGTCCCATTCACACCTTGGATCTCCTCGATCCTATTTCAGTGGTCTTCTAATCTTCACCAAATTATGGAAGAACTTTTTATTGAGGTCTCCTGGCTCTAACCATGACTCTTTAGCCTTTTCCTTCTAGAAGAGTTCCTCCCTAGCTAACAATTTTGAGTGTTCCACCAATAGAGATTTTTCTTTCTAAAAATTCACCTAATGCATGTCATGCTTTATGGCTTTTTCATTTAATTAAGCTAACTCACTTTTGATTCTCTCTTTTCCATAGATATTTTCTTAAAAGAAGTAGAATTCCACACTATCAACTTTCCTTAACATAATTCAATTTTTCATAAACACATAGTTCTAGCATATCCTCCCGTCTCATCCACATCCTCTCAAATTTAAAATTATTTCTCCAGCGCAGGTCCTCCCCAATATCCATGACCATAGGGAAGTCGTTAGAAACAACAACTATTTCAAATTTCAGCTCCAAACCAACTTGTTCATTAAGATAATCCATTAAAATAAAAAAATACGAACTAGTCTTTCAAATATGTTCATGAAACTAGCACACCTATTGGTCCATGTATAGGTTCTTTTTTGGGCATGACATTAAAAATCCTATTCAACTCCACAAGATATCTAAAGTCCTCCATGATTGCATTGTCTACTTTGAAACCTCCAATTTTCTCATTCAACCTTTAGATTACATTGTTCTCCTCCCAAAATGATTCCTCAATCTTGAATGTTGGGAATTAAAGTGTCTCAAATTTAGCAATTCCAAAATTATGTATTTATTATTATTTCACATTTTCTCACAGTTATTTGGCATTTATGTAATTAAATAATTATTCTCCAACATAAGGGGTATGGGTTTTATTAGTTGGCACTTTTGCCACATGTTAGTGCCTTAAAAATAAAGCTTTTAGTTGTCAAAAGATGCCTATCAAGTGGTATAATATGTAAGGCCTATTGTTAGGGATGTTATGATGGATTCTATGACAATTGTAAGGGCTAAAAGTGGGGTGAATCATTTTGGACGTGGTAATAAGTTATTATGACACATGTAAGAGCGTCCTTACATTTATTATTAATAGTCTATGATGCATGTAAGAGTATCACCTATATTTGGGGGATTCTTATGACAACCTGTAAGAAGGCGTAATGTCATGTAAGAGGCTATGTTTGGCATGTAGGGGTCGAATTGAATTTTACCATGGTTTTTTGGAACCTTGTTTTGGCCCATGGTAATGTTTTATAGTGGTAAATTGAGCCCCCAAGGGTCCATATATTGAGGGGTTGAGTTGGAGAGAAGTAAGTTGTTTTACAGGTACACAGATTCTGCCGAATTGATGCAAAATTGAGAATTCTTTTTTGTATTGTAATCTCTTTGAATAGTAATATATATTTGCCCTCTTTTCTTGGTGGAGTTTTTTCCTAAAAGGGTTTCTCCACGTAATGACGATGTTATGTGTTTATTGTTTTGTGGTGTTATCTTTTGATGTTATAGTTCTTTTCTTTCATATGGTAAACATTGTTAGATATAATTTACAATTTGAATTTAAGCTTCTATTATTGTTGTTCACCTCTTCTTTTCTAACATTTGATATTAGAGCTTGACCAATTTTGTGTCTTGGATGGTAGAAGGGGGGTTTTTTTATCATGTGTGGGAGTTTTGATTGATTTGTTTTTTGTAGATTTGTGTTGATATCATGGCTGCAACTTCTTCTCATTTGGACATAGAGAAGTTCAATGGAATGGATTATGAGTTGTGGAAGCTGAAAATGGAAGATCTCTTTGAAGAATGAGATCAATGCGTGGTTGTAACAAATAGAGAGAAGCCAGAAAAACTTTTTGATAAAGAGTGGGAGAAGGTGGATAAAAACGCACGGGGTACTATCAAATTGCATCTTTCAGATTCTGTTCTTTTAAATGTGTCAAAAAAGAAGTCGACATATGCTTTGTGGAATTGAATCGGTGAGATCTACCAAGCCAAAACTCTGGTAAATAAACTTTACTTGAAATGGAAATTGTTTTCTCTTTAGATGATGAAAGGTGATACAATAGCTAAGCATTTATAGTTATTTAATTTAATTTTGAGTCAACTAGCCTCTATTGATATTTCAGTTGAAAAAGAGGATAAATGCATTATGCTTCTTTTTTCTTTACTTGATTCATGGGAAAATTTCATTCTCTCTATCACTACTAACCTCAAAGATCCAAAGATGGATGCACTTGTTGGAGCTTTGTTGGCACATGAAATGAGGAGAAAGGCTATGGATAGTTTGGGCGATGCTCTCAATGTCAGGGGAAGGCCTAAAGAAAGAGGGTCTAAAAGAGATAAGAATGGGCCTAGGGACAAGTCTAAGGGCATATCTAAATCTCATGGTAAAAAGAACAGAGTGAAGTGTTAGAACTGTGGAAAGAGAGGGCATGTCAAGAAGGAATGCAAGAATTCAAATAAATAGTTTGATTCCTCTACAGAGAAATCCTCAAATGTAGGTGATGATGCTTTGATTTATTCTCTTCATGTTATGACTAAAGAAAATTGGTTAATTGATTCTGTAGTCACATAAATCTGTCCACTTAATTAAATGAATACTTAGTATTTATTTGATTATTTAACCATCAATTAATAATTAATTAAATTAATATTTAATTAATTCATCTTAACCCTCCTCTCCTATTAATTAAATAAATTATTCAATTTATTTGATTTAATTCACTTAACCAAATTCAGACCATTAATTAAATAAATAAATCATATTTATTTAATTAAATATTCTCTTACATTTAAATAAATTAATATTTATTTAAATCCCCCAAAATCCCACCTCTCACATTTAAATAAATTAACATTTATTTAAATCACCTTTATCCTCTACCCACTTGCATTTTCCTACAAATGCAAGTTGCACAATTATTTTAAATAAATAATTTATTTAAATCACCTTTATCCTCTACCCACTTGCATTTTCCTACAAATGCAAGTTGCACAATTATTTTAAATAAATAATTTATTTAAATCACCTTTATCCTCCACCCACTTGTATTTTCCTACAAATGCAAGTTGCACAATTATTTTAAATAAATACTATATTTAAATCACCTTTATCCTCCACCCACTTGTATTTTCCTACAAAAGCAAGTTGCACAACTATTTTAAATAAATTATTTATTTAAAATCCTATTTATCCTCACCCACTTGAAACCTTTAATGGTTTCCCTTAAAGTCTTCAAACTTGATGGCTTTAAAGTCTTCAAACTTGATGGCTTCCTTCTATAGTCTTCTTAAGTCTTTAATGGTTTCCCTTAAAGTCTTCAAACTTGATGGCTTTAAAGTCTTCAAACTTAATGGCTTCCCTTAAAGTCTTCTTAAGACTTTAATGGTTTTCCTTAAAGTCTTCAAGCCTTTAATGGTTTCCCTCAAAGTCTTCAAGCATTTTAATGCTTTATCTTCCTTTTTCTCATTTAAATAAATTAATATTTATTTGAATATTTATCCAAATGCAAATTACACTATTTAATTGAAATAAATGATTTTATTTTAATTGAAAATACCAAAATTTCTCCCACTTGCATTTTCCTACAAAATCCACTTGCATGCCTAAACCCCTTCTAGAATTTTCTAATCACTTCTAAATAACCTAACCCCTTCTCTAAACTTTGTCACATTCCTAAGCAAAAGGGAAGTCACTTCTCAAACCTTCAAAGTCTTTGATAACCATTGAAGACTTTCAACCTTCAACCACTAAATGGCTCAAAGTCTTTGATAACCATTAAAGGCTTTCAACCTTCAACCACTAAATGGCTCAAAGTCTTTATAACCATTGAAGGCTTTCAACCTTCAACCACTTAATCCCCAAAGTCTCCAATAACCATTAATGGTTACCTCAAACCCTCCCACATGGTTAAAACATTTGTTTTGACTCAACCTCTACCCAACCCAAAGGTCTCATCAGGCCATTAATGCTTTGACCATGATTATCTCTTAAACATTTGCACAAAGGTTTATCCTTGGATTAACTCTTAATCCAGTGGGTAATCTTAATTTGGAGTTGACCTTTAGCCTCTAGATAACCATGAGGTCTTCTTAGGCCTTTAATGCCTCCAACCTCTTCTCTCAACCCAATCCTATGTTGACACTTGTCACCATTTTATTGGTGCCAATTGTGCACATGGATCCCCAACTTTCAAACTTGGCCCTTGATTAAACCATTCAATCTTAACCCTTCATTTCCCCATTTCTTCTATAAATAGAACCCTTCTCCTCAAGCAAAAAAGGAAGCATTAGAGTATTGTTGTTATACTGGCATTAGCATAGAGCTTTTTCATAGCATCACTATCTACACTTGCATAGTATTTGTTTATCATATTCAACTATCTTGAATCTCCATATGGCATCCATGGCTAGTGCTAAAAGCTGAGAGCTACACTCATTTGGGACTTGGAGAGGAGAGGAACAAGGGAGGAGCAACTATGAGCATCTTGATTAGCTATTTTATTCTATGTTTATATGCTTTCTATTTCATGCTTAATATCTCTCTTGATATGCCTGTTTAGGATAATCTTTTGTTGCTAACACTAATGTTTGTTTCTTGTGCTCTTGTGTGTGTTGCCATCAAACAGATTTTCTAATCCTTTTTGCAGAGCATCAGATTCAAGATACTCATACCACATGACTCCTTATAAGGAGTGGTTTTCCACATATGAGAAATATGATGGAGGAGAAATCTACCTCGATGATAACTCTTCATATCTCATTGTTAGAAGGGGTAAGACTCATTTGTATTTTAGTGATGAGATAATTAAATCTCTTTCAAGTGTTTTGCATGTCCCAGGTTTAGAAAGAAATTTAATTTTAGATTCTATGTTGAATGATGTCGGATTGCATGTAACATGGTTGTAGATTAATAAGAGGAAACTTGGTGGCAACAAGAGGGATAAGGAAGGGGACTCTATTTAAGCTTGAACCCACTACCATTGTTAAATCTTCTAATGTAACTAAATCTAAAAATAGTTGTATGTTGTGACACCGTAGATTGGGCCACATTAGTGAGAATAGCTTAAAAACCATTTTGAATAAAAAGTTGTTAGACAGTTTTTCTTATTTTGATGAGAGTGTTGAATTTTGTGAAGTTTGTGTGTTTGGCAAAAAAATAGAAAGTATTTTCCTTTAGGGAGTGATAAATATAAGACAATTGTAAATTATTCACTTAGATGTATTTGGTCCAAAGGATATTGAATCAATTGGAAGATCTAGATATTTTGCCTCCTTCATTGATGATGTTTCTAGATATACATGGTTATATTTTATAAGGCATAAATATGAAATTTTCATTAAGTTCAAAGAATTTAAGGCCTTAATTGAAAAGAAAACAGATTGTAAAATCAAGGTTTTAAGAATGGATAATAGAGGAGAATATTGATCTAAAGAATTTGATGAATTTTGTAAGCATGTAGGAATTGTAAGAAAAAAAACTACTCCTTATACTCCACAATAGAATGGAATGATAGAAAGGTTAAATCGGACAATACTGGAAAGAGAGAAGTATGTTAAGTGGTTTTGGGTAGAAGTTGTAAGTACTGTATGTTACTTGTTAAATAGATCTCCTTGCAAGGCTCTTGATATGACACCTTAGGAAGTGTGGATAGGTAAGAAACCTTTTGTTTCATATTTAAGGGTATTTGGTTGTGAGGCTTATGTTCACATGCCTAAAGAAAAATGAACTAAGTTGGATCCAAAAGCTAGAAAGTGAATTTTCATTGGATATGTTGATAATGTAAAAGGTTATAAGTTATGGAATCCACTAAACAAAAAAAATATCTTTTCTAGAGATGTGATTTTTAGGGAACTTAGTGTTATTTAAGATCTCGAACAACCCAAAGAAAAAGATAAGTAAAAGAGAGTGCATTTTGAAATTAAGCATGAAAGTGCACCTCAAGAAGAATAGAGAGATGAACACGAGGATGAGGACGAGGGAGAAGAATAATAGGGTTTAGAAATAGTTAGGATCAAATTAAAGAACAGGAAGAGGTTGATCAAGATCAAGAATAACAAGAGCCCCATACTCCTACTCTTAGAAGGTTCGCAAGACAACACAATCCAGTTGATAGGTATAGCCCACCAAATTTTCATTGTACATTTTCTTTATTAAGTATTGATGATGAATCTAGATCCTATAGGAAGATATTTTAGCAGAAGATTGTGATTCTTGGCAACAAGCCATGCTAGATGAGATGTTGGCATTAGAGTCATGTGATACATGGGATCTTGTTCGTTTTCCCAAAGGGAGAAAAGCTACTGGTTGTAAATGGGTCTAAAAAAATAAATTTGGAGTAGATGGTTCATTGGAAAAGTACAAAGCTAGATTGGTAGCTAAGGGCTACTTCCAGAGAGAGGGAGTTGATTTTGGTGAGATTTTCTCTCATGTTGCTAAATTATCTTCTATTAGATTGTTTTTATCGATTGCTATTGCTAATAATTTTGAGATTGAGCAAATGGATGTTAAAATTGTTTTTTTTGCATGGAGACTTGGAAGAGGAAATTTATATGTAACAACCTAAAGGATTTGAGGTAAAAGGAAAGGAACATTTGGCTCGCAAGTTAAAACGATCTCTTTATGGTTTAAAATAGTTTCCCTGAATGTGGTATCAAAAATTTGATTCATTTTTCATGAAATTGGGTTTTGTTAGAAGTGAAGAAGATCATTGTGTATACATTAAATGTATTGATGATTATATTCTAATCATTGTCTTGTATGTGGATTCTATGCTTCTTATTAGTAATTCTAAGGCAATGGTTCATGAGCTAAAAGCTCAACTTTCAGGGGCATCTGATATGAAGGATTTGGGAGCTACAAGGTACATACTTGGTATGAAAATCAAAAGAGAGCGGGTAAACATAAATATTTGGTTGTCACAGAGTATGTTGGCACTATTTTGAATAGATTTAGTATGCAAGATTGTAAACCATTAATAATTCCTTTATAGGTTGGCACTAAGCTTTCATTAGATTTGTGTCCTAAGAATGATGACGATTTAGAGGATATATCTTTAATGTACCTTATGCGAGTGCTATAGGAATTTTAATGTGTGCAATGATTTACACTAGACCAGATATTACACAAGCAATGGCAGTTGTAAGCAGGTTTATGTCTAACCTTGGTAGAGAACATTAGAATCATGTGTTAAAAGGGTGTTTATTTGTGGAGAACTTCTAATTATTGTTTAAAATATTCTAGGACTAACAGTGTGGATAAGACATTGGACATACAAGGATTCATTGATGTAGATTGGGCAAGTGACTTGGATAGTCGAAGGTCCACAAATGGATATGTGTTTACTTTGTTTGGAGGAGCTATAAGTTGGACGAGTAAGAGATACCCTGCAATTGCTTTATCCATTACTGAAGTAGAGTACACGGATTCTACCCATGTTTCTAAGGAGGCAGTATGGTTACAAAGGTTGTGTGCAAGTATTGGTTTTGATTGCAGAACAGTTTAGACTGGTTGTGATATTCAAAGTGTAATTCATTTAGCTAAGAATCCTATGTATCATGCACAAACTAAGCATGTGGATGTACAATATCATTTTGTTCGTGAGTTGATTGCAAATGGACAAATTGATTTGAAGAAAACTAACACTTAGGTGAACTTTGTAGATTATCTTACCAAACCTGTGAGCATAGAAAAGTTTACTTGGTGCAGTAGTGGACTTCATAAAAATGTGGTTTTTGATACTATGAGATGAACCATTTCATTTAATATTTAGAAAATTAAATGTTTGCTAGTGTTTTTAAACCCTATTAGTCATTAGGAAGTAAAAATACTCAATTTCTACATTGATATCTTGTTGCAATTTGTTTCTCTTTGTTCTCAATTGAAAGAGGGTTTTTAGGTTTATGTATAGTAAACGATTGGATGAAATTCATTGAAATTTTAAGCTTAATAAGATGAGATTCGATGTTTTAAACATCTCCAAAGCTTATTCAAATTCAAAATATGATTTATTTGTCCACCTTCTTACTTCAATGGTTGTTTTAGGATGCTTTGTTGGCTTCTAGCAACATAACAACTTTGGTAATTGATGCTACAATTATAGTTTTGTAATTATTATTTTTTATAACTGACTAAAATGAAGTTTATTACGAAGTTTATTTTTTCCCCTAGGCTTCTATGGATTTCTATAAATTCCCTGCTACACGATTAAGCCTTTTTAAGGCAATTCTGTAGCATAGTCAAACCAGATTTGTGATCATTGACTGGTCTACTGGCTGAATTGATTGTGAAGTTTTGGTACTCATCCTGAAATGAAAGAGACTCTGAACTGGATACATGTCACTTCACAATTCACAATGCACAATGCACAATGCACAATGATGAAAGCACCTGATCTGACTGCGACCATACATGTTATTAAAGTTCCATCGTTATGGTCTTCCATGTCTATTTCCTGCTACTTTCCCTGCCTTGTTTAGTATTATTTACAAAATACTAGTATAATTTTTTGATATGATGGAGAAATAAGCTCTGTCATTTTCGCTTTCCATCTTTCAAATTTTCCGTTTGTTCATACTGATAATGAGTTTTTCCACATTATCAAGTGTTTCTTTGATAAATTAATTGGATAAGTGTTCTTTGGAGATTAAAAAAGTGTATCAGTAATCATTATAGCTAATTTTGTGCACCTACAAATTTTAAATGGTACATTAATTTTTGACGATCTTTTTTTTATTTTCTCTTATACTACTTGACTGCTTATTGTTGCTCAACTCCAATTAAAGTCCAAAAATTCGAATTACTAGGAGTAAGGTGGACGGCTATTGGTATATGTGAAATTTATTAATGAGCTTTTAGTTATCATTTTTTTTGGTTTCTTTAAAATTAGTAATTGGGAGGTAGGGTAAGCAAGGAGTGAACGGTAATTGGAACATGGATGGTAACTGGTGCTCTTCCCCTATCACACTAAGTAGACACTTGTAGAATGAAAATGATACAAGAGAGATGTACAATTCTTTATGCACTTCAAAATAGGTGTAGAAATATTGAATTGAAATACCATTAAGATCTTATTTGATTTACTTGTCATATGAATTCAGTTATATGACTGTAAGTTAGATAGTCAAATATATCAAATTTAAAATGAACATTAAAAAAAAAATCTTATTAAAGATTTAATTCCTTATGAAATTATGCTTCCTGTAACAAGAACTTTCTCTCAGAAATAATTGGTATGACCATGTTACTATGTTACTTAAAGGTAGAAAACTTGAAGATTATTTTAGTGGACTACCCAGGGCAACAAGAGATAAAGAATTGTCCAAAAGAAGAAAATGTGGAATGAAAGGGACAGTTCATGGTGGAATCATATTGCAGGCTAAGAAGACTAAGCCCAGCTGCACTTGATTATAAACAAGTACATTTTTCTCTGTGTGGGAATGCAAGCAAAACTTGTATGGATTCCCTGCTACAAGATTAAGCCTTTTTAGGCAATTCTGTAGTGTATTCAACTCCAATCTGTGTAAAGTTTTGGGAATATCCTGAATTTAATAAGCTAAATTCAAATCAGTTCCATTCGATTGATGTGGACCTGTAACGAGATACATTTAATTTGATCTTCATTTCTCTTTCCTTTCAAACCCAAGTGTTGAAAAATATCATCCTATCGTACTTCAAACTCACAAAATAATGGCCTATATTGTTTTTTAAATCTTGAACTTAACTGGTAATGAACCAGTTTCTGGATTGCCTGCAATAATGTTTTAATATGTTCAATGATAGTTATGGCCTTCCATGTCTATTTCCTGGTACTTTCCCTGTTTGTTTAGTATTTTTTATTAAATAAAGTCATGCTAGTGCAAGAGTAATTTAGTGATAGGGAGTGTTTGAAGTTTAGTTAGTTTCAATTATATTCTAAAATAATTTAGTTATTTAAATGTGATCTAATTTTAAGGAAGATATTGATTAGATCTTTTTTAAATTTAAAATATTTTTGAAGGGTTTTATATCAAATTCATATAATTATTTAGTCATTCGATATAGAAGCATGAATCTTAGGTTGAAATCTCTTTGTCTCATAGTCAATGACTTAGAAGCGTCCATTCCACCAAAGTCATCCAAATACAATCTTGCTCATCTTTTATGATATTATATTCTTGTACTCACTAAGACTCATTTTTGATTAAGTGTACTCGCTAAGACTTATTTTTTATTTAGTGGAAAATAGGTTTTGAAGGGACCCGAAACTCTTTACATATCAAACTAGGGATAGAAATTGACTGCTCAACCAAGAGGAGAGAACCAAAACCAAAAAACATAGTCTACCCCAAAAGACAATAGACAATCCATCCAAGGAGAGGGCCAGAAAAACCAACCCCAACCACCCACTACAAGGGCCCTCAAGATTTACAACTGGCCTTGTGGGAATGAAGAGTCATATCAAAAGAAGGCTTGGACATCTTAGAATGCTTCTCTTTTATAGTTATCCAACCCTCTTCAACTTTAGCTGCTGCAACAGACCAATCCAAAGAACCCGACACTGATCTATCCGAAGTGGAAAAAGGAGCAACAATAGAGGGAGCAACAACCATTGTAGGTACAAGACCCCCTTCAACAGATGGGGCAGAAGAAGTGACAACACATAGTGGAGCAGCCGGTGGGGTAAGAGACATCAAACCATTTTCAGCAGAAGAGAAAACAACAACTTGTATCCCATCATTTTTAATCACCTAGCCATCCTTAGTGGCATCCGAAGAATTCGCCATAACAGAGTCTGAACCAGCCATCGAAACCCCAACATCCAATGACTCAAGAAAAGAGTCCAAATATTTCTTAACCGTGTAATGTAGGTAAGAGGCCTCCGACCACCATGAAGCCGCAAGATTTTTCTTCTCAAGCCCACAATTCCCAGCCGCATGGCCGGTTTTGAAGCATTTGCGACACCTGAATGGGATACCTTCGTAATCCACAGTTTGGACCCAGCTGCCAAACGAGGAGTTAATGACAATCTCAGCTGGTAGTCCCTTAGACACATCTAGCTCCACCAGAATGCGAGCAAAAGTAGTGTGATAAAGCTCAAAAGATTCATTATCCACCATAATGAAACTCCCAATAGCATCACCAATCTCCTCAAAGAGAGAGTCAGCCCACAAATGGATAAGAAGATAAGGAAGCCAAACCCAAACCGGAATCTTGTTGAACTTTTCGGAAAGGGGGTTAAAATCAGAGTGCCAGGGTTTTGCCAAAAACGACATTTTATCTTTCTCATAGAAAAAATTTTCACACAGAATTTTTCTTCTATCCTTAGCATTCTCAAATTTAGCTACAAAGAAACTTTTAGCCATAGAGTATATATGAATACCCAGAAATGAGTGGATCCCAGTGATGAGAGATCCATTTATGTAGCTCCGGGAGGCTGGGCCAAATACCCTTGAATCTACAGATAATGCCATGCTATGTAAAAACCTTTATTCTCTATTTCTCGATCTGAATCCTCATTCACATTAACAGAGGCCGCACAGGATAGGGGATAAACCCCCTTCCCCCTCTGCGGAAATTTGTTGACGGTGCCCGGACAGAGCCGCTGCGGAGGATCTCTGCAACTAGCGTCGCCCATGAGGGACCATTAGGAGCCACTGCGATAGACTGGGTCGAGGTGCCGTCAGGGAGAACAACAACAGGGGAGTGAGCGGGAACAACAGGCGGGACGACCGTAGGAGACATTTCATGTAGGATTATTATTACTCGCCAAGACTCGTTGATTCAAGATAGACTCATTGATTTCAAGATAGACTCGTTGATTCAAGAATTCAAGATAGACTCATTGATTTCTCTGTGATGTCATTGCCCAAACGTACTCCCTAAATATTGTGGTTGTCACGTTTGTGTTTGCTTCTACTCTTGATAGGATGAAAGAGAAAGCCTAAAAGAGTGATACTTCTATGAGCAAAGAGCGAGTAGATAAATTGTTTTTTTTTTCCTTCCAATATGATAAGGGAAATGACATCTAAAGATTGTTAATTTGTAGTTTGTTGCAAGAGGCCAAGAATATGTAAAAGTATTACTGAAAACCAAGTCTTGAGAGATGTTAGTTTCTAACAAAACAACTTAAACAAACAGTTAGCTTCGGTGATAGTTTGGCAGATTACAGCATATCCAATTAAACTTGCAGATTAAGACTAAGAAGAACAGTCCATGGTGGAATTATATTGCAGAGTAAGACTAAGAAGACAGACCAGCAGCACTTGATTATATCCAAGTACAATTTTCTACGTATGGGAATGCAGAGAAAAGTTCTGTGGATTCTCTCCTACAAGATTAAGCCTTCTTAGGCAATTCTGCACCCTCTAATCTCTGATTTAAAACTTTGGAAATTTAATGATCTTTAATGGTACGTATCCTGAAATGACAGAGACGTTGAACGGCTAAAGTCAGTTCATAATGCACACTGACTTAACATACGACTCCACTGCCATATCGTGCTGACCCTACACGTGATTAAAGATTCATTTGATTGATGTGGACCTGTCACCAGATTTTTTATGATCATTGCCTCTATTTTGGTTACAAAACTACAGTAAGGATTGACTAAATTGCATGTTAATCGTGCGTTTTACATCGTTGATTTTGCAATTAACGCTTGAGATTGACTAACCTATCACTAACACGTTGTACAAAAGGTCCTTTTTGGAACAAACTAGATGCAACCCTTTTTGAGTTAGTCTAATGATGAAGAATTTATACTCCCAAAAAAAAGGGCAAAAGTTTAAATCTTATGATCTTTGCGGTACTCTGAGTAGAACTAACTATAGCGGTTGAAGCGGTTCAAGTCGATGTGATAATTGTTGGGGTTGGGTGGGAATAGAAGTATAGAATAGAATCGAGTTCACCACCCCATCCTCCCCCATCCCATAGAGTGCACATAGAGTGGAGTGGGGTTCCCCATCCCCATGCTGGTACAACCCGTCACATCCGCTCGTACCACCCCGTCACATCCCCCCCAATTGATGAGGCCTTAACTTGCCTTAATTTATTATTTTACCAATTTTACTGATTGTAACTTTTAATATATATTTTTATTTTATATATATATGGAGTGCACATAGAGTGGAGTGGGGTTCCCCATCCCCATGCTGGTACAACCCGTCACATCCGCTCATACCACCCTGTCACATCCCCCCCCAATTGATGAGGCCTTAACTTGCCTTAATTTATTATTTTACCAATTTTACTGATTGTAACTTTATATATATATATATATATATATATATATATATATAAAGTTACAATTAGCAAAATAAAAAATTAATAATGAATTATATATTTAAAACATTTAATAATAATTCATATGTTTAAATTTTTTATTTATTTTAATATATAATATATTATAATATATTTAAGTGATTTTAAGATATATACTATATATACATTTTAATAATATTATTTAAAAAAATATATAAGTAAATAATAGTTTGTTTTTTATAAATATATTTACTTTTTAAATTACATATTTAATTTTTTTATAATAAATTATATGGTTTTTTTTTTTTTTAAATAGTTCTTATTTTTTTTAATAGTTATTATATTATAAAATACAGAACATATTATGTATATTAAAAATAATTTGTATGTCAATATCACTTATGTTAAATTTAACATAGAAAATAAAAATTTGTATGTTAAAATTATTTATTTTAAATTTAAAAAAGGAAATAACTAAGTGATTTTAACATTTTTTTTTTATCGGTAATATGTATTTTTTATTAATATAAGAAGCATAAAGATTTACAATAGATTCAAAAACTCTGACCAAACCTAACCCCATTACTTTTGCAACCTCGCCACCCCAATACAAACTTCATACAGTTGGCTCATGAACAAAAATGCAAACTACACAACTACTCCTATACATATACATATTTTAGCAAACCAAAATTGATGACCCCGTCTTGATCACCAAGCCTACACTTACTACTTTACAGACCCAAATACATAAAAGTATTTACAACAAAAACCAAAACTAAAGCATGATATAAACCTCCCAAAAAGGGCATGACAACGCATAACAGAAGAAACAGAGCACCTAAAATCCTTGCAACACCAAAACTAGGGCATGAGGCATTGTACGTGCATGGTTCATCACCAACAAAGAGCCAACCTTCACCTCCCGCAATCTTTCCAATTCGCATTTTGACCAAATGCAAACCCCAACCCTTTACCTTCAAATTGCGGTCATGTTTTTTATTTGCTTCACGCATCATATCCATTTCAATTTCCGTGGATCAAACATAAACAATCAGGTTTTCCCACGCTTCACGAGCCTCATTGGTCCTCTTTACACGGTCCACACCATCCCTCCACAGTAGAAAATGTCGATATTCTACATTAATCTGGTCCGACACCACTCCCTCCCCGAAGGGTCTCCTTAGTGTTTGTCTCGGAACAACCCTTCACATCAAAGAAACCAAACAAGCTTTTAATACCCATTCGACCTCATCTTTCGTACCAAACATCAAACCCCAAGCCACCAACATCGACACAATATCCATGGTGGTCCTATATCTAAATTCTGAAACTAGATACTCCCGACCCAGAAGGCGCTTAATAATTTCAAGGAAGGCCTTCTCATCATAGTGAAATATACCACCCAACGTTTTGTCAGAAATGGCACCAAGGAAAGCTAGTTGTTGCTTGGTGGAATGGAGAGTAAAATTGGCCTCCATTTCCCCAAAGAGCAGACAAACCCATAAACTACACCCAGAGCATATAAAACTAAACACCACACCCACACAACAAGAAAGCAAGCTTCATAATGCCAACAAAATAAAGAAAATTCTAAATAAATAAATGCAGCCAACCTCTTCCCACGCCATAAAACATGTCACCTCATGTACAACCAATCCCAAAAACCTTAGTTTTAATGACAACTTAGGGTGACGACATAAATTTAATAATGAGAGAGTAAGATCAAACCACATAGCAAAGTACGAGGGAAGAAAATGAGGTTGTAGTACCACAAAGTCTAAAAACTATTGATGATAGATGCCGATTAGGCCTGCCAAACCAATGAGGCCACATTTTTGAGGGACCTCATCCTCAGAGATGTTTGGCAATTCCACCCTTATTTCCCCTCTTCCATCCTAATACTCCATGCTTGACATCTCCTTATCTCTCCATCTCGCGTTGGTATCTCCTTTTCTTTGCCTATCGTGATGGCATCTCCTTATTTCACCACTGTATGCCGGTATCACCTTATCTCTCCATCACGTGCTAGCATTGCCTCCTTATCTCTCAGTCACGTACTTGGCATCTCCACCTTTTCACTCCATCGTGTGCGCTTGGAATCTCTACCTTATCACTCTGCCGCAGGCTTGGCATCTCTACCTTATCACTTTGTTGCATGCTTGGGGTCCTTCCCATTCATACACTCACAACCTCTATCTCTCATGTTGTGTGATGTGTGTCAATGTGTGGGGGGTGTTGTTTGTCTTTCATCCCTCCCGCTATTGGTCACATGTGGGGCCCAACCTCTATGCTTTATCAATTGCATGTCTTCATTTGGAACAACTTGAGTGGGACTCGAGCACAAGACCCAGTATCAACACTGGGCATGCAACAATCGTTGCATTGCAAGGTCATCCCCTGAATGTAATCTTTTTGTTGATGATTACATATAGAGTTAAATTACTCAAGGTAACATTTCTTCTTTCTCCTCAAAATTATTCCCCATATATCATTTTAGAATTTATCTATGACAAATGCCTTGATTTCTTTGTTGTCACTAGGGAAATCATTCATTAATTTTTTTACTTGTTCATCCGCTTGTTATTTTGTTTCGTCCATGACTTCTTTCTCTCGCTTAGGACCTCAAGGAATATAACCTTAGACCATTTTCTTGATCATATCTGATTAATTATTTTGAGATATCTAATGAAACATACCATAGCAATGACTTCAATAAGAACAACCCTAGTTTTAGCTAACAAAATTTCATTTGGGGGTATTAGTAATCATGTGCTTTTGAATTTTCTCTACTTGCTTCAACTTTTTTTTGACATGTTTCTAGCTCAACACTCACACCCATAAAGCACCACCAAAATTACTAATAGATCAAAAAGAGTTCAAGTAGGTTTTCAATTACATAATTTTGCTTCTTTGTGCTTGTTTCAGAGAATATACAATGCTTTCCAACCTCCCAAAATTCTTTACCTTCTACAAGTCTCCCAACTAAATGTTAAAGTCAATCTTGAAATATTTATATTCATTTACCTCTTCAAGAGTACTTCCCTCTAAGTAGAACTTATACCAGATATTTTTTCTTTTATTAGATAAAATCATGATTTTGGTTTTGTCAATATTCACTTGCATACCATTTGCTCTAGAAAAGTGCTCAATGACATATAAGTGCTCTTGTAAACCGTGAATGAATTTGACAATCAAAATAAGATCATGTGCATATAAAAGAAGCCTTATCGCATATTCCCCTAAGAAAATCCCATCCCCATATTGCAAATTCAACCTTCCTTTCAATTAATTGATGTATAGGCCAAAAAGAGTCGGAGATAAAGGGCACCCTTGCCTAACTCTAATGTCATTCATGAAACTTTTGAGATGCATCCTTGAGTTTTGATTTTGACTTGTACCTCTTCGTAGAGCTAATGAACAACTACTCAAATGTATTTGAACGCCAAGATCCTTCACCTTACACCATTGTCTATCTTTAGGGATTGTCAAAGGCCTTCTTGAAGTCCATAAAACCAACAATAATATTCTTCCTTTCCATTCCATCTTTTGTTAATGATGTGCTTCAATGTAACTCCTTGATGTAGTGTACAATTCTTAGGTCTAAATCTTGCCTAACCTTTTACTCTCTTTTCCTTCTTCACCCACTTATTGATTCCACTTTCAACCATGCTACTAAATAGTTTTACAATTGATCATTATGGTCCAATTATTGGAAGGATAGTTAGCTTCATTATTCTTAAAAAGAGGTATCACTAGGCCGGTGGTCCAATCTCTTGGAAATCCTTGTTGAATCATGCTATTTAATATTCTTACAATGTGAGGCATGGGAATTCTTGCCCCTTGTATAAGGTATTTTTCTTGAAGCTCAACTAAGTTCTTTACTTTACCCACATCCAATTTCTTAACACCAATCATTAACTCTTGACATTGCCGATAAATACAAGTTTTGAAAGAACAAATAACAAATTTTTGAGAATGTGGGACTTGCCATTGACCTTTTGGGGTCCCACAAAATATTTTTACAGTGTAGACAAAACCCTTGTAAAAGATAAAATGAAGTATTTTTTCCTTATGGCAATTCCATTGCCCATTGGTATTAGATGTTCACATGTTTCCATGTAGTGTGTTCTAGATTAAAAATCTATGAACAATTGGTGGAATAAAAGAAGAATATGCAACAATCAAGAGGTAAGGAACTAATTTATTTGAAAAATGTGAAAAAAGTATATATATAGAACAATATAATAGCATGCCAATGGTTATAATATGCCAAATAAATATATGAATGTGAAAATGAATAAGATGCACACCTTACAATCATTTCTAATGAAGAGTTCATAACATAAGACATCATACAATATTAAGGGATTTAAAATCTTGCATTGAATAAAGCTTGTGACATAGATAACCTTCAAGCAAAACATTTTAACTAGGGAGCTAAATTTTTAGCACCTCAAATAAATAGGAAAATTCAATGAGGTCATTGAAAATAATTTCTCAATAGAATGGAAAACTAGTCTAACCATATCCTTGTTAAAAAATGGTGATGTAAAAAATTCCTCAAACTAGGAAACTATCATGGTCAACCCTCTCTTTGCAAATCTTTTTAACATCATGTTAGAACATATAATTAATTGTTGGGTAGAGAAGAAAAAAAGAGAGCAAAGGGGCAAGGAGATTTCAAACTCAAACCTTAACTATAGAAAACTGTGTCATGATTAGGAACTTGGTTCAAAAGGTTTAGATCAAAAGATAAGATACATGTATTGTTGCTTTGTGGACTTAAAAAAAGCATTCAACATAATTACACTAGGAGTAAATTATGGATTAGAATATATTATAGGGTAGTAGTTCATAGATTGTATGAGCAAGTCAAATTTGAAGTCAAAATTCAATTAGGGTTATTCAAAGCTTTTGGGAATAATACATGTGTCAAACAAGGCCAACCTATAACTTAAGGCTTTATTTGAGCTATACGTTGACAAGATAGAAATTTGGATAAACAAATTTAGGAGAGAGAGACTCCACTTAACCAACTATGAGCTGAAACTCTTTGTTATGCGAGTGACTTAATTTTGATGGAATGGACAGCCAAAGGTTTCAAAGATTATTTGTAGGTTGAAGAGCTCTTTCATAAAGATATAAGGATGTAGATGGATATTAACAAAACCAAAATTATGATTTTATCTTTGAAAAAAATGAAAAAGGATTTTGACTTTCAGCCTGAAGGAGAATGTCTTGAAGTGGTGTTAAAATACATGTATCTTGGCTTAGAATTTCACAAAAAACTTAGTTGGGACAATTTTAGGATGAAAATGATACACGAGGGATGTAGAGCTCTCTATGCACTTCAAAATATGTGTAGGAATATTGAGTTATAAGACCGAACTTGACCATTGGGGTCTTATTTGATTCATTTGTCATAGGAATGATATTATATGTTTAGAGATATAGATAGTCACACATCAAGTTTAAGATGAAGACAAATATAAAATATTCAAAAGTATCTTATTGTTAGCAATTAAAAATTAAAGCTCTAATTCCCTGTGAAATTGTCCTTGCAAAGGAAAGAACTTCCATTTAGAAATAATTGCTATGACGTTACGATGTTTCTTGAAAAAGATAGGAAACATTAAGATTAAAAGGTTGACAAGGGCATTAAGAGATAAAGTGTTGTCTAGAAAGAACAATGTGGATGAAATAGAATCACAAATGAATAAATAGGTGGGACATCATCCTAAATGAATGCCGAAGCCTCTATAATGACATAAAAGACTATGTAAATGAAAATTTTAGAATAATAACATGGAGAAAGAATAGCCCAAGATTGTTAATTTGTTAGTTTGCTACAGGTAAAACAGTAGGTCGGAAGAATATGTAAAAATTCAGTAGAGAACCAATTCTCGAAAAGAGTGGCAGTCATGAACCATGTAAATCGAATTTATGTAGACTTTCATAACAAGCCATTCAAATAAACAATTACTTCAGGTTTGGCTGACAATAGAGCAGTTTACACCATACCCAATAAAACTAGCAAGAGCTTCAATCAAAAGAATAGTCCATGCTAGATAGATAGATCTATTTTAACATCCACTAGACTAAAAATAGTCTATGAATGAATGAAAGATTTTAATTACGTCCACAAGGCCAAAGCAACGTATGGGACCAAGAATATCACACACCCCCAAAACACGACACCAAAGCTTTCTACAATTTGTAAGGTCCTCTTTAGATCTGCCCTTTGACAGTGAATTTTGATAAATAGGTTTACTGTTTTGTCCAGTTTGTTTCCTCAAACAAATTGCTTAAATTTTCTGTTTTAAAATGTCCTCATAATTGGAACAGATGTCATTGTATGATGGGTCAACCTTGTCATTTTGGTCTTCTGAGTTTGAGTCCTTTTCTTATTCAAGGAGTTGATAGGCGTCCCCATCATTTTGATAGTTTCCTCATTGAATAAACTGTGCCAAGAACCAACTGTCATTATATCAATATGCTTGTCTCTTATTTCCATAAAGACATCAAACTCCACAATAAAATGTTTTTCTGATTTCACCCATATCACAGATTAAGAAAAGGACGGTCGACCTTGTCATTTGGTCTTCTGAGTTTCAGTCCTTTTCTTATTCAAGGAGATGATAAGCATCCCCATCATTTCAATAGTTTCCTCATTGAATAAATTGTGCCAAGAACCAGCTATCATTATATTAACATGCTTGTCTCTTATGTTCATAAAGACATCAAACACCATATTAAAATGTTTTTTCCTGATTTCACCCATATCAGAGACTAAGAAAAGGATGGCCAACCTCGTCATTTTGGTCTTTTGCGTTTCAGTCCTTTTCTTATTCGAGGAGATGATAAGCATCCCCATCATTTCAATAGTTTCTTCATTAAATAAACTCTACATAAAACCAGCTGTCATTATATTAACATACTTGTCTCTTATGTCCATAAAAAAATCACACTCTATAATAATTTTTTTTTCTAATTTTGCCCATATCACAGACAGAGAAAGTTTAAAAACTGCACTTGATAACACCCACTTACAGTTTTCTATCTCTGAGAATGTAAGGAAAAGTCCTAAGTATTCCCTGCTACATGATTAACCTTCTTAGGCAATTCTGTAGTGTATTCAAACCCAATGTGTGTAAAGTTTTGGGAATTTAATAAGCTTTATCAGAACCCATCCTGAAATGACTAAAGTCAAGTCAGTTCCATTTGGTTGATCTGGACCTCTCATCAGAGACATTTATGTCGGTCTTTCATTTCTTTGTTACTTTTAACACAGGTGTTGGAAAAAATACTTTCTATGGTTGATTGCTTAATACCAGACAAACCAATTAAGATCTTGAATATTTTAACTGGTAATGAATCAGTTTGTGGACAGCCTGCAATAATGTTTCAATATGTTTAAGGATAGTTATAATCTTACATATTCTCTTTTCTGGTATTTTCCCTGTTCTGTTTAGTATTATATTTTTAATTGAACAAATATAGAATGTTGTAACAGCTGTAAGAAGGATATAGTCAAAAGAATACCCTGTTCTGTTTACTATTTAGAAAATGTTTATATAAATTTTTGGATGAGTCTTTTTTGTTATATAAATGTGGTTGTGATTTTTATTCTTTAATACGTTTTTTTAACAATGAGTTTTACATCATATCTCTACAAGTTGGCATTAAATATTGCGTTTTTGAGGTTTTAAAATTATAATGTGAAATGCTTTTAACTGCTGACAAAGTTTGTTTTGCTTCCATCATTGTTTGTTTTAAGTCATTCACAAGTCAAAGATAGGTATTTTATTCACATCATATAGCTCATAAACAATCGACAAGATTGATAATTATATAAAATAAAATCTGGCATTACTAAAATTGTTGACAAGTGTCAAATGGCCCTCGATTTATTGGTGAATTGGAATGGCTCATAAAGAGCTAACCAAAGATTAAGTCTTATTGAGTGCAAAAGATTGACTGTCTTAAGTGATGAGACTAAGAAGATATTAAGATTATTCCTAAAATGACGCAGTCAAGGGAGGGAGATTCAATGAAGGACAACCCAACCTTGCAGCTAAACACATAAACCATGCAAAGCATACTCGTAAACGGTAACAAGGTGCCAAAAACAACATAAAGAACAACCGGTAACAACACAAAAGACATAACCGGTAAACAATGTGGATGAATCTTATTACAATCTGAAGAATTATAAATGCCACATGTTGGATCGCAATCCAGGATACAAACAATGCTTACAATGCAATTACAAGATTCGCAGATCATCCTCATATCAAATCGGCTTCCGGTAACAGTGTTAGTTCTATCCTAATCCGGACCTTAGCCTTCCGGCCTCAGTCCTACCGGATCAGAATCTAGTCGGTTCTACATCTTCGCTCAATATCAATGCTTTGTCTTCGATCTTCTAACTTCTCTGTTATGACTTCTATATATAAATGATTCACAAACCTCCATATATATACCGCCCACAAATAATTACAACTCAATCAAGTCTGCCCAAAGACCAACCGGTTCAGGAAACGTGCAACGGTAACATGTCGGCTCAATCACTTAGGAACAATCTCCAAAACAAAAAAACGATGCATAGACCTCCGGGAATACCGGCTAAGGCCCAAAGAAACACCTCAAATGATCTGCAAGTCATGAAGATCAACCGCAACCCGAAATCATCTTCGCTCAACATACAGCTAGGCTAACCGGTAAGAACACACCAACCAGGACAATATCGGAATCCACATCTTACCAGAAACAAAGCCAAAAGCTATGAAACTCGAATATGCCAACGACCATTAACACAAGGGAATAAACCCAAAACCATTATGCTAAACACTCAAACATGAAGAAATGCCATGCTCTCAAGCAATTTCACTGAAAACTGCCCAACCGGTAAGAACTAGACCGGTGCTCCTGCATCATAAAAAAAAACTTTCAACACTAAATCACAATTGAAAGAGCTAAACATTAAATTCAATTGACCAAATAAAAAAATTGTGCATATCAATGTGCCCACTTTAAATTAATTTAAAGTAATTAATGTTATTGTAGAATAAGTCTCCATATAATTATATTATAATAAATTATATCAAACTTAATATTATGAAATACAATATTAAAAAAACTAATTGTTGTCCTATTGTGTTGATAAGATCTATATTAAGTCATGCTATAGTACTTTATGTGCAAGAGTAATTTAGTGATAGGGCAGTTTTTGAAGTTTAGTTAGTTCAATTATATATTTCTAAAACAATTTAGTTATTAGAAAGTAATCTAATTCTTAAGGAAGATATTGATTAGACCTTTTTCAAGTTTAAAATATTTTTGGAGGGTTTTACATCAAATTCGTATAATTATTTAGCTATTCGATATGGAAGCACGGATATTAGGTTGAAATATCTTCATCGAGAGTCAATGACTTAGAAGTATCCATTCTTCCAAAATCGCCCAAAGCACAATCCCGCTCATCTGTTATAATGTCATGCCCTTGTTCTCACTACAGCTTACTAATTCAAATTAGATTCAATGATTCCTTTATGATACCACACCCTTACAAATCACTAAATATTGTGGTTGTCATATTTGTATTTGCTTCAAACCAAGCCTTAAAGAATAAGTAATACTCCACCAAACCAAAAGTGAGTAGATTTTCTTTCACATTTTGAAGGAAGAATA